>NC_136070.1:1193638340-1194088340 GCF_964261635.1 Lissotriton helveticus | reverse complement strand
TTAAGAAAATAGTGCTCCGAGGCTGTAATTAAAACCTAGGGAGTAACAACACCATTAACAGGGGATGTCCTCATGGGAAGTTACAAGAAGAGACAAGGTACTAAGGAGGGACTAGTGAGCCTATTGACCAATGAAAAGCCACCATTTACAAAGGACAAGGACAGGAGGCAATTAAAAAGCTGGGCGGAGCTTTATGTCCATATCCTGAATATAGTGGGTCTCAAAGAGACAGCGTAAGCACTGTCTAGGAGAGACCTAAAAAACTAGAAGACATATTTGTTAATTCTTTTTTTTAATAGGGTCGTTCAGTTGTACATAATGTCTTTATGGTTATATACAAGGTAACAAAAATTATTATAACACTTTTTTATTATAACTTATCAACATGCTGCACAGCAGCCACAATGCTCTACAACATAGCTTAAAAACATTGGCAAAGCTAATAGCTCTGGCTACACACTTATAAGTTCCCAAAGGCTAGACCTATTGACTATGCCAATGCTTCTTTAAAATTGGTGAAGGCCTTGTAGCTTTCTCAACAATAAAGTTTTATGAAGGCAAAAACAAATCAAGCATTGAAAAAGGCAAAAGACTGGTAGCCAATACCTTTGGATTTGCCAATGGTGATTTTTGAGTTGTGCACAATTATCGTTTGTGACCTATTCCCTCAAGTTAAATCCGCTTGCCCAAGCGAGAACAGTGAGTGTGTAAAGAACCACAACTTGACCCAGTAATTTCTCTGTGCAATGAGAACGCTGTGGCAATGCGCACGCACACCTCTGCATCGAGCGTTTTGTCATTTTCTAATAAATGGACTCGGCCTCCAGCTGCTGGGCCTTGAAGACGCCTGCATTGTGCTGAAGTGACACATTCCGGGGGCTGTCCCCGGTGTGCGCCATGCTTGTGATGATGGGAAGTGGCAGCTCAGGGCCTGCCTGGCTCAGACCCAGTCAGAAGTGGCCGTCCCGGATAACCTTGGAGCTCTGCTTCTGGCACGCGGGGGACATTTCATGTCATTGTGATTGTGACTGTGCCAAATGCTCGCATTCCCTCTGTTATTATTGTGCAGATTAGCAAGGCCTCTGCTTTATGGAACTGACGTCAGTGCAGCAGCGGCGATTCAAGTGCTTTCAGTATTTCTCATGCAGCTCTATCCAGTTTCATTTTTAGTATCAGCCCAAAATGGCGGCTGGCCAATGGGAGGGAGGATAGGGCAAAGGCTCAGCCCTCCGGAGACGCAGCGTTTTAAAAATAACCAGCTAGAAATTGTGATGTCATTGTAGATTTATATCGAATACAAGTGGGGAATCGAGAGAGATAAGTGTATATGAGACATTTTGGGCACAGACTAGGGTGACCAGAATTTTACATAAGAAAACCGGGACATTTCACAAAAATTGAAGGACTATAATTTTACATCAAGCGAGCGCACAGAATGACAGCGCTCCTCAGCAGAGAATTACTAAACAGGCAGTAAGAACATACATAAGATGCTATTTTTAAACCCAGTAGCTTGCCTGTGAATTAAATTGCTTTCTTGGAACAACTGCTAACTATCATTAACATGTAAATCTAGGGTAGACCTCTACCCATAAAAACTTGTAATCAGGGCCACTGGAATTATCTAGCAGGGTGTGATGTAATTATGCGTCGCGTTTCACTAAATTATGCATCAAGACTAGGCAAATTATACGGCGTAATGCAGCACATTTTCTGTTAGTATTACCTCATTATTTTGGCATATTTATACATGCTAGCACCGTCTGGGCAAAGGTTTCACCTCATTAGCACAGCTTTGACACCCAGCCGGCGACTTTGGAGCTGGGGAACCAGGTTCGATCCTCGGCGTCGGCTCAACAACCTATGATTCTTGGCAAGTCGCTTAATCGCTCCTTGCCTACCAAAAATGAATGTGTCCTTGTGTAATGTAACTGGTGCTTATATAAAGCTAGTGGCAGCTGACACATAAGAATACTGGTGTGATGGGTGGAGGGGGCGCCGGAGAGAGGGAAGAGTGGGCCAGCAGGTAGCACGCTGGTGGGATTGTGCAACAGGTGGGGCGGTTAATGATAAAAAAAGAAAACGCTTACCTGGTGCTGCCAGCTGCATTGCGCTCCTCGGCTGCAGTTCCTGTCCCAGGAGTCCCAGGGACAGCATCACAACGCGCATCCGATCCCCGCGCTGCTCTCAAGCATGATAGAAGCGAGGGGATTGGCCTGAGCAGCCTGCTTTGACACTGCGCTCAGAACAGGGAGTATGTGCTGTTTCTCCAACCCGGCTGTTCTATGCAGCCGGGTTGGAGAAATCTAAGTGCGCATGTATGTTTGTCCGGCCTAAGACAGCTGGCTAAGTACACATGTGCACCTGTACACGCTGTGTAAAAAAATAAAACAATAGTATGATTTTGGTTTTTTTCCAGCTGCTGGCTCTGAGGCAGTGGGACGATGCTCCTCCCCCATTGCGGGTCATGTTTGCGCTGTGTAAAACTGAAGAAAAAAAACTGAAATAACAAACAGAAAAGTGACCAATCAACCTTTGTGAACGGCCTTCCACCGCGCAACATGTGTTGCTGAGTTTTTAGTAACTGTTGACCGTGTGAGCGAAAAACAGTTTTTTTTGTTTGAAATAGGCACATCCATATTTATTCAGAAGATGGCGCGGGTGCCCAACAACGCATCACTCCAGTGTTACTGCTCATGACAAATCTAATTATCAGGGAGACATCAAATATCGTCATCCTGCCCACTGCGTACTACTTTTCAGGAACAACACCAAACTTTGGTTGCAGTGGAATACTCAAAACCAGCCTGAGAAGATGCCAAATGTGCCAATGGCGGAATATGCTCTAGGTAGATGCGGATGAAAGAATATCGCCTCTGCGTTTCGTTCCATATTTGGACCTCTAGTCCCAGGTATCTTCCTCCACCCAAATGTTCTTTTTTCCAGGCCTGAGTTTGTTCCAGTTGTAACTAGGATGCTGGTACATCATGCCCCTGATGCCCATCTCTTGCTCATTCAGTCTTACTTCACACAGGAACTCAAGACACATTGTTACTTTGTGCTTCGGGTAAAAAAGGCCCATAATTCAGAGAATCTTCCATATGCTTCTCCAGTGGTACCACATCTTGCATCCTGAGTGCTATTGCTCTTCCAGATTTCGTACAAAAGGCAATGTGTAATATAAAAGGAATTTTATAAAGAACTCAAGTTAACTTAAAGGGATTTGTAGAGCTATTAACTGATTCACAGAAATGTATTGTTACCAAATTAATGGTATCCACCTCAGAAGGTGGAGGGGAGAAGAGTTGGCCTGACTGCTAGGGCGGTCGACCTTGGAACTGGGGAACTAGGTTCGAGTCTCGGCAGGGACGCGCAACATCCTGTGATTGTGGGCAAATCACTTAATCTCCCTGTGCCTAACAAAAATGAATGTGTCCTCATGTAACGCAACTGGGGCTCATGTAAAGCGCTCTGATACTCAATACCTTCGGGTCAAGTTCGCACTATATAAAACTAAAAAAAAATAATGAAACCATGTATAGGAGCTCCAGATGTCAAATATGGTTAAAACAGCGATCCGTGCAGTACATTCTGTATTTCACAGAGCCATCAGATTTAGCAGTGAGATTAATACAGGTGTCTAGAATTTAACAATGGAAGTGGATGCATTAGCATCTGGCAGACAATGGCGGGTGGGGGTGGCGGGGGGGAACGCGGGACAAAATAAAATAGAAAAAAAACCACTAGCCTTTTTTGCAGTCTGCCTTTTTTCTCTGCTTCTCTGGGAGTCCTGGAAAGAGGAGGCACCCAGTCTTCCCACAGCAGAGCACAACACTGCAATGTAGTGCTGTGATTGGCTCCCCTAAGCCAATCACAACGCTGCAATGTAACACTGTAGTTGGTCTGAGCGCCGTGGATCGGTGCTCAGTTGGGGATCTGGGGGGCCTTTTCATGTTACCCACCAGGCTGTGTAATGCAGCCTGGTTGGGAACGTAAAAAGTGCGCATGACTGGCTGGGCCAAGACTGCTGGCCAAACAGCCATGCACACTTGGAGTGTGCAAACCACTTCTCCCCTGTGCCTGCAGCCCCGCACTGCCCTAACCCAGCCCTAAACCTGAGAAAAATAAAACTGCGTTATCGTTTTATTTTTTCTGCTCAAAGAGCAGTGGGATGACGTTTCTCTGCCTTAGCGTAAGAGCAGTGCCCGAGTGGTGGTATTAACCTAAGCCTGTGACGTGTGCTGAAACGCCGCTGCCAGGTTAGAACGATGTTGAAGAAAAGATGCAAGAAGGGCTGTGCCTTTTACATATGAGGATATGTACCACTAAGTGAGGACTGTTTGAACGTTATGCATCAAATTTTGTTAGTCACCATAGGATAATGCTGTTAAGTGTAATGTTGTAGTAGTTGCTTAGAATGCTTCTAAATAATTTAATGTTGCTTTTTTGTATTTGAGCCATCTAACCTTATTTGTTTGGCTTTTCCTTTCCTTATCTTTTGTATCAGATCATTTTTATTGCACTGTAAATGCTGATGGTAACGCAGACACGTTTGAGCATAGAACTGCAGCTTGCACTGAACCAATATATATGGGTTACCTCAATAGTTTTCTGTGTAATAATAGAATCTTGAGTGTAAACAATATTGAAGATAATGTAAACGTCTCTCCCTTCCTCCTTCCCATGGAAGAAACTGAATGTGATTCAGAAAATAAAACAAATTAAAACGTGGTGTATGGGTCATAGTGTGGTAAAACGTGTTATAAGTAGGCCACAGCCTGTGCTTTAAATGGGCCGGTACTGTCCGGTACGGAGTACCGGCACTGTTTTGTTTTGAGAGGGAGAGTACTGACACTTCTCAAGAGAAATGCACTACTTTTAATTGGAGAGTACCGGCACTTCTCAGACACAAGCAGGTACTCTGGTACAGAGTACCTGCACTTCTATTTTTAATTTAAAGAACTAGCCACAGTCCTAGCTGATTGTTGTTCATCGCTAGTCCATCATCCGCCTTTTTTTGCAGGTGATTTAGGTTAAAATAGATGTAATTATTTCAGTCACAGGGTTAAGCTCGTTGAGGGACTCCTCAAGAAGACAGTTCTGTGGCGACTTCCACAGGGTTGCATGGTCTGTAGTGCATCTGGTGAAATCCACCTGTTCTTCCATTGCCAGAAGATGCCATGGTCGCGAGTGCCACGTGGTGGTGGTGGCCGTGGTGGTGATGGATGTGGGCGTGGACGTGGTGATGGTGGACGTGGTGATGGTGGACATGGTGATGATGGTGGACGTGGTGGTGGATGTGATGGTGGACCTGGTGGTGGTAGTGGACCTGGTGGTGGTGGTGGACGTGGTGGTGGTGGACGTGGTGGTGGTGGTGGATGTGGTGGTGAACGTGGTGTTGGTGAACGTGGTGAACGTGGTGGTGAACGTGGTGGTGGTGAACGTGGTTGTGGTGGTGGACGTGGTTGTGGTGGTGGACGTGGTGGTGGTGGACGTGGTGGTGGTGGACGTGGTGGTGGTGGACGTGGTGGTGGTGGACGTGGTGGTGGTGGTGGTGGACGTGGTGGTGGTGGACGTGGTGGTGGTGGACGTGGTGGTGGTGGACGTGGTGGTGGTGGACGTGGTGGTGGTGGACGTGGTGGTGGTGGACGTGGTGGTGGTGGACGTGGTGGTGGTGGATGTGGTGGTGGTGGATGTGGTGGTGGTGGATGTGGTGGTGGTGGATGTGGTGGTGGTGGACGTGGTGGTGGTGGACGTGGTGGTGATAGAGGTGGGGGTGATAGTGGTGGGGGTGGTAGTGGTGGAGTAGTAGTGGTGGGGGTGGTAGTGGTGGGAGTGGAGGAGGACGTGGTGGTAGTGGTGGATGTGGTAGTGGTGGGAGTGGTGGTGGGGGACATGTTGGTACCTGGTGGTGGACCTGGTGGTGGTGGACCTGGTGGTGGTGGACGTGGTGGTGGACGTGGTGGTGGTAGTGGTGGACGTGGTGGTGGTGGACGTGGTGGTGGTGGTGGTGGTGGATGTGGTGGTGGTGGTGGTGGATGTGGTGGTGGTGGTGGTAGTGGTGGACGTGGTGGTGGTGGACGTGGTGGTGGATGTGGTGGTGGTGGATGTGGTGGTGGATGTGGTGGTGGATGTGGTGGTGGTGGTGGTGGTGGGGGTGAGCATGAGCATGGTGGTGGTGGAGGACGTGGTGGTGGTGGACCTGGTGGTGGAGGACGTGGTGGTGGTGGACATGGTGGTGGTAGTGGACATGGTGGTGGTGGTGGGGGAGGTGGTGGTGTTGATGGTGGTGGTGTTGGTGGATGTGGTGGTGGTGGACATGGTGGCGGTGGATGTGGAGCACCAGTTCCGTTACACAAGGACACATTAATTTTTGTAAGGTACGGGTAGATTAAGTGATTTGCCCAGAATCACAGGATGTTTAGCATCAATGCCGAGACTCGAACCTGGTTCCCCAGATTTGAGATCGACCACCCATCATTTTATAGGATTGAGATCAAGTACAACTCTTGTGCTCTGCCTTCCAATGATGCATCGTGTGTGTGTATATGTGTGTATATATATGTGTATGTATATATATCTATCTATCTATATATATATATATATATATATATATATATATATATATATATATATATATATATATCATCCATGATTTGTCTCCAAAATGACGAGGCCACTACACAGCGTGTAATCCATTTAATGCCAAGGATTGCCTTTTCCAGTGCGCAACACAACAGATATGGCCAAACGCGTTTCGGGCGTAAGACGCCCTTGTTCACTGGCATCAGAGACCCCAAGGAATGAGCAAACCACTTAAGCACGTTGAATGTCCCGCCCCAGTGGGCGTGTGCCGCATGGAATTCTGGTCTTTATGGTCCGTTCATAATAACACCCCAGTGGGCTCCCTGGGATCTCGAAATACATAGTTTTACCCCAGTGGGTGTGCGCTGCATCAAAGAATCGGATAGTGTCATCCTCCTTAGCACGGACACGCTGTTCCAGGAGTGCTTCTACATTCACTGCACTCCGGACCCGCTGGTTCTGCAGTGGGGCCCCATCCCGGCCGAGCCAGCCGTTATATATAGCATCCACGATTTGTCTCCAAAATGACGAGGCCACTACACAGCGTGTAATCCATTTAATGCCAAGGATTGCCTTTTCCAGTGCGCAACACAACAGATATGGCCAAACGCGTTTCGGGCGTAAGACGCCCTTGTTCACTGGCATCAGAGACCCCAAGGAATGAGCAAACCACTTAAGCACGTTGAATGTCCCGCCCCAGTGGGCGTGTGCCGCATGGAATTCTGGTCTTTATGGTCCGTTCATAATAACACCCCAGTGGGCTCCCTGGGATCTCGAAATACATAGTTTTACCCCAGTGGGTGTGCGCTGCATCAAAGAATCGGATAGTGTCATCCTCCTTAGCACAGACACGCTGTTCCAGGAGTGCTTCTACATTCACTGCACTCCGGACCCGCTGGTTCTGCAGTGGGGCCCCATCCCGGCCGAGCCAGCCGTTATATATAGCATCCACGATTTGTCTCCAAAATGACGAGGCCACTACACAGCGTGTAATCCATTTAATGCCAAGGATTGCCTTTTCCAGTGCGCAACACAACAGATATGGCCAAACGCGTTTCGGGCGTAAGACGCCCTTGTTCACTGGCATCAGAGACCCCAAGGAATGAGCAAACCACTTAAGCACGTTGAATGTCCCGCCCCAGTGGGCGTGTGCCGCATGGAATTCTGGTCTTTATGGTCCGTTCATAATAACACCCCAGTGGGCTCCCTGGGATCTCGAAATACATAGTTTTACCCCAGTGGGTGTGCGCTGCATCAAAGAATCGGATAGTGTCATCCTCCTTAGCACGGACACGCTGTTCCAGGAGTGCTTCTACATTCACTGCACTCCGGACCCGCTGGTTCTGCAGTGGGGCCCCATCCCGGCCGAGCCAGCCGTTATATATAGCATCCACGATTTGTCTCCAAAATGACGAGGCCACTACACAGCGTGTAATCCATTTAATGCCAAGGATTGCCTTTTCCAGTGCGCAACACAACAGATATGGCCAAACGCGTTTCGGGCGTAAGACGCCCTTGTTCACTGGCATCAGAGACCCCAAGGAATGAGCAAACCACTTAAGCACGTTGAATGTCCCGCCCCAGTGGGCGTGTGCCGCATGGAATTCTGGTCTTTATGGTCCGTTCATAATAACACCCCAGTGGGCTCCCTGGGATCTCGAAATACATAGTTTTACCCCAGTGGGTGTGCGCTGCATCAAAGAATCGGATAGTGTCATCCTCCTTAGCACAGACACGCTGTTCCAGGAGTGCTTCTACATTCACTGCACTCCGGACCCGCTGGTTCTGCAGTAGGGCCCCATCCCGGCCGAGCCAGCCGTTATATATAGCATCCACGATTTGTCTCCAAAATGACGAGGCCACTACACAGCGTGTAATCCATTTAATGCCAAGGATTGCCTTTTCCAGTGCGCAACACAACAGATATGGCCAAACGCGTTTCGGGCGTAAGACGCCCTTGTTCACTGGCATCAGAGACCCCAAGGAATGAGCAAACCACTTAAGCACGTTGAATGTCCCGCCCCAGTGGGCGTGTGCCGCATGGAATTCTGGTCTTTATGGTCTGTTCATAATAACACCCCAGTGGGCTCCCTGGGATCTCGAAATACATAGTTTTACCCCAGTGGGTGTGCGCTGCATCAAAGAATCGGATAGTGTCATCCTCCTTAGCACGGACACGCTGTTCCAGGAGTGCTTCTACATTCACTGCACTCCGGACCCGCTGGTTCTGCAGTGGGGCCCCATCCCGGCCGGGCCAGCCGTTATATATAGCATCCACGATTTGTCTCCAAAATGACGAGGCCACTACACAGCGTGTAATCCATTTAATGCCAAGGATTGCCTTTTCCAGTGCGCAACACAACAGATATGGCCAAACGCGTTTCGGGCGTAAGACGCCCTTGTTCACTGGCATCAGAGACCCCAAGGAATGAGCAAACCACTTAAGCACGTTGAATGTCCCGCCCCAGTGGGCGTGTGCCGCATGGAATTCTGGTCTTTATGGTCCGTTCATAATAACACCCCAGTGGGCTCCCTGGGATCTCGAAATACATAGTTTTACCCCAGTGGGTGTGCGCTGCATCAAAGAATCGGATAGTGTCATCCTCCTTAGCACGGACACGCTGTTCCAGGAGTGCTTCTACATTCACTGCACTCCGGACCCGCTGATTCTGCAGTGGGGCCCCATCCCGGCCGAGCCAGCCGTTATATATAGCATCCACGATTTGTCTCCAAAATGACGAGGCCACTACACAGCGTGTAATCCATTTAATGCCAAGGATTGCCTTTTCCAGTGCGCAACACAACAGATATGGCCAAACGCGTTTCGGGCGTAAGACGCCCTTGTTCACTGGCATCAGAGACCCCAAGGAATGAGCAAACCACTTAAGCACGTTGAATGTCCCGCCCCAGTGGGCGTGTGCCGCATGGAATTCTGGTCTTTATGGTCCGTTCATAATAACACCCCAGTGGGCTCCCTGGGATCTCGAAATACATAGTTTTACCCCAGTGGGTGTGCGCTGCATCAAAGAATCGGATAGTGTCATCCTCCTTAGCACGGACACGCTGTTCCAGGAGTGCTTCTACATTCACTGCACTCCGGACCCGCTGGTTCTGCAGTGGGGCCCCATCCCGGCCGAGCCAGCCGTTATATATAGCATCCACGATTTGTCTCCAAAATGACGAGGCCACTACACAGCGTGTAATCCATTTAATGCCAAGGATTGCCTTTTCCAGTGCGCAACACAACAGATATGGCCAAACGCGTTTCGGGCGTAAGACGCCCTTGTTCACTGGCATCAGAGACCCCAAGGAATGAGCAAACCACTTAAGCACGTTGAATGTCCCGCCCCAGTGGGCGTGTGCCGCATGGAATTCTGGTCTTTATGGTCCGTTCATAATAACACCCCAGTGGGCTCCCTGGGATCTCGAAATACATAGTTTTACCCCAGTGGGTGTGCGCTGCATCAAAGAATCGGATAGTGTCATCCTCCTTAGCACGGACACGCTGTTCCAGGAGTGCTTCTACATTCACTGCACTCCGGACCCGCTGGTTCTGCAGTGGGGCCCCATCCCGGCCGAGCCAGCCGTTATATATAGCATCCACGATTTGTCTCCAAAATGACGAGGCCACTACACAGCGTGTAATCCATTTAATGCCAAGGATTGCCTTTTCCAGTGCGCAACACAACAGATATGGCCAAACGCGTTTCGGGCGTAAGACGCCCTTGTTCACTGGCATCAGAGACCCCAAGGAATGAGCAAACCACTTAAGCACGTTGAATGTCCCGCCCCAGTGGGCGTGTGCCGCATGGAATTCTGGTCTTTATGGTCCGTTCATAATAACACCCCAGTGGGCTCCCTGGGATCTCGAAATACATAGTTTTACCCCAGTGGGTGTGCGCTACATCAAAGAATCGGATAGTGTCATCCTCCTTAGCACGGACACGCTGTTCCAGGAGTGCTTCTACATTCACTGCACCCACTTGGGCAAAATATATGCGGACAAGCAACTATAGTCTGTTGATTGTAAATTTGTGCAACATCAATTTTGATTTATTATGTTCTTTGTTATTCTTTATTGGTGCAACTATATTCAAGAAACATACCCTTTAGCTGGACTATTGTAGTTATATAATGCAGCCCACTTGGGCAACACCAATATTGAGGATTATTTTCCGATAACAAGTAGGTCCATGAAACGCTATACATTGCAATGCATAAATTGTTGACGCATTTAGTCAAATCATGGCGTATTTTGTGATGAAATCTAATCACATGTAGAAATAATGACTCGAAACAGCATTGCATTACTTGTATATACATGTAATTTGGATACGATGTATAATATATTGTGTATATATCCATTGCACTCTTTGACTAGCCTAAAATGTCCTCCACGTTTACATAGGTTATCACATGACCTACACGTTGGGTGTGGTTTAGGGAATTTTAAAAATGGTCGTTTGTTGTCGACCAGACGAGCGTGAACAAGCCTTAAAGGTGAAACGCGTCGACTTTTTTCCTGTCAAAGAATAAAGGATTTACTGCATACGCTGGGTGTCCAGGTTGACTTCTTAATGCGAGCGGTGTTTGGAGATAATATATATATATATATATATATATATATATATATAGTTTAGTTGTTTTAATTTTACATGGGATAGTATATTATGAGACAAGCAAAAATGTAAAGGTTTTTTAATGGAGTTCCTTGGCCTGCTTTTAGGTTGCAGCTGCTCCCTGGTGGCTACCTGTAAAAGGAGCAAATTGGAAACACCCTGAGGGTCCGGATTCCAACATCCCCGAAAGGTGAGTAGCCTGTATTGTGAGACTGAAGTAACTTCTGTGAAAGAGACACCCGTAGCTTCTGTGAAGGAGACATCTGTGGCATCTGTGAGAGAGCTGCATGTAACCTCTTTGAAAGAGACCCTGTTAAGGAACCAGGTGTTGCCTCTGTGAAAGCGAGACTGGGCTCTTTTGTGGAAGAGACACACAGTAGCTTCTGTTTAAGAGCCACGAAACATCTGTGACATCTGTGAGAGAGCTGCATGTGACCTCTTTGAAAGAGACCCTGTTAAGGAACCAGGTGTTGCCTCTGTGAAAGCGAGACTGGGCTCTTTTGTGGAAGAGACACACAGTAGCTTCTGTTTAAGAGCCACGAAACATCTGTGACATCTGTGAGAGAGCTGCATGTGACCTCTTTGAAAGACATCTGTACCATCTGAGAAAGCAGCATGTGACCTCTTTGAAAGAGACACCGTTAAGGAACCGCGTCCTGCCTCTGTGAAAGGGACACTGGTCACTCGAAAGGTGAGTAGCATCTATTGGGAGAATGAAAGTAACTTCTGTGAAAGAGAGAGACTATTCTGAGAAGAGACACCAGTAGCTTCTGTGAGCGAGACATCTGTAACATCTGTATGTAACCTCTTTTAAAGAGACACTGTTTGGGACCCAGGTGTTGCACGGTGGTGAACGGTAAGGTAAAAATCTTTAGTGCATGATTAATTAAAATGTTTGCAAAATAGTACATTTAAAATAGGTCACACATACCAATACATTTGTTAAAAGAACTTCAATATACATTACAGTAAGAACAGTTAGTTATAAATCACAAGTTTTATCGAACAATTGACTGGGGTAAAAGCAGATAAAAAAACTCCTGATTTAATTATTGTCTTTGTCCGTAGTGCAGTTTCCTGCATTGTGCTCCGTTGGTATCTGATTATGATTTCCAGTTAGAGCCGCAGTTTGAGAATTGAGGCTACTGCCTTTTAACCCCTTGAATGCTTATGACGAGCTCAGCTCGTCATAAGGAACGGCGCTCCGGTGCTCATGACGAGCTGAGCTCGTCATGACCGCGCCCGTTCCGTGGAACGCTCGCATGCTGGGCTGATTCCCCTGCAGTGCTGAGCGTTCCATTGGAACGGGTGTTGGCATGACGAGCTCAGCTCGTCATGAGCACCGGAGCGCCGTAGCTCATGACGAGCTGACCTCGTCATGAGCACCGGGGCGCTGTACGCACCCCCGCCCCCCAGCACAGCGGGGGAAATAGCCACGCACGGAAGGGGTTAAAACCAGATCTCTGTGCTTGATCTGTTATATGACAGTTACATTTGACATAGCTTTTGCAACAAATTTCACCAATCTGCATGCTAATTGGATGTCTCTTCCATCAAAGCAGGCTTTTAATGCTTGCCTGCGGGTTCGGATCCCTTTCACGTTCCAGGCTGGTTTTAGTAGCAGTTTGTGCTCTTTGTCTAAGCCTCTGCAGCTGCACAACAAATCGAGTGTATCGTTTTTGGATTTGCCGCAGATTTTACAGTTTGTGGTTGTGTGTGACCTTTGCCCAGGGGGAAGGTGCTGGTTGACCGGTAAAACACCCATCCTCCGTTTCAGATATGATTCCTTCGCAATCTGTGAGCGAGACATCTGTAACATCCGTCTGTAACCTCTTTTAAAGAGACACTGTTTAGGACCCAGGTGTTGCCTCTGTGAAAGAGAGACTTGTCTCTTTTGTGGAAGAGACACCCGGTAGCTTCTGTGAATGAGACATCTGTAACATCTGTGAGAGAGCTGCATGTAACCTATTTGAAAGAGACACCGTTGAGGAACCAGGTGTTGCCTCTTTGAAAGCGAGGCTGGTCTATTTTGTGGAAGAGACTCCCCGTAGCTTCTGTTAACCCCTTGGACGCTCATGACGAGCTCAGCTCGTCATTATTTACGCCTCTCGTACGCTCATGACGAGCTGAGCTCGTCATGAACCGCGGGTTTTTGAAAAAGTCAGCGCACAGCGGGAAAATGCGCTGCACGCATGGGGTTAAAGAGCCACGCGCAGTTTATGTGACCAGAGCTGGGCTGGGTCACCCATCCTTGGCGTCACAGGTCGCCCCAGCTCTTCTCCTCGGCCTCCAGAAGTGCTCTGACCCTCGCTGCCTCCACCTGGGCTTTCCATAATAACTTGATTCTGGCTTCCTTTACAGATTACCTCACTCCCCCATCTCTTAATGTTCTTTTGCATGGTCTTTTTTTAGGTTTCGACCTGGTAAGGGCACGAAGTGCCCCTCCCAGATCGAAAACTTTTGTCTTCAGTATGGATGTCGGCACCGCCTCTGCCTCTCATTGGCTAGCTCCATAAATGGAGGCTAGCCATTGGGAGACAGAGGCTGTCAATCGCGCTTTCTCTTGAAAACGCGATTCGGGGGCGTTTCTGGTGCTTTTTTAAAGCCCCGCCCCTTTGTCCCGGGCCGCGCTGCGATTGGCTGCCGGCCCGGGACACCCCCGTGACGTCATTCCCGGGCCGCGCTGTGATTGGCTGCCGGCCCGGGACACCCCCGTGACGTCAGCCAATCACAGCGCGGCCCGGGACCTGACTTGTTTTTTTCATTGTTTTTAAGCACTCCATGATGGTGCATTAGCTATCTCTCTCCACGAGTACCTACCTATAAGTTTGTGTTCAAAATGTTTTTTTTTTTTTTTTTTATAAATCGGATGTGTTGAAATATATTCGAAATATATTCAGTGATTGATAAAACGGCGTATTAATTGAACAGGCGTTGTGCAATAAAAATCTCACGTTCTGATCCTACACTACGAAAGCGAATTACAAGACGGGCACCGAAGGAACAGCGTGAAATAAAAAACGGACGTTTCCGGGTCTTCCATACTTCCGGGCTCTGTAGTAGTTTCTTTCCTGGAACGACGAACGACACACCCGCTCTGGGCGGTCACTTCCGCCGAGTGACAGCGAGAGCCGCACGTCCCTACCCCATGGAGAGACATCTGGTGCGCATGCGCTCATAGCGACGGTGCTGAAATTCAAATGTTCTGTGTTGGAGAAAAGATAGTGTGATTGTGTGCGTCGTAGCGCTAGATCCCGAGAGAAGAAGAATCCGAATCTGCCGGTAGGATGGACCCTTTCATAGAGGTGCATGACTTTTGTATTGTTTTTGTTGTGGAATAGGAACTAGGGCTGTGCTTGCACACTGGGGCAGCTTCTCCCAAAGCTGAGCCTGCCAGCCCCTTGTTTGCTGCGGTTCCTTCCAGCCGGGTCCAACAGCGGGCGAGGACTGGTGGGGAGGGACTTGGTGCTTTTGGCTTCATCGCCAGCTGCAGACCCTCCGTTCACTGGCTTCACTTTTGTGTCAGGGCTACATGTCTGTGCTAGGGCAGCTGCTAGCCAAAACTGCACAGTGCCATTATATCTCGCTCGAACGCAGTGCCATTAGATCTCACTCGAAAGCAAAACATTTAATCTTTGTGGCAAAAGTACCACTTTACCTGCGCAGGTATGCTTGGGTCCATTTCAGTGCTTCTACGATTAATTTCCCTCTTAGCTGCGCCCAAAGTTGTTTTTTTACCGGTGTAAGAGGAGCTATTTAGTTACACATGATTCAGTTGTCATGCAGTAATCGTTCAGCTGAAAATCTTTTGTTCACCGAGAAAAAATAGTATTTTCAGTGAAAACTCAGTGTGATGTTTGCTAGTTGCTGTCATTCTCTAAATATAGCTACACAAACTTCATAATAAATACATCATTTCCGATGAGTGTGAAATAAGTTGCAGTGTATTTTAAATATTGATATTTGTATAGTTGCAACAGCATCTCACTAAGAAATGTTTTTCGTTTATTTTCGAAAATGGTACTAGCACGAATCTTGGTTTACTCAAACCACCAAGCCTTTGCAGAGTATTTATACGTACTATGTTTCTACTAAGAGTTTTCTTAATAGCTGACAACATAGTTGATGCTTTTGATATCTCTGATAGCCTTTATGGCACTTTGCCGAGGACCCTACTGGTGGCAGAGTGCTTGTAGCGCCTGGCGAGTCACGGTGTAGTGTATTTCCCTGGCAGTTGAGTAGTAATTCCATGTAAACATGTGTATGGGTAGAGAGCTACTTGCCCTAAAAGCCCAAAAGGAAAGACTTTCCCTCCCGTTGCATCCCTCATGCAAACGACTTGGAATTCAGGAAGCACGCGGGCAGAACGAGCGGAGTTTCTTGGTTTAACTAAGGGCGTGCCTGGGTGTCGATGGCTCTATACGTGACTATAGAAACAGACATAGGGGTATTTGGCGCAAGCTGAGGTTAGGAAAAGAGCTCCAGTCAAGGAGATGGCACTGTCAGCAATGTGCAAGCCGTGAGCGAAGGGAAAGGGATACTGTTCACTTTATTTGGAGGAGTTGCGAATTGCAGAGAGACTACTTTGTCTTTGTTGACGTGGAAATAAAATGACACTTTGATATGTCAGTGGGCGGTAGTTTAACAAACTGGCAAGATGATGCAGTTAAAAAAAAAATGTCAGTGTCACCCGTTGCTTCTACTGAAGGCTTTTGCAGGCTAAGAAGGAGTTTAAATGGCTGGCCCGGGAGAGCCAGATGCTTTGGCAGCAGTAGAGACAGCATAATGTTAGACTTCACTGCTTTGAGTTACTTGATGTCCAATTTAGAGCAGATATGCAGTTAAACGGGCATCTAGATTGATAAGCCTGTTGATGTCGATGCTCTCCCACATTTGCACGTTTGACATCTTCAGGAGAGGGATTGTATTCACGGAGGCAGATATACAGCGTCTGGTGAGCTGGTGAGGACAGGGAACGTTCTTGACGTAGTCGGATGTTTGTAAGATCGTGTGTGCTAGCAGTCAGCGTCTTGTTTGTAAGTCGTTAGCCTTTGGGAGCTAGTCAAGGGAAATAATGACCATAGAAGTTTAGTCTGACTTTAGTACGCAAATGACCGGAGTAACAGGTTTGAACTGTTTGGTTTTGACAGTTTTGTTTTCGAGCCCCACATACAGTTAAAATGATGAAATCAGAACTTCGTTATTGCCAGGTACCAAAGCAATCCTCTGAATAAGGATATGTAAAGGCCCACTGGAGGAGTTGCAAGTGGAAGGAGTTCTTTTTGGCAGTGAAGCTTGATGTAGGTAGAACTGATCCATGTGACTATTAGGAAATACACCTCTTCGGTGTTGAGAACCAGCACATTTAAACCATTGATAGAGGGCATTAAAAGTCGAGGGCGTTTGCTTCCACCAATCCAATGAGTCGTGTCTCATTGGGTCTCGCCCGCCGACAGCACATGTGCTGTCCAACGAGAGTGGTTTTGTTTAAAATAAATGGATTGGAGCCAGCTCATTGCTTATCGTTCGTTGGAATCATTGTCACTTTTCTTTGCCTACTAACTGGCCAGCAGTTACTGGGCGTCACTTACTCTTTTTTTTCTGTGGAGCACAGATTGATTCATCTTGATTAGTGTCCTTCCGCTGCTTGCTGTGTGATTGTGTTACTATTTCTTCTTCCCACCCCCATACCCACCCTTTCTCTGTTTTCCATTTCACTTTACATAATGTAAATTTAGCTACTGTTCTTAAAATGCCTTTGTAAATGTGTCCGTCTTGTGTCTATTCACATACTTGCTGTTGTACTCAATTTCTAATGCTACTTATATAGTTTGAAACTTCCATCAAAAACCTTTTTTTTTATTGCAACTTTAAACAAGCATTTACAATGCAACGGTTTCGCCTTTGGAAATGTTAAAGCTATTTGCAATGTAAATGACAATGCCATTTATTTATCTGTTTTCAAAACCAACACATAAATACAAATGTTGTCATTTACAATGCCAATAGCTCAAACTTTTCCAAAGGCGAAACCGTTGCATTGTAAATGCTTGTTTTTAAATAGTATCATTTTTGGTTCAAAGAGTACGGATTAAATCTATGAAACAAGAGAAACTGTAGCTACTTTTAATAGTAAGAGGGATTAAAGGCACGGCACTGAGCTCAGAAACTCGCTCAAAGAAAGAAATTCAGCGTTACAGCTACGCTCAAGCGGTGAAAAGAAACTAGATTCCAGGAATAACCGTTTTTGCAATTAAGGTGGTTGCATGGTTCTTTCCAGAATAATATGTTGCCAGGGTTCTCCGAAGTTAAAAATACTTGAAAGTGTTTTTTTTTTTTAGACCTGGCTGAGCACCGGTGGGTGCAGCTGAGGGCCTGCGAGGGCTTTCCAAGGTACAGCTAAGCTTTTCCCATCCATAGTTAGGTGAGTCTTTCTCTGGCTGCCTAAGGTTCTCTTTGGTCCAGCAGGGGCTGACAGTTGGCTGACATCGGCAGCGACAACAATGGCTTTTCTTCTCCTTGCGCCAACTTGTTCCCTTGCGTTCTCTCCTCTATTACGCAGTTCTTTTTTGTTTTTAAATCTGCTCTTTAAAAAAAATAAAAATTACCAATCTAAGTGGCATCCGTAATCTTTGACCAGTAAGTAAAAAAATTAAAGCAAAGGCGCCTATGTACCTCTATTGATGGTGAATGCGCTTGGACTTCTGACATATGTATACACCAGTGGAATGCTATTACTACACTGCGCGCGCACTTAGATGCGCTTCTGTTTTTAAATTACCCGTTTTGGTCTTTAATTTAAAATTTAGTTTTGCACATTTTGCTCCCCTTTTCTTAATCCCACATTGTCGCATTGCTGCACCGTAATTGTGCCATTCACCGCTATTCGAGCGGGCCGGACCCTCGCGCTCGCAAAATTGGTGGGCGCCATCTTGGGTGGGTGCTAGGGAGCGCTGATACTCGCCGCGCTCTAGCAGTCAGGTGGACTGGCTAGAGGCAGTCAGTGGCTTGCTGTATTTAAGGACCTCAGGTAAGAGCACTCAGGCCTATTACTACACTGCGCGTGCTCTTAGATGCGCTTCTGTTTTTAAATTACCCGTTTTGGTCTTTAATTTTAAATTTAGTTTTGCACATTTTGCTCCCCTGTTCTTAATCCCACATTGTCGCATTGCTGCACCGTAATTGTGCCATTCACCGCTATTCGAGCGAGCCGGACCCTCGCGCTCGCAAAATTGGTGGGCTCCATCTTGGGTGGGTGCTAGGGAGCGCTGATACTCGCCGCGCTCTAGCAGTCAGGTGGACTGGCTAGAGGCAGTCAGTGGCTTGCTGTATTTAAGGACCTGAGGTAAGAGCACTCAGGCCTATTACTACACTGCGCGCGCACTTAGATGCGCTTCTGTTTTTAAATTACCCGTTTTGGTCTTTAATTTTAAATTTAGTTTTGCACATTTTGCTCCCCTGTTCTTAATCCCACATTGTCGCATTGCTGCACCGTAATTGTGCCATTCACCGCTATTCGAGCGGGCCGGACCCTCGCGCTCGCAAAATTGGTGGGCGCCATCTTGGGTGGGTGCTAGGGAGCGCTGATACTCGCCGCGCTCTAGCAGTCAGGTGGACTGGCTAGAGGCAGTCAGTGGCTTGCTGTATTTAAGGACCTGAGGTAAGAGCACTCAGGCCTATTACTACACTGCGCGCGCACTTAGATGCGCTTCTGTTTTTAAATTACCCGTTTTGGTCTTTAATTTTAAATTTAGTTTTGCACATTTTGCTCCCCTGTTCTTAATCCCACATTGTCGCATTGCTGCACCGTAATTGTGCCATCCACCGCTATTCGAGCGGGCCGGACCCTCGCGCTCGCAAAATTGGTGGGCGCCATCTTGGGTGGGTGCTAGGGAGCGCTGATACTCGCCGCGCTCTAGCAGTCAGGTGGACTCGCTAGAGCCCTATTTCAACCGGTGGCAATGACGCGCATCGTGTCTGCCGCAGCCACGCCAGAGTCTAGCCCGTCTGCGCCCGTCCGCGCTGAGGACGGGCTGGACAGCTGGGCGTCTGGCCATGACTTCCTCGATCCCTCTAAAGGTAGATATACCCTCCAGACTCTGCTCGAACTTAAACCTTCGAGTCGTATGTGCTCACACACCTGTTCCCCCGATGATTTGTTACGCCCTTTGATATGTGGCTGCGGGACATCCAACATAGTAAGCCCCTCCCCTCCACCGTCGAGGCATCGCCCTAAACATCATACTGTTCCGGTAACCTGGGTGGAGAAGGAAGGTGGTATTCTTCTTAATGCTCGCTCACTCGTTAAGAACAATGTCCTTTTTAGGGAATTCGTATCCGACAGGAAGCCTTCCCTGGTTTTTATTACTGAAACCTGGGCAAAGGACTCCTACGGCCCTGATCTCATCGAAGCAATCCCGGAAGGTTATTGCTTGGCACGCCATGATAGATCTGGCCGGGTGGGAGGAGGGCTTGCTATTCTATATAAGGATCATTTTCATTGTCATACTGTCGCTATCACTGATCCTAAGGATAGCTTCCAAGCTATCTCCTTTTCTATAAAAAGTGGCCTTAGAGCCCTTCTAAATGGAATGTTGGTATATCGCCCTCTAGGCTCACTATTTGACTTTGGGCAACGGTTGCTCCAAGCCCTAGAACCCTTCTTCGGTCAAAAAGAATTTACGATTCTAGGAGATTTTAATTTTCATTTAGAAAAGTATGACAACAAGGACACGAGCTGGATAGCATGTCAGCCTGTGGTTTCAACCAGCGAGTAAAAGGGCCCACTCATCGAGCGGGGCATACGCTCGATGGAATTTTTTCCAATGATGAGAGGCTGTTGATGGAGGATTCTATCCCTCTATCATGGTCTGACCATCTGGCTGTTCCATTTCAGCTTTGCTGTCCGCGTACGTCTGCGCTCCCAAAGATTCCCAGTAAACAAGAACTCCGTAGAAACTACAAGGATATTTCAAATAGTTCACTCTCCCCGTGGGCATCCAATTTGTGCACACATCAGGAAGAAAGTGTTTCCATAGCTGCAACGCAGTTTGAAAGAACCATGACTGAAGCTTTAGATCAATTAGCCCCGCTCCAACCAGGCCGACGTGCCAGGAAAAGGCCTTCAGCCCCTTGGTTCTCGGAACATCTGAGACTCCTGAGACAAGAGGTAAGGAGACAGGAGCGCCTCTGGCACACAGGATGGGATCTAAAAGACAAGGAAGCTCATAAGATCCTGCTCAGGAAATATAAGGCCGAAATTATAAAGGCCAAACAAGAGCACTTCAAGACTTTGACATCTTCATTGTCCTCTCCTAAAGAGCTTTTCAGGGTTGTAGACTCACTTATAACCCTGTAAACCCCAGATCCTGTAGTGCCGTCCCAAGAGTTATGTAATAGTATTGCCTCCTTTTTTCAGACAAAAATATCAGACATCTATTCAGCCTTGGAGTTACAAAAATCACTTATGAGTGGACCCCCTGTTTCAGGGGCTATAAATTCCGTCCTGGTTGAAAAATCTCCTGTGGGAACTTTAGATTCCTTTCCCCCCCTCTCAGTGGAGTTGTTGGATAACCTCCTCAATAAAACCAAATCAGGCTCTCCTTTGGACGTGTGTCCCCTTAGGATTCTTAAGCAGTGCAGGGAAACTCTCCTGCCTTTCCTGGTGGACATTATGAATAGAGCCATGAGAGACGGATGCTTTCCCACCCAATGGAAAAGTGCGGTGGTGAAACCTCTTTTAAAAACGCCCTCCATGGATCCTTCGGTTTTAAAATATTTCCGGCCTATTTCACTACTCCCAGCCCCAGCAAAGATGTTAGAGGCGCATCTCAATGTACACCTTGCCGCTTTTGTTGAGAGCTCGGAATGTCTCGATTCCACTCAACATGGTTTCAGGAGGGAACACAGCACTGAGTCTGCCCTCACCATAGTGTTGGATAATATCCGCACTCGCGTTGATGGGGGTCAGACCACCCTCCTGATACTTTTAGATCTGACAGCGGCCTTTGATACCCTCTCTCCCTCAGTATTAACATCACAGCTGAGGGAGATTGGGGTGCGAGGTGCAGCCCTGGATTTACTCACGTCTTTCCTTACCCACCGAGTCCAAAGAGTGAAGCTGGGGGAGTTCCTATCTCCATCTCTTCCTGTGCAATGTGGGGTCCCCCAGGGGTCGGCCCTTAGTCCGACCCTATTTAACATCTACGTGACCCCACTTGCCAGGCTTATTAGATCCTATGGGATGGAGATAGTCTCCTATGCGGACGACACCCAGATCCTTGTCTCTCTCTCCCAGGCTAGCGTTCCGACTGCCTCCAATTTTAGATCTTGTATGGAGGCAGTCGGTCAATGGATGATCCTAAACTCGCTTAAATTAAATGGAGAGAAGACGGAGGTGATGGTGTTCGGAGGGAAAGAGGACATATGGTCATCCTGTTGGTGGCCAGACTCACTAGGAGCCTGTCCCACCCCTACCTCCTCCGCAAAAAATCTGGGGGTTGTGATAGATCCTTCCCTTGATATGGGTAAGCTGGTCAGTCGAACCATCTCTACCTGTTGGGGTATTATCCATGTCCTGAGGAGGATTAGACATTACTTATCCTTACAGGCAAGGAAACAGCTTGCTGTTGCCCTTATTGGCTCCAGGATGGACTACTGTAATGCGCTGTATGCGGGCATGAATAGGAGCCTACTGCAGCGCTTACAGGTAGTCCAGAATGCCGCTGCTAGGTTCGTCTTGGATCTTCCCAGGCGCACCTCAGCTACAGAGGCTAGAAAGCTGCTGCATTGGCTTCCTGTCGAGTCTCGCATTCACTTCAAGACCCTATGTATGACATATGGGGCTTTGGCCAGAAATAGTCCCACTGGTGTAGGATCCATCTTGTCCCGCTATACCCCTGTCAGAGATCTGCGGTCTTCGTGCAGACTCCTGCTATCTGTTCCCCGTTCCAGGAGAGTGAAATGGGGTGGCAGGGCCTTCTCCACTCTTGCGCCCAAGTGGTGGAATGCTCTTCCTCTGGAAATAAGATCCTTGCCTTCCCTTCAGGCTTTCAAAAGGGCTTTAAAAACATACCTCTTTGTGCAAGCGTACCTGCAGTGATGTCTCGATTTCTTTTGATCTGTTTTGTTAGGCGCCTTGATGCCTTCGGGTTACTGTTTGCGCATTATAAATTTTATTAAGATAAGAATGATGCGAGCGCTAACAGCGTAGTAAGTAGAATAGCAAAGATTCAGTCCATTTTTTTTTAATGGCATACCATTTTAGATGGTTTTGATTGATCTGCTTTCTCAGTATAAGCCTGTGGTTTCAACTTCAGTGCCTTGTATAACTTCTTTGACACTTAGAGAGGTAAAACACCCGATTAAGGCAAACATGTTCACCATAGTTCAAGTCTGATTCCAGCTTTGCCTCCATTTTATAATCTGTGTCATGGCATGCGATTGGTTTTTACAAAATGGGAGGCTAAGCTAATTGAACTAGCTTTCTTTTAGTGCTTCACAGCTAGGTGGCGCACACCAGCTCTGGTGATGTAGCAGTCTATGCAGAAGAGCACATAGGGGTTTCAACAGAGTAGCCATATGCATTTTCTGAAGCAGTTCACCTGGCTATACACTAAAGCGGCAGGGCAGACTCCTTCAGTCATCTGTAAAGTACTCCCATCACATAGGATTCCATCTCCTTAATCCTGCTTCTGGGCTATAAGTTCCTAGGCTCGAATGGCTTGTAAGTAGAGGTGAAGTTTGAAAGCCTGTGTTACAGGATCATGACGCGACTCTGAGACACCTTCACTGGTTGCTGTGGCATGCTTATATACAATTATCCTAAAAAACATTCTTGCCAAACGTTTTTAGAAGAATGTGCTGGTCAATGTACCTTCTCAAATGTACCTCACTTGGCCAAGACACTGTGTAGTTACTGAACCCACTCTAGCAACATGTTCTGCCCTAGGGAGGAAGGACTAGTTAGGGTTATAGCCTGAATGCATACTTATTCATACCTCCCATTAATCTTGAGTGCATCCCTTTTTAGGTGTGTCTTGAAAGGCAGGGACATTTATTGAGAACCCATTGCATGTGCAGGAGGAAGAAATACTGCATTGTAACATTTGTGATTGGTGTTTGGTGGGGAAGAGATGCATGATGTGGAGTTTAATTGTTGCATCCTTATTGTAGGATTTTGTCAGATCACGTTGGTGTGCTTTTCTTTGAATCTGTGTCTTATTAGTGTCCATGGCCCAGTCTTCCAGTTAATTTCGGTGCAAGGTTGTCTGAAAGAAGACCAATATATGAATTTTTCCCCTCATATTACACTAAATGTTTTCTTATTAATATTCATTCATTTGATAACTTTATTTCGGCCATTAACCATAAAAGTGCAGATAAAATATATACAAGCACAGTAATAAAATCCAATAATAAAACACTTTAAAAAGTTATTAAACAGTAAGTTATCAAAAGGTGAACTAATGTCCAGGTTATTTCCTTATAGTAAAAATAGTTCTTCTGCCCCACATGCCATATAGAAAGCGGGAAACCGAAAAGACAATGGGAGGGGCAGTGTCATATGTTAGAACTCTACAGGCCTGTGCGCACTGTTTAAGTCCCAGGTTCCTGCACAGCCGTGTCAACCAGCATTTCCGTGTTTTACTATAAGCCAGGCAGAAGAACAGAACGTGTGCAATATCTTCTGTACTATTGCTGTATGCTGGGCAGGTTCCCTCCTCTGAGTCAGCCCATTTAGAAGTCAATGCCCCAATGGGGAGGCAGCCATGTCTTAGTTGGATGTATAGTTTCCTTGCAAGGGCAGGCTGCACTAAATCTAAAAATTCCTCTCTCTTGGGTGCAATTTTCACTTACAGGAATTCAGTGGAGAGCCTTCCCAGAGTTGTTGAAGAGTATAACACTTTAAGGCTATATTGTCTTATGGAGGCCAGCAACTCAGACCTCTGCAACCTCGGACAACTCTCCTCAGGGGACTCCCACAGTTGAGGCAGGCCAATTTGGTAGGAGAGAGCCTTGATGTGAAGTAGCCAAGGAATATTTTTATTCTTTATCCGCCTCCATACGGCAACAAATCCTGCTCTGTAGTCTACAAGCTCCGGTACGGAGGGGTCGTGCAGCTATCAGTTCTTTAATACACTCGAGACCCAGGTCCAGACACAATGGTATCAAAGGGGCGCTTTTAGGTAAACCCACCAGATTTCTCATAAAGGCCTGCTCAACCTTTAGCAGGCTCAATGCATTCTTATGCCCCCAGAGTTCTGCTCCATACATAGCAGCTGTCCTTGCCTGGGTTCTGTATATCTCAAGAACGGGGGCGGCTGGTTTAAATTGTGTTGTGTTGTGAAGTTTGCTGATACCCCCTATGATCTATCACAGTCAATTCATTGTCACATTAAAAGATTTATTGTAAATGTACGCTTCTAGTTGTTTTTACAGCAGGTTTAATATTAGACATCTTACATTATTTACGCTTATATTTCTATGCAGAATGGAGAAATAACGTTGCCTGTATTTAATAACTGCTGATACAGCACACACCGAAACAAAATAATAAACTAAACACATAAAAGTCCCTTGAAACCAACAAAGCAAAAGTCAACTTGTCAGCATCATAAACAGGAAGTTGTTTTCTTGAATGTTTTAATCTGTTCCATGCATTCATCCATCCATATGGGCGTTTGTGCATGTTCACTAAGTTGCTTGGGTATATGGGTGCGTGTTGTGTGTATGTCTGTGTCTGGTTGCCTGTTTTTATCTTACTCTAGGAGCATGGGTGTTTGTGTCTAAATTGGTCTTTGAATATTGATACATAGATACCATAATACCCAAATCTTTGTTTTTTTCGGTTCTTGTTATAAATGTGTTGCAAACATGCCCTTTTATGTACTAGTCTCATGGTGAGCCTCACATGCCACCATTTATTCCAAGTTTCTAAATTTGTGCTTTAGAGTTGTAATAGGGCACATTATTTGCTAGATTCTCAACTTAATAGCCTGGTTCAGTCACATCAGCATCTTAATTGGAGCTTCCATTTTAAAGTTGTCTTACCCATAGCCAGGATGTTTCATGCAAGTTAGTTCTACCAGTAGATGTGATAATAATTTGGTTTCCAGGTTGTAAAAGGCATTATACAATCTTTCTGCCACTTGCCATCCCTTGGCTGGTTGGAGATTGTGCATTGAAGGGTTTCATAATTGCAGCAGCTCCTTACACATACAGATGTTGTTAGTCTTTCCTCCGTGTTAGTAAATTTATACAACGACTGCTGTGTCTGGGGTGTAGTTTTCCTTTAATCAAGAACATTCTCTGTTGGCTTGGACATGGCATGGATCCTATTTTTTTACGAAGGTCCTGGCTTCTTCTTTTGGTGACATTGGCCATGAACATCCTAAACTTGTTGACAATAAGATATAACCTTGTGTAATGGAATCTATAAGTACACTAATGCCCTTAGACCAAGTTCACACTTTATATAAAAACAAATTACAGGGTGCATGTAGGGAGATTTGTGTTGCTCATGTGAAAGAAGTGAAGCCTAGCTTGGGAAGAGAAGTTGTTGTGTGAGACTTAGCCTGTTGATGATGGATACTACCTCCTTCTATTTAGAAGCAAAGCGCCACCCAAAAGTTTTATTTACTGGGAGGAACATATGTACCACACATTTAGTGATTTAAAGTCAATTGGTACAATATGTCAACACTACCTCATAATGCAGGGACAGCATGCCAATTGGTGCTAGTGGTGCTAATCTGCAGCTTTAGGAGTGGAAAAAAGCAGGAGCAATTGAAAGTCTCTAAATTTGGGGTAACATGAATATCGTGAGTGGTAGTGCAGTAACCAATTTCTGGTGTTACTCTGACCTTCCTGCCGAGCTCTAAATGATGGCCCGTGGAAGAACTGTGTGTTCACAAATACCAACTGCATCCCAGTTGGAAGGATGCCAAGTGCATTTGAGTCTTGTTGGATCTCATCATTATTCCGCCCCTTTAGAGTCTCCTTTCTTAAGGTTTGGATCATCCCATCCCTTTTTAGGTCTCACCCAGACAGCGCCTTTCTCGTCAGGGCCTTTTGTTTTCTATCATTGGGCTTAGAGACCACATTCTGCTTGCCATTGGTTGGCTTCATTGTCACTGTCCTTCGCTGGTTTCTTATTCTTGAGCTTTCGTCTTTGTGTATTTGTTTCTTGTCTGGGCCATGGACTAATCACTGCTCACTTTTTAGACACTACTTATTTGGGGGAATTTAAGCACGCTTCTGTAGTGTCTTTTTCAGCTGTCTCCCTTGCGTACTGCTACCCGTCTGTGTGCTCCCTTGTCCATCTGCTTGCGCCCACTCAGCCTTCCTCCTACCGTTGTCCGTGCTAGCTTGCCCCCATCCACCCGCACCCCCTTCCCTCCTTTGTCCATGTTTGCTTGCCACCACCCTCCTCCCCTCCCTCCCTCCATTCTTTGTCTGTGTTGGGTTTTCCCCTCACGCCCTCCATTTGTTATCCTTGTTCTCTTACCCCTACCCTCCCTCACTCCATTGTTTGTGTTGCCTTACCCTGCCTTTCCTCCCTCCATTGTCCGTTTTATCGTCTCTCCCACCTACCATGATAAAGCACAGTGACACTGGAGGCAGTATCATTACGCTTTCCCCCCCCCCACAGTCCCCGCCCTCCGTGTTGTATGTCCCACTCGCTCTTGGTGTTGTCTCCTGCCCTCCTTCTCACTGCCCAATTTATTTTTTAAAGCTATATGATGAGGCCAACACTGGCCGATTCAGTGGCTTTTGTATTTTTTAAAAACTTGCAACCATGCTGCATAGCAGAAGCGCTCTTGTACAACATGGCTAAAACCCTTGACAAAGCCAATGCCTCATGTATGCGAAACCTATTGGCTTTGCCAGTGCTTGTTTGAGATGTCACCAAACTGTGACAATTAGGTGGGTAAAAAACAGAGACTTGTGACCTGTGAATAGTGTCTATACTTTCAGAGTACCAGTGCCTTTAACCTGGCTCTGACCTGCATCCGCGCCGTCTGTGTTTGCAAATGTTTCTCTCTCCAGGTACTTTCCTTCCACCCACGTGCCGCTTTCCTGCCCCGACCCTCACTTCTGATTCATCATTAGCTGGAGGACTATTTTTAGAAAGTGCAGGTACGTCGACGTGCAGCTTGAGGGCCCCCCTTGTGTGCAGATAGAAAGCAGAACAGTGGGACGGTGTGAATTATAAGACCCTTGCTCCAGAAAATTTTGTAGTGTGGGGGATCAGAGAAACCTCGTATCCATGATTTTTAATGCTCCCTTTGTTTGCACGCGGCATCCATGATGTATGACGTCATTGACTGTTTTGAGAGACTGCAGGAATGTGAGGAGAAGCTGAAAGAGTAATGCCACCTATGAGGTGTTTTGAGAGTCCCTGTATTTGCAGCAATACCTCCCACCAGTGCTATCCACCTGTGAGGTGACGTGATCCTCCTGGAAGGATGAAATAGAGCTTTCTGAATTTATGCACGGCTAAGGGGGATATAGAGTCTGGTACTGGTGGGCGACTGGCTTCTGTGTGGCAAGTTACATCATCTAGACAGATTCCATGGTTATGGGCAGTATCAAGAGGTTTTTCGTGGGAGGGTAAATGGCTGGGAGTGTTGGGTGTTTGCCGGGCTGGTATATTGGTGAATTTGGTACTGTGCATGATTGTCAACATCGGTTGCTCAGCATCTTGCAAATACTTTGTCGGGCAAAGCATAATTAGAACTAACCAAAGTGCAGCTTTTATAGGGTTCACCATTGTCTGACATCTCAGGTAGGGAAAACAATCTGCAATAGCAGAATATATGTCTCAGTTTAGACCATCTGCCCACCAGCAAATATCCCTCTGTGTTTGAAAGAACCTGAATGCAAGGAGCAGAAATTAAACATTCAAACCCTGCCACCCTCAACATGAACCAGAATGCATTATCCAAATTCTAATCAATATTCTGATCTAATCCTCTATAGACCTGCTAAATCCTAATGACCCAGACTCATAATTTCAGCCCTCCTAAGTCCTTTAGGTTCCGGCCAGAAATGCAATCAATTAGTTCGTATTGATCCGGTCCAGAAAACAAATCTTTATCAGTTCTGTTCAGCCAGTCGAGTGGTTCAAGACATTTTTTATAATTACTTCATTATTTGATTTGTAATGCATCAGCAGGTAACTTTGCAAGGCATGTAGGAAAATGAGAAAACCGCATAGTAGGTCTTCAAACCTGAGCGACCAATCAGGGATTCGTAATCAAGGTTGAAAATAGTAAGGGCTTGGTGATGAACTAACGCTTGGTGAGCTAGTAAGACACAAGTCAATGCAAGGTTATAAATGGTGAGGAGGTGGAAGGCGAGGGGTCCTGTCCAAAAGGAGGGACACGTGATCTTTGTAGAGTCTTCTTAAAGGTCATAGGCTTCTTTGCAGCCAGCACTTTTTTTGAAGAGTAGTAATTTGGGCAGTGATCACAGGAATTGATCCAATGTATTCCACCGAAGAATTCCCTCTTCGGTCATTTTGTAGCCTACAATGCCTCGTTCTACTGTGTATGTGGACGTTAATTCGGTTGTTGTTACGAGACTGTTGATGCTAAGTCCTACTTAATCAGTCCCATACCCTAACCTTCTTGACTTCGAAGACCTAGAGCACGACAAAAACACCTCTGTCCGGTGGGTTCCAGGGCCCATAAACAGGACCAAAACACAACCTCCTGGAAGAATCTGGTTCTTGTCCTGCGCATGCTTTCTCAACGCTGCAATGAAGTATGTAAGATTCCACTCACTTTGCACAGATACTCCACCGAATAAATCTAAATTCATATTGGGAAGAAACCAAGATCGGTCTTTCTTCCTAAATAACATAATTTTTGCATACTTTCATTTATACATTATTTGCCGATTTTGTACATGAAAACTAACTCCATTACACATAGATTCCTCTTTAAAAAAAACCAAAAAAGGCATCTCATTATCCCAATTATTATTGTTAAGCGATATGGGATATTATTAGTGATGTTTTTTTAGTTCTATCTTTTTGTAATTAAACAGCCTTGAAAATGTCCTGGATATTCCATACATGAAACACGTGAGCTGGATAAAGTGAATTCTGTTAATCATCTTTTTTACCGCCTAACGAGGACTTTCTTGATTGACTAAAATGTATCAAAAATCGGCATACTTGTGACTCTAGACTTGCTTTTGATGTATGCAGTTTGGGTAATCGTACATACTGGAATAGTTTTTGTGTATGGACCACGATGTGCATAGAAATAAAGTCTGATCAAGTGTCACGAACTGAAAGATTTTGGCTTCGCTTTTCCTAAAATTATTCGTTACAAATAACTCCTGCTGTTGTTTAACTTGTGGGAATAAAGAGGAATAAGGGTAGTTAAAATATATTATATTGCTCCTCGAAAAAAGTCCCCAGTGTGCAAGAGCACGATTTTTCTCTTGGGATTCTGGGAGCTATAGTGCTAGTGCTCATAACAAATGCACTGCAATTGCGTGTTCTGGTACTTTTCTAGCTCGCGTGTGATGACTAAAACAGTGGAATGGAATGCTATTCAGCAGAATTGGCAGAGGTTAAGAAGCTTTTCCACGCATTACTTTTTGATTGCTTGTTGATCTATTAAAGATCGTCTATAAGTTAAAAGTTTTGAAATTAGTGTTATGTGCAGATGAGCACAAGATGAGGAGAGACCTACCAGTAGTGGCCAGTGATGAATGAAGCATGACCTCGTTCAAGTACACCTTACTACTTGAAGAGCCTGGCTGGAAGGCCTTTGCTTGCAGTTAAAGTAGCAGAAGTCCTTGCATCTCGTGTCTCATCAGTCCTGCTTTTGGGCTGTGTCATTGGAAGTCTTTTTTGCTGCTGTATTGTGTTGTAATATGTTACAGTGGCTTTGTATGGTAACCCACAACCCCGGCGAGGTGTTGAAGTTCTCCGTAGAGAAACAAGAGGCTACGTAGTTCTCTGTGCTTCATTGGAAGTGAGTTGGTTTGTATGCAGGAAGAGTTTTGGTGGCGTTCATGAGAGCCAGAGGATTGCCCCAAAGTGTTACTGCAGATCTGAAGCTGTGCTTTAAAATGGTGTAAAGCGAAGAGAAGTTGCAAATTTTGCATTTACATGCAGTCGGGTGTGCAACGAATTCCTCCATTGTGGGGGAAATGTGTTCTTGCATTGGTTCTTCTGAACTTTGAAAAAGGAATTTACTTAATTTTCCAGGCATCATATGTGTCATTTTGTTTATAAAGTCATATCCTGAAGAATATTTAGTCCTTAGAAATTGCCCAGGTCACAAGTGCAAGGAAAGCCAAGCATCGTGGACAGTGATGTTAGGCCAATGCACTGGGGCGCTTTATTGCAGCAGGATACAGTGTTCTGTTTCTTAATCACCAGAGGAAAAGAGGAAGCATTTATACGGAAGAGGATGAGCTCAGCATGTAATACAATCCTCAGTCGATGACCGTCTTTTGTGTTGTACAATTGGTGACAATACACCATGGTTCTTTTTTGTTTTGAGGATGTTTTGTGGATTTTTTGGGGAGTCAGTGGGGTGTAACCACTTTGGATTTGTGATGGTCTTTTGAAATTACAATTTTTTGAGCTTTTGAGAGTGACTTTTGTGGCATCTACTAAGGATTTTCCATGTACTTGGTTTGGTCTTAATTTTTTACCCCTTTTGAACTTTGATTACCTTCTATTCATGTAAGGCATTGACTTAAGCGTATCCCCCTCCATCCAGTTGCGGACTTGTCCTATATAAAAGCAATTATACAATAGTTAATCTGCTCCTCTACGTGGGTACAACTCTTTCTCCTCCACATTTGGATAATACCTATAGGGAGGCATGGCAAGCTAGTTTGCCAGGTTCATGCTGATACAACTCATCTGATAGATGTCCAAGAGAAACCTCTGTCCTTATCCACTGCCGACCACTTTGGTTTCTTTGTGAACCAGAGTCCTCTCTAGACTAGACCCAGAGTGTATAGTTGATGATAACCATCTGCATTTAAGATTACTGAAAAAGAGGATTGTTTAGGGTGACATGCATGAGAAAAAGAATATTGTGAAGGACACACCAGACGAGCTTTGGGGAGGGAGAAACATCCTTGAAAACATGGGGAGTGCGGGAATGTGCAGGGAACGCAGCACATCGACTCAAGTGCACATGCTCTGATGAAGTGCTAAAATATTAAAAAGTAGTTCCCTAGTGTGGAGTAGGCCTGGGCGGAACTCCCCGAGATAACCAAAGACTGCTGCACTAGCCGGAGTTACGCAAGCAGCAGAGTGCGTTACGATGCACCGTTGGCACTGATTTTTAGCGACGGTGTTTGTCCCATGCTGTAAAATCAGCTCAAATGCCACCACATGCAGCGTAAGAGGGCCCTGCTGTTTTCTGCCTCTCAAGTAGATGTTCTACTTCTGGCAGCTTCCTCAACGTGAACGGAAGGTTTCTCAATACGAATGGTAGCGACCATCTGCGACCGAACTTGTTGAGAAATCTCACCGGGAGGTGGTCTGTAGTAAGATTTCCCATGCTTGCTGTCAAGGTAAGGTAAGAGCGAGGAAAAAGCTCTGCTCCATGGTTTGTTTCGGAACTTCGCATGCTAAGCCAAGCGCGCAGTGGGAAAAACACTGCAAACTCCACCTGGGGAGCAGGATTTCACACCCAGGATTAGTGTGGAGCCTTGGAAGGATCCCAGCCATGCAATCAAGTAGATGGCAGAGAATCTATGCTCCAGGGGAGAGACATACAAGAAGAGGAAGGAAAACCATTGAGTAAGATACAAACAAGTGAGTTTGACAAGAAAGCCAACCAATGTTAAGCAAGGGGTTGACCCCAAGCCCAAATTAAGGATTGGTCTTTTTTTTTTTTGGTCTTGTCGACAATAGGTCTGCGACACCTCAAAAAGTTGAAAAAGTAGCAAAAAGAAAAAACGTCTTACTTGCCAACACATGAGGAGGGAGAAGAGCGATGCCAGGATATCTGTACACGTCATTACAATCTACATTCTGTTTTTTGCCTCAGAAGTGCAGCATCATCTTTGTTATTGAGCCATGCTGCTCAGTTTTATGCAGTCCATTGTCCTCCCTCAGAGCCAGGAAGAACGGAGAGTACAAACAGAGCATGTCCTGTTCTCTGTAGGCCGTGGCAACGGAGGCGGTTCGTTAACAGCGTTTGCCTCAGGTGAGTTGGATCCCCTTGTGCTGCCAGGGTCTGTGTATTTGTACTAATGCTGCCATTAAAGCACTTCCCCGGAGGGCACCACTTTCATTTGAATAAGGGCACCCTTTGTGCGCAAAAAGAAAAAATCAATGTTGGCCCAGAAAGCTGCACAGAGGAGTATACCCCCAGGGCTTCACTGTCGTGGATTGCGCCATCAGGATCTTAATGTCAATGGTAAAAATGAAACAGATTGTACCGTCTTGTTGGCATTGTACCCTACAATTTTACCGTGGTCCCGGCTGTCAGTGAAGAGAGGCCATATCTGACCGACCTGCATAAAAAGGTGACATTGGGTCAGAGATGTACTCGATGCAAGGATTGAAGAGTGCCTTTTTTTTACTATCACCAACTACCTTGGTGTCACCGGACGGGACATGGAGAAATATCAGTTTATACAGAAAATCTTTATTTTTTTGTAATAACTCCTTAGCCAACATGTGCCTTGCACTTTGAAGTGCTTTGTCCAGTCAATAATTAATCAAAATATACATGTTATAAGACACTGGGTTGGAAGCAGTAATCACTTAAAACATATGTGGTTTAAAAACATAATACAAAATGAGAACCACTTGTGGAGTGAAACGCAGTTGGAAGCGAATGTGAATTTACCCTTCATAACATAAGCAGTTGTTCACCAGTAGTTAGTTACCTTCATTATTTGACAGTTTTGGGTGGTTATGGCCTGGCTGCTGTCATCCAGGCTGTGGTGCAGAACACTGCAGGGCTGATTCACAAAAGCAATTATGAGTGCAGGAAGTAGTACTGCAGGAGTACTCTTTTACATACTCTATATTAAATTGTGAATTGGCTTCAAATGTCAAATTGATTCATAAAAGAGAAAAGGAGACGCAATCCTTTCTGGTTGCCCTAATTGCTTAAGAATTTTCCCTGAATATTCTTATTTTAAAGGTTTTTACAGGCCAACTCACAAAGGCATTCAAGAGTACGTAAAGAGCATTACTAGAGTACTATTTTACGTACTCCAAAGTGTCTTAGTGAATAGATCCCTACATGTAAGCTGCACCTTTAAACAGTTTAGAACCAGGATTATTCAGGGCTGGAAAACCTGAGTATAGCAATTTGCCACTGACATTTTAGGTAATTGGATATCTAAATAACAACGTTAAAGAGCACCCTGCATTATTATAAGAATGGTTAAAAAAATCCCAAATGCTTAGACATGGCAGTGTTTTGAACATTCTGTGAACAAACATTCACGAGGTAGTGCAGAGAAAGTTCAACATGTAATGAATGATTTATAAAAAATGCAAATGTATTTAATCGGTGAACAGTTAGTTCCCAGTGTAACAAGAAAGGAAATGGGTAGACCTGTATTATCCCCTGCTGCTGTACTAAAACACCTGCCACCAATGTGGGTTACAAGTCCTGTATTAAGAATGGCCAGAAAGACTTTTTGGAGTATTTTATAATCACCAAATGCAATGGTGGACTTCTGGCACTCCACCTCCCAAACAGTGCCCTTCAATCAGAAGGTGGTGCACTTCATCCACGGTTGCTCGATGCCACTGCTAAGCAGAAATACGTGGAGACAGAACACAGAATGGTGCACCCAACAACTAAAAGTCCAAAGTTCTTTTTTGTGTAATCTCCTTTGTCGAAATTTTGATTTCTTTCATTAAAAAAAGCCAAGATCACAGCAACCGCATTTCATTCAAACAAAACCGAACTTCATCAGGGCTGCAAATAATACATAAAAAACCTGTATAAAACGCACAACAAACACTAAATAACGCCATATTGACACACAAATACTACAACTCCATATAATAAAGACAATGACGTTAAAACAGTCATGACCATCATATTGGTCCACAAGTAAAACTGCTACATAAAATGTGTGCATATGGGTGCCCCATGGGAAAAAGGAGCCCAAAATGGCAACATATTGTAACAACTGGTATGTGATTCCTGGTCTGCAATCGGTATAAATATCCACATGTACCAGAAAGGAGTGTATGGTTGACAGCACAACATTGTTCCACTATTTCGAATTCTTTTCACTCCGGATGAAAAAGAAAACATTTAAATAAACTTGTTGGGAAAACGTTTTTGGAAACTGGATCTTGTTACGTACCAAATCATACACAGGAAATTGATTGTATCAGACATCACCTCCCAATATGCCCTGTAGGACAATCTTCAACCCCTCTCGCGTATATCTTAAGACACAACTTTTCAGCAGAATACCTTATTGGAATCCATTTATTCAAAACCAAATGTTCCCATTATATGCTGTTTTTATCTCCACCTTATAATATTTATGACCGTGTATAGCAAGATTCTATACTTCTGGCTTAAGGTGGAAAGTTTGTAGAGGAGAATTGTGCAGGGAAGTTCCATCTAAGATTATACCTATACACAAAATGACTAAGAATCATAATATACCCTCAAGGTATAATTCCATTTTTCACCCATTTTGTTAATCAGCATACCTTATCTGTAAATGTAAGACAAATGTCTCCCTCTATCAATAGTTTCACAAGAACTCCCATCCGGATGATTGCCCCCTGATTGTAATGCGGTATAGCAGCCATCCGTTTTGTGGTGGGGTTTAAAATATCCCCTAACCGTGACACCATCTTTAACATAAAACTGTGAGTCCAGAAAGTCAATTTTGTCCCTATGGTGACACATATTAAGTCACACATTACAAGGATTATCGTTCAGGTAAGTGACAGAGTGGACTCAGAGCGGTGGCGAGCTGGATGAAGGCCAATTGCCTCCAGCTCAACGCGAAGAAAACCGAGATCATGATCGTCGGCAGAAGGGCAGACCTCTGGGGGGGACAGGTGGTGGCCTTCGGAGCTTGGGCCGGCCCCCCTCCCGGTGACTGAACTAAAAAACTTGGGAGTGTGGATGGATCCCACTCTCAGTTTTGAGGGGCACACGAAGAAAACGGCAGCATGCTGTTTTGGAATTCTCCGGGCTCTGCGGCCAGTTCTGAAGTTTTTCGACCCTCGTACACGGCAGTTGGTAATCCAGGCGACTGTTGTATCGCGCCTGGATTACGCCAGCTCTCTTCTGGTCGGCGCTAACCTGGCCGAAGTTACTCGCCTTCAACGAGTGCAGAACGCTGCCGCTAGAGCCATTGTCGGTCTTCCTAGATCCTGCCCTGTTTCCAGCACTCTGAAAGCGCTGCACTGGCTGCCGGTCAGAGCAAGAATCCAGTTCAAAGTGCTGTGCCTGGCCTTCAAGATCTTAAAGGGCACGGCCCCTCAAACCCTTACGGGTCTTCTGTCTTGGTATGTCCCCACTCGACATCTGAGATCCTTGGGCCAAGCTCTTACCATCACCCCGCGATACAAGCTGTGCCGTATCGGCGGTCGTTCCTTCCGGGTCAAAGCGGCCGAACTCTGGAACTCTCTCCCGGTGGAGATTCGGCTGTTGGAAGACCTTCTTTCCTTTCGCAAGGCGATAAAAACTTTCCTGTTTTAAACTTCAACTATTACTTTGGCTGTTGTGTTCCCTGTGGTTGTTGCGTGTTACCTTGACATGCGCCGGGACGCCCCTTGGCTGGGGCAGCTGTGCGCAGTACAAATGCACGTAACATAACATAACATAACATAGGCATTCAACACCTCAACAAATCCAGTCCATAGGCAGATACTATCATCAATATACCTCCCGCAAAAGCTTATTTGCTGAGTCCACGGGGAGGCATCTCTGCCCCTGGCATGTGCCCTCCCATAAATTGGCTGGTATAAGAGGGAGCAAACCTGGAACTCGCAGTGGTACCCTGGAGCAGGTGGTACTAGAGGCCATCATGATTTAAATAGTTCTTGGAGAGGATGATATCAATCATACTCAGTATTATTTTGTTATATTCATAACCAAAAACCATTGTTGTTTCCTAGTCTATGGAGGTGACAGTGTGTGGGCAGCAGAGATATTCCACCATGAGGAGATGAATCCTGCAAAGAGACATTAGCTGGTGGCACTCGAAGGTTGTTGGTAAAATAATTTAAGGGTCACCTCATTGATTGATCATTTTGTCGAATGGCTAGAGTTTTTACTGCTCTTATCCTCGTGTCTTTTTGATGCTCATTTGTCCTGTTCCTCTTTCGTGTGTGCCATTTTTCATTCTCTGTTGCCTCTTTCTACTCTCCCAGGATGGATCACCCAGTCCTCCATGTGTCCTGGAATGACGCAGTGGCATACTGTACGTGGGCCGGTAAAAGGCTTCCTACTGAGGCCGAATGGGAATATGCCTGCAGAGGAGGCCTGGAAAACAGGTACAAGGGATGTGTGTTGGTCTCATGTTAGCTATGAACAACCCATGCAAAGGATTTGGGTGGGTCTAATGTTTGTTCTAGAGAACAGGTTCAAAGGATCTGCATTGGTCTCATGTTTGTTCTTGATGCAGAGTATGGATTTTTAACTTAGTCTGGGTGCAATTTTAAATTACACCAGCATAATTCGTATCATTTTTGGAATTTCATATTAAGCAAAATCCACAAAATTATACCATTATACCACGGCGCATTATTACCCTGCCACTGTAACAATATTATAGCGTGGGAAGAATGTGAACAACCCAAACACAACTGTCTTTTGTTCACGGCAGTTGTGTTTTTTTGCACAATTTTTTGTGCAGAATGCGTCCTCACGCCAGATATTATTGGGAGGACACGTTCATTCAAAAATATATCTCTAAATGATGGATTTGCATTACACGCAGTAGCAATTTACACAAATGTTGCAGACTCTTCATTATCAACGCCTACACCTTTATCCTCCTCGGAAATCTTAACTGTCATGTAGAAGACCCACTGACCCAACTCTACGCCCTTCTTGCAATCCTAAAAAACTTTGGCTTTGAACTGCATGTTACCGGACCCACCCACACCTTCGGACACTTATTGGACCGGAGTTTGTTGTCAATTGGCAAAATCACAGTCAACAAGCCAGCAACTATAACCCAGAAAGACCACGCGCTCGTCAGTTTTAGCATTCCTACCCTGCATCACCAGAGATCTACCACCACCTGCCACAGCTGTAAACGCCTCACGGAAGATCCTGCCCTATCTGCGCATCTGCCTAAGCACACCAGCATCTTGCTGAAAGACATCAAGATCCTCAAAAGGTGAATCACCACATGCACTGACACACTGGCTTCCCTGAAGTTCAACCCAATGACCACAGGCCAGCTGGTACACAGAGGAACAGCAGATATGGAACACCAAGTGCATAGCTCTTGCAGATCACATCAATGCTGGCGCTAACAACAGCAAGGAAATCTTCACCATCATCAAAGATTTAACTGCTTTTCCTACCGCATCCAGCTTCCTGGACCGGAATCAAGCATCCTAGGACCGGTTTCTGGCTATCAGCCGTCTACAGCCAGGATAGCTTGACTCCAGTGGCTTAGTGAGCAAGGGTCAGGGTCAAGACTGATTTGCACAGGTCCATGTCTGAACTGGAGTGGCTTGGTGAGCAAAATAACGATGGATTAAACCCAGATCTGTGACTGGGGGGTGAGTGTTTTGCCATTGTGCAACATTCCATCCATCATCTTGTGTGTTTTGCTGTTCACCCTACGTGATAAGGGTATGCCCAGACGTGGGTCCCGTGCTCACTAAGCCACTGGAGTCAAGCTATCCTGGCTGAAGACGGCTGATAGCCAGAAACCGGTCCTAGGATGCTTGATTCCGGTCCAGGGAAGACATGGCTTGGCAGTTCGGGCTGGACTGTTCCCATGAGGCACAGGGTCAAGACTGATTTGCATATGTCCATGTCTGAACTGGGGTGGCTTGGTGAGCAAAATAAAGATGAATTAAACCCAGATCTGTGACTGGGGGCGAGTGTCTTGCCATTGAGTCAACAGAAATATGACCACATTGCTCCCACCTCGAGTCTTTCATTGGGTCAAGATATTAGTAGGTGTCAAAATAAATTTCTATAGTGTGTACAAGGTGATAACTTCAAAATGACTACAGTGCAGACAAACACAACATTTCAAGGTGTGTCTACACCATATGCCACATCTCCATTGCTCAGATCTCTTTGAAGGGTGCTTTATCAATCAATCGAACAGCATTTGTAAAGCGCAGCACTGTCACCCCCATCGGTATCTGGGTGTTGTGTCTCTGTAGAAGAGCACGGTCTTGAGTCTCTTTCCGAAGTCTGCCTGCGACAAGGCTGTGCAGAGCTGGAGGGGCAGGATATTCCAGGTCTTGGCAGCGGTGTAGGAGAAGGAGCGGCAACCGCTGCGACGGAAGCAGGATGTGTGTGAGGGTGAGTCAAGAGCAGCCCAGGTGTCTGGAGAGTTGGTGGAATTTCAGTTGATGATGTGTAGAAGCAGGAGGAGGTGACTCAGTTGGCTTGTCGTTTCATGGTCAGTTGGCTGTCGATTATGCAGAGGCTGCAAGCATGTATGGTCGGTCGGTGAGGGTGTGGGTCTGAGTTCTGCAGGCCACCAGCTGCGATCCCATGCAGAGGTGTTCTTCCCAAAGATCAGTACTTCAGTCTTGTTGGAGTTGAGTTGGAGTCGGTTGTCTCTCATTCATTTGTCTACTTTAGTCATTGAGTTGCAGAAGTTGTTTTTTGGCATTGGAGGGGTCTTTAGTGAGCAAGAGGATCAGTTGAGTGACGTCTGCATAGGAGATTATGTTGAGTCCATGGGATCTGACGATGTCTGCGAGGGGGTCATGTAGATGTTGAACGGTGTGAAGCTGAGGGATGATCCTTGTGGAACTCCGCATATGATGTCTTTGGGTGCGGAGATGAAGGGATGCAGTCGGATGCTCTGTGTGCGTCCTGTAAGGAAGGAGGTGATCCGCTTGAGTGCGTCTTGCTGTTATGCCTATGTTGTAGAGTCTGGTGATGAGGGTGTTGTAGAAGACAGTGTTGAACACCACAGAGACATTGAGGAGGATCAGGACTACAGTTTCTGTATGGCCGAGGAGTGTTCTAATGTCATTTATGGCGCCAACCAGCACTCTCTCAGTACTGTGGTTGGCACAGAATCCTGATCGTGAGGCGTCTGGTAGGTGATTTTTGTTCCAGGAATTCGGTGAGCTGCTGGTTGATGGCTTTCTAAAGTACTTTGGCTGGTTTGGGTAAGGGAGCAGGGAGATCGGACGATGTGTTTTTTAGATCGCTGAGTTTGGCGGAGGCTTTTTTTGGGAGGGGGTCTGACGTCTGCGTGTTTCCGTCTGTCAGGGAAAGTTGCTGTGGAGATGGAGGTGTTGAGGATGCTGGTGAGTCGTGTGCTGATTGGGTTTGTTGCAAGGTTGTGGTGGTGGTGGGGGTAGAGGTTGGTGTGTGCCCAGAAATGGATGGAAGACATGATGGCTGAGGTGGACAGTGCGGTGAGTGGAGACCAGGTGGTAATGGTTTGGCTGATGTTCGCTGTTTGGTTGAGGCCTTTGGGGTTCAGGGTGGCGGGTTGGAGGTTGAAATTGTTGTAGATGTTGGTGATCTTGCTGTGGAAGTAGTCTGAGAAGGTGTCGCACAGTTCTTGGGAGGGGAGGATGGTGTTCTCTGTGGCTGTTGGTTGAATAATTCTTTGACTATTTTATTGAAGAGCTCCTTTGTGTGGTTGGCTGCGGAGACGACATGGAAGGCGATGGCTGCTTTCTTGGGTTTCTTCTGGGGCGGCTCACTAAGGCGGAGGAGTGTCGCCCCACTGTCTTTCAGCACGGCAAAAAAAAGGAAAAATAAAATGATAATAACTAGATGGTATTATTTTATTTTTCTGTGCTGGGGCAGTTTTGTGGGGCGGGGCTAAGCTGTGCATGGGGCAGAGTAGCGCATTAGAGCCTGGGTGGAGGACATGCCCAGGCTCCCATTCCTCATCTGAGCGCCAAACTACAGCGCTCAGACCAATCACAACACTGCATTGCAGCATTGTGATTGACTTAGGGAAGCCTATCCTACTTCCTATTCCAACAGAAGCAATTAAGAGGACGGAAGAGAGGCAGAAGCCGGTCAGGCAGCCAGACAGCCAGCAGGCTAGCAGGTGAGTGATTAAAAAAAATATATATATTTTCTCTTCCCTTTTCCCCCTCCCCGCCCCACAACTGATTCGTAGGAGCAACTGCGCCTGGCTTGCTTGATGTGCCGGTGATAGTTGCTAAGGGCTGTTTTGTGAGCTGCTCCGTCAGTGCGGTTCTTAGTGGCATGCCATTGTTTCTCCAGTTGGTGGCAGTTGCGCTTGGTGGTCCTGAGTTCTGGGGTGTACCAGCTGCCAAGTTCGGAGGTCTTGATAAATTTGGTATGTTTCAGTGGGCGACTCTGTCAGCGCTGTTTGTGATCGAGGCGGGATCTTTTGTAGGTTGTGTTGCAGAAGAAGTGGCAGTGACTCCAGGTGAAGGGTCCTTTGGTGGATTATGGGGAAGAGGAGATGGTAAAGGGCGTTGCCCAACTGGCGGTGCATTGCCTGCTGAGCTCTCCCGCTGCACTGGTGATCCTACCATCTGGGCAGTGACCTTGAAAAGTTAGTGTGGGGACCGGGACAGCAGAGAGCGTACTTACCCGGCAGAGGGAGCAACAGCGTAGGATCAGGGACAGCAGGCAGCATAGTAACTGAGCAGTGGGAGCAGCAGCGCAGGGACCGGAGCCAGCACACTGACCGGGCAGGGGGAACGGCAGTGCAGGGGCAGCAGGCAGCGCAGTGACTGGGCAGGGATAGCAGCAGCCAAAATTAACTCCCTAGGAAACAAACTCAATGCTGCCTCAAACTTACCACCTCCTCCTGCCGGGACCCATCTCTCTCCTCATCCACCCCTGGTAACACCCAAAAACCAAGCTCACTGGTCGAACTTCAAAGCTTATGACGACCTCTTCATCTCGAAAATTCTATCCTCCCTAAAACCAAATAGCCACTTCAATGACCCACTCCCCTCCAACTGCCTTTCAGCGACCTCCCCATTCATCACTCCCATTTGGACCACAATCATCGTCTCACTTCTTCAAGGCTCCATACCTGACTCCCTAAAAACCGGGTAAGTAACCCTGGACAGCCAACTGAATATGCATGACCACATCAACTCGATGGCCAAAACTGCCAGGTTCCACCTGAGCTATTTGAGAAAACTAAAACCCTTCCTTGAAGCTGCAGACCTAAAAAACACAGTCCAGGCATTAGTTATCTCCAGGATTGAATACGGCTGCTCAACCCTATCAGGCCTATCCAAGATCTCCACTGCCCCCCCTGAAAGCCTGCCTCAACGCCGCAGCAAGACTCTTAAGAGGCTCAAACAAGCATTGGCATAGCCAATAGGTCTCGCTTTTAGAACCATATAAGTATTTAGTTATGCAGCACAATATCCTTGGTGCAACAACATCAACTGCTGCATGTCTAAACACTTTAAGGTCCCAAAAGCGAGACCTATTGGCTATGCCAATGCTTATCTCTCTGCTGCTCAAGATCAAAGTCTGTGAGAGGAAAAATAAGAGCTGGTCCCTAGAAATCAGTACTGGTGGGCCCCACTTGATCAAATTAAGCAGTTATGAAGATAACAATAAAAAGTCCCAACATGCTTATTGCTCTTGCTGAAAAGAAAATCAGGACTGGCTGAAAGTCTCCCTCATTTCTGACCTAACTTATTGAAGCAGCACAGTGCTTTACAATGAAAACAAAACTATTTGAGTAGGAGGAGTCTCTCGGATATAATGTAGTAAGAACAGAAGAGATTGAGGGGCCACCATGGCACCAGAGGGATACAACCGGTAGGGAGGTAGGTACATGCAACGAGGTTAGTTCCAGTAGGATCAGGTACATGATGTTTACAGTACTCACATTTACAATGAATGTCAAAAGGAAAATAACAGGACATGCCCAGAACCATACAATTGCTATGTCAAGTGTCCAAGGTGGTAGTGGAACACAGGCCACAAGTCAGTCACAAGTCCACATTACACCCGGATAAAGACAATTTACAATGGCATATATCACAGAAATTCAGTATCAGTGAATGTGCTCTGTAAACTAGTGATATTTTGCATTTTTTTCACGTAGGGGAGAACAGAAAAACAGATCAGATTTAGAAAAGAGAAGTTGCTTGCTCACTCCCTCAATGTGCACGCATTCCAAATATTCAGAGTGACCTGCAGAAGCATGGTTTGTGTTCTTTCAAACGCCTGATCAATAGAAAACGTACTGCCCCGAAGAGAAAATCGGTGTGCAAATATATACGAACAGCTTTGTAACGTATGATTTAGCATAGGAAACATAGGCAGCTAAAAGTAAAGTCTATTTCTTACAGATCAACTGTGCTAGGGAGACGGAGCCACAATCTGGAAACATAATTTTAGTCAAAAAGAGCGCCTAGAGGCCCACCCAATCGAGAAAACAGCGCTACACCAAATATAAATAAAGTGACTCAAAATAATTTATTCATAGCAAAAAGACTACAATGCAATCGGTCTCGCTTTTGAGACCTTATAAGTATTTAGTCATAGCGCAGCTCTGTGCTGCAGTTCCAATGTAGAAGGAGACGTGCCTTTTGTTGACGGAACATGCCCCTCCAGTGTAAAACAAGCACAATGTTTTTTGTTTTAAAAACAACCCAAATAAACAACATGTAAAGACGCACACATTATATAAGCTTTATAAAACCAATCTTTTTTCTAACGTTCGGTAAGAGAGTGTGCACATGTTTTGGAAACTTATTTGGTTATTTTTCTAAAGTGCACACATGCTTGCTGAAGATAAACATGTCCTCACTCTACTTCAGCAATAGAAACAAATCTTTTTTTTCAAATGCTTTGGGAAGCTTGTGCGCTTTAGAAAATAACTAAATAAGTTTCCAAAGTGCATACACACGCATCACGAAACAATAGTGAGTTAGTGCAGCGCCCACCTGTAGGCTTATTGATCTACTTAAACCGTGCTTCTGACCTGTGTAGTCAGCCATCTGGAACATGTTGTGATGGCTGACCAGGAAGAACCTGAATGGGTGATGGCCAAACAGAAGGATCGATTGGTGAAGTCGCCATGGGAGGGAATGAGCCACACAAAGGAGGGACAATTAAACGTGAAGTCGGCAAAGCCACGGCCACAGAAGCGGCAGCTGTATGGCTTCACATCAGTGTGCAGTAGCATATGCCTCTTCAAGTGGCTCGTCTGAGTGAGCGCCTTACCACACACTGTCCGTTTTCTCCGGGCAAGACCTTCCCCGTGAGGTTGACCTCTGCACCGAGACTGCAGCATCGCATTGGTATTCTGAGCAAGGCGCTGCTCACAAATTCCTTCACCGGGAGCTCAGACCATGCGAGGGAGGCCCGCGCCATGGACCGTCCGAGGCTCTGAGCTGAGTGAAAGAGGCGGTGGGCGGAGCCTAAGGAAGGCAAAGGAAGAGAGGCGAGGGATAGAGGACTAGATGTAGGAAAGAAATATGAGAGAAGACGCAGTAGGCGAAGGATGGGAAAGGAGTTGAAAGAAAGGGAAGGAGATGTGGGAAAGGAGTGAAGGGAGGGAATAGAAATGAAGTAAAAGGAAAAGAGCGGAAAGGGGGCGTGCGGTAAGCCAAAACATGCAACAAAAAGACGCGCGGCCCGAGACGCGCTCTGTGGTGGGGGAGGGGGAGGAGCGTTAAAGCGCAAGACAGAGAGGTGGAGCGAAGCGCGCGCCCTTGTGTGTGTAATCGCAAGCTCTAGGCTGCCACAAGCAAAAGCGTGTAGTACCATTTTCAAAAGCCCCACTCACTAAATGTCTCGCTAGAGCACCGCATGCGCTGGCTCCGGCGAGACCTAAAAATGTGACCACATCTCCCCGCATCTGAAGGTGTTGAACTGGCTCCCCTTTGAAGCCAGAGTCCAGCTCAAACTGGCTTGTATCACGTATAAAACACTATGCACAAATTCCCCTGCATATCTCGCCAAGAAACTCTTGGTATCCGGGGGAATCAGAAACTCCCGGTCCGTCATAGACCTTGTGTTCCAGCCAGCCCGCTTCCGTAAGGATAAAACTTATAACTGTGCCTTCTCTGGGGCGGCACCAAGAACATGGAACTCGCTGCCGTCCTCCCTCAGAAGAATCCCTTCTCTGTCAACCTTCAAGAAGGAAGCTAAAACATTCCTAATGAGGTAATTCCTCCCTTAGTTTTCTTTCACTGTGCACTCTGCTTCGCGGCAGTGCTCTGGTTATTCTGAAATATCTCTTGGCCTGCTTGGTCGCTCCTATTCTCTGTACTAATTCATTATTCCTGCATATTTAATTGTGGACACTCTCTCCATATCGCTGACGCGTCACCGCGCATATGTAATTGCTGACTTTCATTGCATTTTGCTGACTTGTCGCCCCCCTGATTATTGTATATACCCTGACTATGTCCTAATGTAGTCACTTCCCTCTATCCCTATCCGTGCTTTTGCTTTTTTGCCTGTGTCAAATCTGTATGCAACGTGATTTCCCTGTAAAGCGCTTTGATACCCTAACGGGTCACGTTCACGCTCTATAAAACTTTAAATAAATAAAAATACCCCTAGACCAGTGGCCGAAGTGGGTGGGATCGGCAGGGTACCCCGTGCCCCTATTTCTTTAATTTTGTGTAATCCGTTCCCCAACATTTTATTTTTAAGAATGCATTCCAGGATGGCAGGCTTGGTGCTTGTGGATGTCCGAGGATGGGTGGGTTGGCAGAGAAGGAAAAGGATTCTATATTTTCCTTCTTGAACAGAGAAGACAAGGGCAGTGTCCACTTCTCCTGCTCTGCTGGTGGCAGCTGCTCCCCTCTCTTTCTCCGTCTTATTCCCCCTTTTTCTGTCTTGCTCCTCCTTACTTGCTGAAAACTGTGACTTCTAGAAACTCTTCTTACCCTCTTTTTCTTCTCCTTTCGTTTATTTGTTCACCAGTGAAATGGATCCAAAAACAGAAAACCATTTTTACTTGAAATGACATTTTATTATGAAGTGCAGCCTCGGGATGAAGAGAAATAAAAGGTTTAATATATGAAGCAGGTGGGGAAGTGCATCATTCATGGAGTTACTGTGATACCTGGTAGATGGGTGGATTCGAAAACAAAATGTGTACCATGCCTCTGTGTTCACGGAAGTGGTCTTTTTAAACCATGCTTCTTACATTTTATAAGAATATAAGGAATGGACATTGAAACTGGTCCCTTCTGGGACCTGTAGCCATGTGCTTAACTTTTCGGGCAAAAGCACTCACTGATTTCTGAATGAGTGTAAAAGCTTTAAGGTACCCATGTTGTTTGTTGTTCCTGCTTAAATTTCACATACTTTACCTAATTTTGCATTCCCTATGAGTATTTGTTTTTTCCAGGATGTTGTTACTTTTTTTTCAGGCAGTATATAACTCTTTTTTTAGTGCCTAATTTGAATTGTTGCATCAAGGTTTTTATAGCGGGCACAATTGGTTTGTTGCGGAGTTGAAGGCAGTGCGAGTTTCGCTCAGTGGGGCAGTAACATGTTCAGTGTGGGAGAGGATGTGGCACTATTGTCAGAGCTGCTGAATTTTGAACTGGGAACAAGGTTCAGCCTTCAAGACCAGTCCACCAGACCACTCTCCTGAGGGAGCACATTCCCATGCTAGACCTTAGAAGGCCCAGCAAGACTTTAGAAGCCCTGGTGTCTTAGCACCAGCAGGGGGATCCTAGCCCCTAGCAGTGGCAACTGTGGGTTCACTTTGAAGGCCTATCCACCACAATCCATACTGAAGTTCACCTCCAGTCTTGGGGGAAGGCCTACAAGCAGCACTCTCCAGAGCGGCAGTGACTCTGTCACGGAGATCACAGGACCATTAGGGCCAGTCCTCCTAACCCTTTGGTACCTCCATTGGCCTTGTTTCAGCAGTAGTAGTGTAACTCACCGGGGATCGGCAATGCAGGTTTTGCACACACACCAAACTAAGTTTGCAAAATTCAAGGTGTCGCTGCTTCATGCACAAGCACTTTTACGTGTTCTACCTGCTTTGTGGCCATCGGAATTATGCACTAATGGGTGAAAAAATCATGCCGCAGTGTTAACTAAATTACACAGCATGAAAAAGGCTACAGCGTAATGCGTTTTATTTGCTGATATTTTATTATTTTGGCATTTTTACACATGCTAACAGTCTCTGAAAAGATTTTGTCTTATTACAACCAATACAACATAGAAATGCAGCAGTGTGGAAGGTGTCCAGTCAAACTTTGAAAAGGGCCAACCACTTTGCAGCAACGCAAGTCAAATTTTTTTGTAACTTTTGATCCGTTTGAGCTGCCAACAATTTATTAGTTAAAATCGTCAGATTATGCTGCAGATGATGTATTATGTGGCAAATATGGCAGAGCCATAATTATTTGGAAATCATTTGCAAGCTAGGATATTTTGCCATTCATGTTTGAGCTGCTCTTGTAGAAAAAGGGAAAGTGCTGATGACAGAAACTCCTTGGATCACAGACAAATGGCTTGTGATTCCACTTTTAAGCATATTTGGGACATTCTGTGATTGGGAACGTATCTCACACTGTAAATGTATTTTAATGTCAATAACTCATATTAACTCGTTCGATGCTTGCGTCGGCCAGCGTCTGACGCATGCACTACCTCGCTGGTGCTGCGCACATCCGTTGGCCGATGCAACCCCGCCCACTCTTTAATTCCCCTGCACTGCAGGAAAATTTGCACCAAGGTTAAGGGGCTAAACCTTAAATAAACATGTGTATCCATTGGTTGAATTAAGTGATGCAGTAAGCTGGAACTGGTCAGTGAAATGCCAAACCAATACTACAAATTGGGATGTTTTGCTCTTTCGGGCCACACCTCTGACTCGGCCCACTGACCCGATCCTCTGGTCATTCCCGCCCTCTGGTTCTCCGCCCACAGTTCCCCTACTTTTTTCCCCCACTTCGACCACTCCCTAGACACCCACCCCTTCCCCTCTCCCCCCACTTAGACAAAATCCTTCAGAGGCTGCTGCTGCTGTCCTGGGAAGGTTGCAAACCCCACAATGGACAATGCTTAGTTTCTGCACGCAAGGTTTCCAGCTCACTCAGTCTCCCCCGAGTGATATTGGCTCTCACCCAGGGACTGTGTGAAGGAAGCCGACATTGTGTAACCCACGGTGGGACCGTGAGAGTTGGCAAGTCTGCACTGTTTTTACAGTCCTGGGCTACACTGAAAAAATATGCACAGTGTGTGCTCTGTGCCACCCTTAACCTGCAGGTGCGCGCGCATGTCCATTCGCTCTGTTGCGCACCCTTGGCGCACGTAGAATGGGCAAAGGTGCCGCGTTCCTTTCACGCAGCCTTTATCCTTCCCTCACACCTCCACCCCACCCAGGCTCCCATTGGGCAAAGGTGAGAAAATAGAACACCTGAGGCACTCTGTGGCTCACTGGTTAGAGGAGGCAGACCTGGAAGCAGAGGTCAGCCCGGGACCAGGGTTCAATTCCCGGCGGGGTCTTAGAGTCCTAAAATGTCCATGGACTCGACAATTCTCGCTCCGGTGCCTACTCGATTCACGGGTTCACACTCTGCGACTCTGGGCAATAGCTTGCTTAATCTCCACAACGGCCCCTCGCGGCGGGATGCCTGGCTTTAAACCTTGCGGATACCCTGCCGGGGTTATCTCACAGGGGAATACCAGGACGGGTTCCCTAAGCAAGCGCTTAGAAACCGCTCGGTGATTTGCGCTATATAAATTCCTGTACATTTACATTTACATTTACTCTGCTGCCCCCCGGTGGATGGGCGACAGAGTGCGCGAGGGAGGCAGGGGTTCGAGAAATATCTCCAATTGTTTACAACTTGAGGGACCTTCTTCTAGGGTTGTCTTAGCCTCGATGGGACAATCCCCCCATATGCCTCATTGTCTGTGTATTCTATGTTGGTTGGTGAGCTTGTAAATGTTATGTTTCTTGTTGGATGCAAAATTGTAGACGTGCTTCAGTGTTTTCGGAATGTCCCGCTATTTTGTTTTTCAAAATTTGGTCACTAACAGGGCCGGACTGACTACCGGGCAGTTTGGAATGCTGCCGAGCTGGGGGCTGATTTCACTGCAGTGGGGGCTGATTTCGTTCATAGAGACCTGCGTGTGCTTCGAAATAATGAAAGCAAAACGAATTTTGTTTAGTACACGCAGGTCCCTATCAACGAAATCAGCCCCCAGCTCAGCCTCATTCCAAACTGCCCGGTAGCCAGTCCGGCCGTGGTCACCAACCTTAATCCGAGTTAGGGCCAGGCAACTGGCTCGAGCCAGGCTCTGGCCTTCTCCGGCTTTATCACCACTGGTGGAGCACAACATTCTTAACCTGTCACTGGTGTTACAAAAAATGCACATGTCCTTCTTCCAAACCACTTTGACTTCTGATCTGATGTGTTAGGAATTCTACTTTTCAGACACCAGAAATGTAAACATGACGGACCTGCAAACCAATGAGAATGGGTGTGTCTTGTGGAAATGGTCACACCGAGCCTTCAACCCGCTGGAACCCCCTTTGCAAAGAGCCTGTTTGCGGGGAAGGTGTCTTTTCATGTACATGCGTCACTGCGTTTTTCACACTCTTTACTGCCAAAACATGGAAATAGTTTGGCTGTGAAACGTGGGCGGCATCTGTAAATCACCGAAGACGCTTGCTTTAGGTAGACGACTAAAAAGACACTCATTAAAAATGCACCTGTAATGCGACGAAAGTGAGTATGCAGCAAAAGGCTCTGATCGTCTCAGCTGAGCCCATAACAGTCACAACCAAGCTTTTCTGTACACGTGCGACCAATTCAGTCCAAAAGAACCAAAAAGGAACGGGTGGTGCTCACCGCCGGGTCTGGTGGCTCAGTGGACTAATGCGCCTACTACGGGGGCCTGTGTTCGATCACATGGTTACAGGTTCAAATCCCTGCGGATTCACTCAGACATTCATTCTTCTGAGGTCGATAAAATGAGTACCATTGAGTTGGGTAACAATAAACATCTGTTATTCAGCGCCAAGATACCCTTGGGTGAACGGGCGCTTTACAAATACACATTGTTATGATGACCACTGACCATCTCCCTCCAGGTCATTACAGACTCTGTTTCCAGTCCTTTTGTGTGCTATCCTAATGCATTCTGGGTGTTGTGGTCTTGTTTTGCTTCAATTAAAAAAAATTGAGTAGCTGGCCTGGAATCAATGATTTGCAGAAGAAAGGTTTAGGCCCGGAGTCAGTGTCTGTAATGACCAGGAGTGAGGTGGTCACCCTACAAAACCATCCATCAGACTAGCAAAGAACCAGAGGAAGAGAGAACAGAGAACCACAAACCTTAATTATAAGCTGACTTCCTATCACTGCCGCGACAATCGAAAATAGAAAACGATACTCCCAAACTCACTAACTAAACACATACACAACTATAAAATGCATGAGCTATCATCTCGCCCACTCACAACTTCAAGCTCCCGATAGCAAAGACAACAACACCACTGAAATCCACTCATGAACATTTTCCTGCTCTAACAGGGGAGGCGATTCCTATTATTCTCAATTACGAACTCGTCTTTACAACTAAATCTATAGGGAAAAACAGTTATAGCAATCTGATTCTTATAAATACTCATGAGACAGAATCACAGATTCCTTCCATCATGGAGAAAGAAAAAGCCACAAGACACAAAAATAAAAACCCAGCAGACACTAAAAATAAAAACCCAGCCAAGTGCACAAGGCACAAAAAATGAAAACCCAGGCAAGTAAACAACCAAACAAATGCGTAAATGAGTGCTGCTTAAATGAATGCTGCGAAACTGGAGATTGTCCACAACACACACAATCGAAATAAGGCACTCTTGCTCATCTCAAATTGGATATTTAATTCCTTAGCGAGACATCCCTGAATATCAAATCTGTTTTTGATTGACCTGTTCCCTTAAGGATACTCGATGCCAAACACTCAGATGAGACAAAAACAGTGGGGAGTGGTATTAACCCATCAAGACTTCCTGAAATGGGAAATGCTATATGATTGTTTTGTGTTATAGTATTTCTATGTTTATTGCTCGTCTGGGGTGCTGGGTACATGGTTGAGGTGCTGGCAGGCCATGAGGGTGTCACAGGGACGCAGCTGTTGTATGGTGAGGAGAGGAATCTGTCTGCTGCGAGCAGGCGACCTGTGTGCGAGGAAGCGTGTAATGCTGCGCCCTCACGTGTGTGTGTTTGTATGGAGGGCATGTGGGGGTGTATTGGTGTGTGAGCGCGCTCAGTAGTTTGTACTGCTGATGTCACTGTGGACTTGTATTATTATATAAACGCACTTGTATAGCGCTTACCTATTTCTAGCAGTCCTCCAGGCGCTTTTATGATAGCACCTGATCTCTGTCCCTTACAATCGCATGAGAAAATGTTTTCGCTACAGAAAAAACCGCAGTGATTGGCATTGCCAAAAGTACTTGTGTTTCGCCCCTAAATCCCTAATTTCCATGTCAATTTAAAATAAGCCCCCCCCACCCCCTCACCCTCCACCGACACAGTAGCTGTTTTATATTTGTGATAACAAAGGGGCGTTTCGGCTGAAAACAAAGCTTTTTTCCCAAATAATTTGAAAAAATATCCTGCACGAATATTCATTCATGTTTTATCGTGTGTTTCTGCACAAATGCGATCCCCTACTAGTCGCACAATGGCACAGTGCGCACAGTGGCGTAACGAAACTTGAGGGGGCCCCCCTGCAAACTACATGGAGGGGGCCCCCCTCCCATCCTCCGTGCCAGTCTAGAGCTCTCAGGCCAGCGACCCGCCATACTGCAGGGGATGCGGGGCAATTGTTACGCCACTGTCACCAATACAGCCGTTATAAGTAACTCTGGATGGTGGAGTTAAAGGTTGGGCTTAGTCTTCCCGCAGGTTATCATAGGTGGTGGTCCATTCATTACAGGGTCCCTGCCATCAGTACGCCGGGGAAGTTTGCCCAATTTTAAGTGGGTTTCCTGATGCAGACTCCTGTCATGATATACAACATCGGGCCCACTCATTGTTCAGTTTTGACAAAAGTGCATCCACTGCTCCTTCTGGTTTCTGTTTTAAAACATTAGACAAAGTGACAATGCAGTATTTCAAAAGCAGATGTAACTACAAAGAGCACATTTTGATAATACATTTTTATTAGTAGACAATAGCAATCTTAAGAGGCATTGCATAGCTTCATACACACTGTGACCCCAATTCCAAAACAGCCTCTCTCCCTCTCAATGAGTCAGTCTCTCTCGCTCAGTCAGTCAGTCTCTCTCTCTCTCTCTCTGTCATTCAGTCACTGTCAGTCAGTCATTCTGTCAGTCTCTCTCTCTCTCTCTCTGTCAGTTTCTCAGCCAGTCAGTCTCTCCGTCAGTCAGTATTCAGACTCTGAGTCAGTCAGTCTCCACTCTCTCTCCACTCTCTCCACTCTCTCTCCTCTCTCTACTCTCTCCACTCTCTCCACTCACTCTCTCCACTCCCTCTCACTCCACTCCCTCTCTCTCCACTGTCTCTCTCTCCACTGTCTCTCACTCTCTCTCTAATCTCTCTCCACTCTCTCCCCACTGTCTCCCTCCACTCTCCACTCTCCCTCCACTCCCTCTCCACTCTCTCTCCACTCTCTCTCCCTTCTCTCTCTACTCTCCCTTTTCTCTCTACACTCACTCCACACTCTCTACTCTCTCTCTCCACGCTCTCTACTCTCTCTCTCCACTCTCTCTACTTTCTCCCTCCACTCTCTCTCCCCACGCTCTCTCTCTCCACTCTCTCTCTCTCCACTCTCTCTCTCCACTCTCTCTCCACTCTCTCTCCACTCTCTCTCCACTCTCTCTCCACTCTCTCTCTCCACTGTCTCTACTCTCTCCCCACTCTCTCCTCTCTCCCCACTCTCTCCACACTCTCTCTCTCCACACTCTCTCTCCACTCTCTCTCTCCACTGTCTCTCTCTCCACTGTCTCTCCACTGTCTCTCCACTCTCTCCACTCTCTCTCCACTCTGTCCACTCTGTCCACTCTCTCTCTCTCTCCACTCTCTCTCTCTCCACTCTCTCTCCACTCTCTCTCTCTCCACTGTCTCTCTCCACTGTCTCTCTCCACTCTCTCTCCACTCTCTCTCCACTCTCTCTCCACTCTCTCTCCACTCTCTCTCTCCACTCTCTCTCTCCACTCTCTCTCTCCACTCTCTCTCTCCACTCTCTCTCTACACTCTCTCTCTACACTCTCTACACTCTCCCTCCACTCTTTCTCTCTCTCTCCACTGTCTCTCTCCACTGTCTCTCTCCACTGTCTCTCTCCACTGTCTCTCTCCACTGTCTCTCTCCACTGTCTCTCTCCACTGTCTCTCTCCACTCTCTCTCTCCACTCTCTCTCTCCACTCTCTCTCTCCACTCTCTCTCTCCACTCTCTCTCTACTCACTCTCCACTCTCCTCTCTCCACTCTCTCTCCACTCTCTCTCTCCACTCTCTCTCTCCACTCTCTCTCTCCACTCTCTCTCTCCACTCTCTCTCCACTCTCTCTCTCTCCACTCTCTCTCCACTGTCTCTCTCTCTCCTGTCTCTCCACTGTCTCTACTCTCTCCCCACTCTCTCTCTCTCCGCTGTCTCTCTCCACTCTCTCCCTCCACCCTCTCTCCACTCTCTCTCTCCACTCTCTCTCTCCACTGTCTCTCTCTACTCTCTCTCTACTCTCTCTCCTCTCTCTCTCCTCTATCTCCTCTCTCTCTCTCCACTCTCTCTCTCCACTCTCTCTCTCCACTCTCTCTCTTCACTCTCTCTCTCCACTCTCTCTCTCCGCCGTCTCTCTCTCCGCTGTCTCTCCTCTCTCTCTCTCCTCTCTCTCCTCTCTCTCTCTCCACTCTCTCTCTCCACTCTCTCTCCACTCTCTCTCCACTGTCTCTCTCTCTCCTGTCTCTCCACTGTCTCTACTCTCTCCCCACTCTCTCTCTCTCCACACTCTCCACTCTCTATCCACTCTATCCACTCTCTCCACTCTCTCTCCACTCTCTCTCTCTCCACTCTCTCTCTCTCTCCACTCTCTCTCTCCACTCTCTCCACTCTCGCTCCACTCTCTCCACTCTCTCTCCACTCTCGCTCCACTCTCGCTCCACTCTCTCTCCACTCTCTCTCTCTCTCTCTCTCGCTCTCTCTCTCTCCACTCTCTCTCCACTGTCTCTCTCGACTCTCTCTCTCCACTCTCTCCACTCTCCCTCCACCCTCTCTCCACTCTCTCTCTCCACTGTCTCTCTCTACTCTCTCTCTACTCTCTCTCTACTCTCTCTCCTCTCTCTCCTCTCTCTCCTCTCTCTCTCTCCACTCTCTCTCTCCACTCTCTCTCTTCACTCTCTCTCTCCACTCTCTCTCTCCGCCGTCTCTCTCTCCGCTGTCTCTCTCTCCGCTGTCTCTCTCTCCGCTGTCTCTCTCTCCGCTGTCTCTCTCCGCTGTCTCTCTCTCCGCTGTCTCTCTCTCCGCTGTCTCTCTCCACTGTCTCTCTCCACTGTCTCTCTCCGCTGTCTCTCTCCGCTGTCTCTCTCCGCTGTCTCTCTCCGCTGTCTCTCTCCGCTGTCTCTCTCCGCTGTCTCTCTCCGCTGTCTCTCTCCGCTCTCTCTCTTACTCTCTCTCTCCACTCTCTCTCCACTGTCTCTCTCTCTCCTGTCTCTCCACTGTCTCTACTCTCTCCCCACTCTCTCTCTCTCCACTCTCTCTCTCTCCACACTCTCCACTCTCTATCCACTCTATCCACTCTCTCCACTCTCTCTCCACTCTCTCTCTCTCCACTCTCTCTCTCTCCACTCTCTCTCTCTCTCTCCACTCTCTCCACTCTCGCTCCACTCTCTCCACTCTCGCTCCACTCTCTCCACTCTCTCTCCACTCTCGCTCCACTCTCTCCACTCTCTCTCTCTCTCTCTCTCTCTCTCTCTCCACTCTCTCTCCACTGTCTCTCTCGACTCTCTCTCTCCACTCTCTCCACTCTCCCTCCACCCTCTCTCCACTCTCTCTCTCCACTGTCTCTCTCTACTCTCTCTCCTCTCTCTCTCCTCTCTCTCTCCTCTCTCTCCTCTCTCTCTCCACTCTCTCTCTTCACTCTCTCTCTCCACTCTCTCTCTCCGCCGTCTCTCTCTCCGCTGTCTCTCTCTCCGCTGTCTCTCTCCGCTGTCTCTCTCTCCGCTGTCTCTCTCCCCGCTGTCTCTCTCCGCTGTCTCTCTCCGCTGTCTCTCTCCACTGTCTCTCTCCACTGTCTCTCTCCACTGTCTCTCTCCACTGTCTCTCTCCGCTGTCTCTCTCCGCTGTCTCTCTCCGCTGTCTCTCTCTCCGCTGTCTCTCTCCCCGCTGTCTCTCTCCCCGCTGTCTCTCTCCGCTGTCTCTCTCCACTGTCTCTCTCCACTGTCTCTCTCCGCTGTCTCTCTCCGCCGTCTCTCTCTCCGCTGTCTCTCTCTCCGCTGTCTCTCTCTCCGCTGTCTCTCTCTCCGCTGTCTCTCTCCGCTGTCTCTCTCTCCGCTGTCTCTCTCCCCGCTGTCTCTCTCCACTGTCTCTCTCCGCTGTCTCTCTCCGCTGTCTCTCTCCGCTGTCTCTCTCCGCTGTCTCTCTCCGCTCTCTCTCTTACTCTCTCTCTCTCTACTCTCTCTCTACTCTCTCTCTACTCTCTCTTTACTCTCTCTCTCCACTCTCGCTCTCCCCTCTCGCTCTCCCATCTCGCTCTCCCATCTCGCTCTCCCCTCTCGCTCTCCCCTCTCGCTCTCCCGTCTCGCTCTCCCCTCTCGCTCTCCCCTCTCGCTCTCCCCTCTCGCTCTCCCCTCTCGCTCTCCCCTCTCGCTCTCCCCTCTCGCTCTCCCCTCTCGCTCTCCCCTCTCGCTCTCCCCTCTCGCTCTCCCCTCTCGCTCTCCCCTCTCGCTCTCCCCTCTCGCTCTCCACTCTCGCTCTCCACTCTCTCTCTGCACCCTCTCTCTCTACTCTCTCTCTCTACTCTCTCTCTCTATTGTCTCTCTCCACTGTCTCTCTCCACTCTCTCTCCACTCTCTCTCTCCACTCTCTCTCTCCACTCTCTCTCTTGCTCCACTCTCTCTCTCTTGCTCCTCTCTCTCTCTCTTGCTCCACTCTCTCTCTCACGCCACTCTCTCTCCACTCTCTCTCACAAAGTAGTGTACGTTGCCATGGGCGTCCGCAGAAATGTTTCCAGGAGGGGCACATTTTTTACTTCATCACCATCCCCCTTGCACTCTTCTCCCCTCTGCCTTGCACCCTTCTCACCCTCTCCCTTTCACACTTCTTCCCTCTGCCTTGCACCCTTCTCTACTCTGCCTTGCACCCTTCTCCTCTCTGCCTTGCACCCTTCTCCTCTCCGCCTTGCACCCTTCTCCCCTCCGCCTTGCACCATCTCCTCTCTGCCTTGCACCCTTCTCCTCTCTACCTTGCGCCCTTCTCCTCTCTACCTTGCGCCCTTCTCCCCTCTGCCTTGCACCCTTCTCGGCCCCCCCTTGCCCACCCCCTGTGGACGCCCACATGGTGCTTCTAACGAGTGCTTACCTGAGGGCACCATTTTGCTGCCTCATCCCTTCTCATATGAGCTTTGCCCTGGAGAATGCTCTCTCTGGGGGCTCCCACTCCCACCCTTGTCAGGGTCCAGAGCAGTGCTCTGTGCTGCCTCCTGCTCTCTCTCTGGGGTCCCCAACCCCGTCCTTGTCAGGGTCTCGAGCAGTGCTCTGTGCTGCCTCCTCTCTCTCTGGGGCCCCCATCCTTGTCAGGGTCCTGATCAGTGCTCTGTGCTGCCTCCTCTCTCTCTGGGGCCCCAGCCCCCGTCCTTGTCAGGGTCCCGAGCAGTGCTCGGTGCTGTCTCCTCTCTCTCTGGGGCCCCCAGCCCCCGTACTTGTCAGGGTCCCGAGCAGTGCTCTGTGCTGCCTCCTGCTCTCTGGGGCCCCCAGCCCCCCTCCTTGTCAGGGTCCTGAGCAGTGCTCTGTGCTGCCTCCTGCTCTCTGGGGCCCCCAGCCACCCCCCTCTCCTTGTCGGGGTCCCTGCTCTGTGCTGCCTCCTGGTCTCTGGGGCCCCCAGCCACCCCCTCTCCTTGTCAGTGTCCCTGCTCTGTGCTGCCTCCTGCTCTCTGGGGCCCCCAGCCCCCCCTCTCCTTGTCAGGGTCCCTGCTCTGTGCTGCCTCCTGCTCTCTGGGGCCCCCAGCCCCCCTATCCTTGTCAGTGTCCCTGCTCTGTGCTGCCTCCTGCTCTCTGGGGCCCCAAGCCCCCCCCTCTCCTTGTCGGGGTCCCTGCTCTGTGCTGCCTCCTGCTCTCTGGGGCCCCCAGCCCCCCCTCTCTCCTTGTCAGGGTCCCTGCTCTGTGCTGCCTCCTGCTCTCTGGGGCCCCCAGTCCCCCTCTCCTTGTCGGAGTCCCTGCTCTGTGCTGTCTCCTGCTCTCTGGGGCCCCCAGCCACCCCCCTCTCCTTGTCGGGGTCCCTGCTCTGTGCTGCCTCCTGCTCTCTGGGGCCCCCAGGCACCCCCTCTCCTTGTCGGGGTCCCTGCTCTGTGCTGCCTCCTGCTCTCTGGGGCCCCCAGCCCCCCCTCTCCTTGTCAGGGTCCCTGCTCTGTGCTGCCTCCTGCTCTCTGGGGCCACAGCCCCCCTCTCTCCTTGTCAGGGTCCCTGGTCTGTGCTGCGTCCTGCTCTCTGGGGGCCCCAGCCCCCCCTCTCCTTGTCAGTGTCCCTGCTCTGTGCTGCCTCCTGCTCTCTGGGGCCCCCAGCCCCCCCTCTCCTTGTCAGTGTCCCTGCCCTGTGCTGCCTCCTGCTCTCTGGGGCCCCCGGCTCCCCCCTCTCCTTGTCAGGGTCCCTGCTCTGTGCTGCCTCCTGCTCTCTGGGGCCCCCAGCCCCCCCTCTCCTTGTCAGTGTCCCTGCTCTGTGCTGCCTCCTGCTCTCTGGGGCCCCCAGACCACCCCTCCTTGTCAGGGAGCCTGCTCTGTGCTGCCTCAGAGGAGCAGTGGAGACTGCTGTCTCTGGGGCCCCCACCCTTGTCCCAGGCCTGCCTCTGGCTCTGACTGAAGAGAAACAATGTTGATACTTTGTTTCTCTTCAGTCAGAGGGAGGGGGTGAGGGGCTCAGAGCAGGCTGCAGGCTGCACCTGCTTTCAAGGGAGAGAGGCTTGCTTCAGCGCAGGCCTCTCTCACAGCTCTCAGAAGAGCTGAGGGGCCGGGCCCCCTTCATTAACTGAGGAGAGTGGGGCCCCCCGCACCGCGGGGCCTGCGGGGGCCTTTGTTACGCCCCTGGTTGCGCATGACATGGCCACATTGGCTCAGTGGTGCCTGTGAATACATAATTTGATACATGCTGCAAGTTTAAACAAACATTGGCAACACCTGTAGGTCTGTCCTTGACGTTGTACGATGGGTAATTTATTTTTGTATTTCAGACATGCCATATAAAAAATCAAGCATTTGCAATGCAATAGGTCTCGCAGTTACACGAGTTAAAGCTATTGGCATTGTAAATGACAATGCCTTTTTATTTATGTTTTTAAAACAAAAACAAATATAAAAGGCATTGTTATTTGCATTGTCAATAGCTCAAAATTGCGTAAATGCGAGACCTATTGCATTGCAAATGCTTGTTATGCTGGTTACCAGTGCCCTGTTCCCTTGGACAGTGGGGTCACCTCTCTAGTTTCATTACTACTATTAAAACCATCAATTAAAATGAGAATTCTAATTGAAGTTTTGCACATAACTGGTAATTCTGCAGAGAAGCCAACTACGGTATGGACATTCCACTAATTTTAAAATACCATGATAACGTCTTAGAGCAGTCGTTAAGTTGTTTCTTATTTATCAAGTCATACAAACATAAATCACGTTACTGTGTGTTGTGGCCTTGAATAGCCTTTTACCGAGGCATGCTCTCAAAATCATAGAAGTCGAAATGAAAAAAAAACATCTTGGCTTTAACTGGTCTTCTGACCCAAGAAGCTACTGCGTGTGCGTTTATCCGGGTGTGAGCTGTTTGTATAGCAGCTCCCGTCGAGCGCCGTACTCCGCTGCGGCACGCGGTGCACATGTTACCTTAGGCATACACACATTTGTCCTTTAAATACTCAAACATATCCGGCATCCCTGGACTTGGTGGCTCCAGTCCCGTGACAGACCGCACTGCGAGGAATGCGCTTTGTCTTCCCTTAAAACTTGATGTTTTCTGGTCAGCCCGACCTTCAGACTGACGCCTGAAGTTGTTTCCTTCTCTTGTGGTATGCCAAATGTTTAGTTTACTCTACCGCAGATTTCAAAACGTATTGCAGGCGCAGGTTTTAATTTACTGTTGAATTTTATGAGAACGTTAACCAACAAAGCTAATGAGCAGCTGGTTAACTAAAGGGGCAGGCGAGGGCTGAGAACCAACTGTGTTATTGTTTCACACGACAGGGTGAAGTCAAAATATATTAAAACAAGTTCCGAAGTGCTGTTTCAAAATGTAAGAATTCATGGAGAGTTCAGCTGCTCTGGCTCCTGGTGAATGCTTGAGTGTCATCAGAGCCCCAGGTACAAATATCAGAGGCACTCCTTGTTAAAAATGCAACTTTAACAGACACTTCATAATATTGTCCAGTATTAAACACAGCTCTGGGGGCTTGAGGGGTTTAAAATCACTATGGAGAGCAGGAGGGGATGTTTAAAAACATAACGGAGAACGGGAGGGTGGTTGGGGTTTAAAACAAAGCAGGGAGTTGGGAGAGTTGAACACACATTGGAGTGTGGGAGGGGGTGGGTCAAAACACAACAGAAGAGAGACTCACACTCGCAAAAGTATAGTAAACAAGCGCGTTGTCCCTGAATCGGCGCGGCGCTTAGATTAAAGTTATAAAGCAAAAGAAAAAAAACAAACAGAAGGATCAAACCCTAATACTGCTTGCGCTGAATAGAAAAGGAACGCGGACATGGGGGGGGAGGGGGGCGGCAACAGGACAGCAACACAAAGGGAGCTTAGAGTAAAGTTAACAAAAGAAAACACAGGGATCAAACCTTAACACTGCTTGGCTAATGTACATCTACTATGAATCCGCTGGTGCCTCCTTTCGCAGCCCTTCCCCCCCTAGTACTGTAAAATATTTAGCCCAGGGAGCCGTCAGGAGTGCAGCGGGGGCATTGTCTCAGCGCGCAAAACTGAAAGCGCGGTGGGAGCGCACCACACGCCGTGAACGTGCACATTGGCTGTCCTGGCACACGCTGAGGATCGCCGGAGAAGACACGCAGTCTATCTGCGCCGAGGCTCTGAGTCTGAATCGGAGGCTGAACTCTCCTTGAGCCTGGCACGCACCTACGGAAGCACAGCCAAGGTGACGGCGGCCGCCTGGGCTGAGAGGTACACTGAGCACCCTGTGAGCTCTGGGGACACGCTGCCGGGCATCGAGATGAAGCATGGCGGAACGACGGTAAGGAATGCGGGGAGAGAGTAGCTGTTGGCAAATGGCGCATGGCTGGCTGACACTGGAGGGAGTGCAAGGAGAGCTGGGGATTGTTTACTTACACGCTGACCACACATGTTCATGTAAGTGTGGCACGCACAGACAAGAGATGTGCACACGTATGGTGCCAGTAGGAGTTGTAATAACACCGCGAGCCGCACGCATGCACAGCTCATGTCTTTTACGCGCGTGCACCTATCCTGTCCCGCATCGCTAAGCAAGTCGGCAACAATAGATCTCGCATACGTGAGCCGCGCATGGCGCTGCATCGCTAGGCGAGACCTTAAAACTAGAAAACGTGTGGCCACCTAAATATGCACACCATATGATTACATTAAACAAATTTAATTTAGAAAACATTTATTGATGTGGCCATTTTACTACTGTTGTTTGTTTGTCTAAATGACACTCCTTTCAGTAGTGACAAGTATTTTATTGTTTTGTTAATGTTGGTCTTATTATTATTCAGGAATAAATCATCTATCAGGCACTCAACTTGCATGCAACTGCAATGTAAAACACTTTATAACTTCAAAAAGAGAAGGAAAATAAAACCCATCGCATTGTACAGGCAAGGTAAATAGCAGGTATTTAAAGTTTATTAAAAAAATGAAGGACTCTTGTCACGGAACAAAAAGTAAAGATTTTAGGTGGGTGTTAACAATATGTGAAGGCTTTGTGCAATCACTCAAAGTGAAGGGAGCCAATGGGTAAAGAGGGCTGACTCACTGCCTCATGCAGTCAGCTGTGGTGGGCTAAACAAAATGTGAAAGACAGTTTAACAGACCAATGGATAAACCACCTCATCAATTTATGCATCAAGTATAATTTTTTGGGAAGAACAATAGTCTGGCGAGAACGCTAGACCTAACAGAAACAATCAACGCTAGACCTAACAGAAAAAAACAATCGAGTTGTATTTCTCCAGTTTTTGGAAGAATTCAAATGAGCGTCCCATGCTCGTGGCAGTATCTGTAAATTTCTAAAACAATAATGCTGCTTTACTTAAGTCTTGTTTTTGCACTGGGAGGCATGCACATGGCTGGGCAAAACCACAGCTTTTTTCCAGTGCTGCAGGCACTGCATGTTTTTAACATGACACACAACTGGAGACTGTGAATTTTTACTGCTGTAGGAGAGTCTGTATTTATGGCACAATATATATTACACTGCATATGCGTGGGGTTGGGAAAAACTATTCAGTTCCTAGCCATCAGTGAGGTAAAAAATAAAAAATCTGTGGTGCAGCGGGGTAGCAGACTTTCTACACTCCTAGTAGCCCTGTACTCTCTATACGTCCTACAGTGTTATTTAATTATTTTTGTGCAACTCTTTAGTAGCCCTGTGAACTGCAGCTACAAGTCTGACACCATTTATATCTGCCCCCTTCGTTAGTAGCTCCCAGTGTCTACGTTTCTCATACCAATATGTTATAACAACTCATTAGGCAGCCACGTGGCCTCTATACACACCTTTAGAATAATAGATGACAAGTTCACTACTCCGATATCCCTGCTGGCACCACACTATGGTCATGTATGTTGTGGCCGGTGTTGGTGTAGACTGTTTAAAGGAGCTTGGGCATGAACTGGTTCATGCTGCCATCTTCCACTCTGACAGGCAGATAAAAGGTGCCTGCAGTAGAGGAGCAGTGGGACCCAGACGCTAAGGGAGACACGCGTCTGGGTCTGGCAAGGGGCAGCATGGTCAGCCGTGTGAGGCGTCATAGAGGCAAGAAGAAACAGGACTGGCCCACGCCACCAGGAAAGAGACTGGAACAAAAGATGTGGGCAGGGAGGTAGTATTAGTAGGTATTAAAGCAGCAACAGCAAACAAATGGGAGCCTCATCCGGAGATATCCTCTGTAGAAAAAGAAACAAGTATTTTCAATGCAATAGGTCTGGCATTTGCGAGAGTTTAAGCTATTGGCATTGTAAATGGCAATGCATTTTATTTGTGTTTTCAAAAGCAACACATATATAAAAGGCATTATCATTTCTAATGCCGATACCTCAAACTCTCGCAAATGCGAGACCACTTTAATGGTGGCAGCGCCAGCGCCCCTTTCTTCAGACGCTGCTCCCGTATTCAGGTTACAATGAGCAGCGTATAAAGAAAGGGGGGTGGCTAACATTAAAGTGGGAGCGACGTATGGGGGGCTTTCACTTAAAAAAATAAGGAAAGAAAGAGAGCAAGTTTCTGTAGCGCAGCTGCTAAAGTGAAAGTGGACTGTGCTGCAAATTAATTAAATAAAGAAGCACAGCCTCTAAAGTGAAAGTGGACAGCTCTGTGCGCTGATGAAGTGAAAGCTGACCGCGCTGCAAATTAAAAAAACAAATACATTAATAGTAACAATGTTAAAGCGGGTGTTGACGTCGTGGATGGAATAGAGGAAGGATATTAAAGAAAATAGTGCTCACCGACTAGATCATGGGTACTCACAAACTTTCTCTCGGGGGCCAAATTTACAGTGTGGTTTGTGTCCAAGGGCCTCACCGGTGGGAGCGGGCGGGGCTAGAAGAAAAAAAACGGTGACCGTGAGGTTGGATAACTGTCCCTCACCACCCTTCCCTCACCACCCTTCCCTCACCCCCCTTCCCCCTCTCCTTCCCTCACTCCCCTTCCCTCCCTCCCTCCCCTCCCTCCCTCCCCTTCCCTCCCTCCCTCTCTCCCCTTCCCTCTCTCCCTCACTCCCCTTCCCTTACTCCCTTCCCTCACTCCCCTTCCCTCACCCTCACTCCACTTCACCCGCTCCCCCTTCCCTGTCCCTCACTCCCCTTCCCATTCTCCCTCCCCACTCCCCTTCCTTCCCTCACTCCCTCCCCTTCCCTCACTCCCTCCGTCCCTCCCCTTCCCTCATTCCCTCCCTCACTCCCCTTCCCTCACTCCCCTACCCCACTCCCCCCTTCCCTCTCTTCCTCCCCCACTCCCCTTTCTTCCCTCCCTCCCTCCCCTTCTCTCACTCCCCTTCCCTCTCGCTCCCTCCCTGTACCTCCCTCCCTCCCTCTCCCTCTGTCTCCCTCCCTTTCCCTCCCTCTCCCTCCATCCCTCTACCTCCCTCTGTCATTTATTTATTTATTTATTTGTTTGTTTATGCATTTTATAAATTAGTTCTGAAAGTGTCTTTGGAATAGAAGAGATTTGAGGTCCGCTTTGAAGATCCGGGTGATAATGGTGACACGGAGCGATGGAGGAAGCGAGTTCCAGATTCCAGATTCAGATGCCTAGAGGGTGCAAAAAGCAAGTGAAAAATACACACTGTGTACCCATGGGACTTCAATAACCCAATTTCCGTTCTCAATTATACACAACCACCATAAGTCTCTAAAAAAACGGTATTAGATGTCATCAATACCTCCCACAACAAAGGATACCGAGCTGGGCCTCAGGAATCAGTAGATTTGAATGCTAGAAACAAAACAATTCCTTCCAATAATGGCAAAACAGAAGCAAATCATTAATTTTCTGTTTTGTTGGCGATGAAAATCTTACGGCTGGCAGGGTGCACACAAACTTGTTTTTGGTTGATGGGAACAAAACGCTGTAAACGTTTAATTTCTAAAACGGAGAGATTATGGTAGGCCTCTGCGTTTAAACGGGCTGACCAAAATAATACAAAACGAGACTACTTTTACAACGTCCTCATTTCAAGGATTGCCAGAAGAGACATGCTTGCAGACAAGTGAATACAAAAACAGCTAACCCCTTATAAAATAAATCATGTGTTACAAACCAAAAACAACAACACACCGACCTATCCTGTCCATAAGAGGTAAACTATCTTTGCACATTTCTCATCCCTTCACTGCATTTTTCATCGATTGGTCATTTCTCTAAATGTGGTCACAGAACTGCTTCCATATTGTTGAGAATGACTGTTTTTGATACAGAGCGAATGCTTCCGTTTTTACACTTACCTCTCTTCTGCACCCAGCCTTCCTTGACAATTGTAATGTCAGTCATGGTAGCTCCCCTCTGCGCCCCCAACTTGAGGAATTTCTTGCTGCTGACTTCGGAGCTTTGGGGCTGCAGTCATTTTTCCTCTGCTAGACTGATGCTGCGAGCCCTAGGTTCAGCGATGAGTCAGCATGCGACAAGAACTGCATCTCACCCTATGTGTCGGCACGGCTGAGACAGCTTCCGGGCACACACACACACACAAAGCCGTACCCGAGCACTTAACAGGTCTTTAAAAGACCATTTGCATTTTAATGGGGCTTCATTGTATTTCACTAGGCCCCTGCAGCTCCGCTCTCCCTATCACCTGAATGAATAACCCGACCGACCCCCACAGAGCAGCAGAGTCTCGCTACGGTTGCAGACACCTAGAAATGTGTTTTTTTAAAACACTGGTACGATGTCTGCCAGGCCCGCGGGCCGCCAGGGAAGGCTTGCAGGGCCGCTGGCGGCCCGCGGGCCGTACTATGAGTACCCGTGGACTAGATAAAGCAGACACTGTTTGATAAAGGCCACAAGTAATAAGTCCAGTCGTTATGGGAGGTTACAAATGCACTGTGGTACCAAGGAGGAACTAGTAAGCCTATTCACGAATGAAAAGCAATGATTTTAATAGGACTGTAATAGGAGCCAATTGAAAAGATGGGCTGGAAATGGGCAGAGCTTTTATTCCATTACTCAATACAGCATACTTCGCAGAGCAGCGCATGCGCTGCCCAGGCTCGACCAAAAAAAATTACCAGTGAGAAATAAAAATGGTGAAATCACCTAGATCCTATTAGAATCAATCCGTTCTTTGGACATTATTTCAACTCCTAAGCAATTTTCAGTCAATTTCTTGTAGCCCATGTAATCGGTGCACACATTTCTTGATATTGTTATGATTTGCGTCCTTATCAATTTGGGCCATGCCTCATCCATCATTTTTCTCAGTTGTCCTCCGGACTTTTGTGCCACTCATGAGTTCTATACTCAGGGGTGCTATTTGTGCTCAGTAGAGATACTACTTGTACCCTTGATATATAAGATTTCCTTCAAGGAGCTAGACCACAGCGCAAGGTTTAAGACCACAAGCGGCCATTAATACTGATCTCTCCAATTACAAAATAGCGAGATCACGCCTCCACCAATACTCATCCCACCACTGCATATGCAAATATGTAGACAAACACCACCTCTTTCATGTGGCGTGGACACTCCGTGAGAACCCAGAAATGCGTCACCAACCTGCCACAAAGTGTAAAGACACCCCCTCATTCAGTTTGACCCAAGCCATCAAACCTGCAAGCTGGAAGACATGTTGTGAGATTGAAGGGTTGTTTCTCAGTCTAGTCTGCCTGAAAGGACAAATCGGTTCAACTGCAAATCCACCAGAGCATGCACACGATTACTCTACACCAGAGGCGCGTGGCCTTCACCATGTGGAAGACAATGAGAGAGGAACTCAAACGTGAAAAAGTAGGCATAACTGAAAGAGTAGCGAGGCAAATGCAATAGGTCTCCCCAGTAGTCAAGGAATTGATTGAGACTCGTGGACTGATCCGGGAGTGCTGGAGGGCCAATGGACCACTATTTCGGGGCCAATAGTTTACGAACGATCTCAAGTCTCCAAACATCAAGATTACCTTCAGGTGGCCCCAGCCATGCCCTGGCTGATAGTTTCTTGCTCACTTTGTAAAAACAATCCCCTAGCTTTTGGTGTGGGTCTCAAATTAATGTTGAATGGTCCATCTGCTCACTTCTAGGAGAGGATCCCAACACTCCTAGCCTTCCGCTGCCAGCTTCTCATGGAGAGGTATGTGGCAGGCACTGATCCTCACCACTCTTCGTGAACTGCTGCTCCTCCTGGTGAACACGAGTGCAAGGAGCATTGCCCGCACGCACCACTGAGCTCAGGTGGGCGATTTGGTCTTGGTGGAGCTCCTCACCCTTTAAGTATTTGTAGGACTATTATTATTATAACTGCTCACAGCAAAGTGACCACGTAGATCAGGGGAAAGGTTCTCGCCTGAAGATTCTTTGTGCCAGCTGTCATTGATGAAGGTGGTCATTCCATTCCCCTATTCAGAACGAACGAGAACACTCATACACACACACACACTCTCACACGCACACTCTCACACACTCACACGCACACACACACTGACACACACACTCACCTCACTCTTTCTCTCTTCCTCTCTCTCTCTCTCTCTCTCTCCCTCTCTCTTCCTCTTTCTCTCTTCCTCTTTCTTCCTATTTCTCTTTCTCTCTCTTCCTATTTCTCTTTCTCTCTCTTCCTCTTTCTCTTTCTCTCTCTTCCTCTTCCTCTCTCTTCCTCTTTCTCTCTTCCTCTCTCTTCCTCTTTCTCTCTCTTCCTCTCTTCCTCTCTCTCCTCCTCGTCCTCCTTTTCTCTTTCTCTCTTCCTCTTTCTCTCGCTTTCTTTCTCTTTTTCTCTCGCTTTCTTTTTCTCTCACTTTCTTTATTTTTCTCTTTCTCCTTTTCTCTCTTTTTTGCTCTCTTGCTCCTTCTCCCTCTTGCTCTTTCGCCCTCTTTCTCCCTTGTTTTTCTTTTTCTTTCTCTTTTTCTTTCTCTTCCTCGCGCTCTTCCGCTCTTCTTTCTTGCTCTCTCTTTTTCGTTCTCTATCTCGTTCTTTCTCTCTTGCTTTTTTCACTCTTTCACTCTTTCTCACTGTCTCACTCTCTTTCTCTCTCTCTCTCTCTTTCTCTGATGTCCTCGAGCTGGGTTTAAATCATGCCAATCTACTGATCTAGTGGTGCACCCTCACTGTTCTCTAAGTCTCTTATCAAAGGCAGTGGCTTCTCAGCAGCACATGGTCTTTTTGTGTGGAATCCCGAAATGACTGGTTTCTGTTGTTTTTCATTTAATTATATATAATTAGTCTTCTCTATTTTTGGGAGGTATGTAGCGCTGCGCATGGGTGACGCCGAGTTCTAGGTTCCAACACGTTTATCATTGTTGGATATGGCTTAGTTCAACAAAAGGCGTTATCAGGCCATGCGTGGGTTAGTTCACTGCGACAAAGCAACTTAATACTGTCTCTTTTTTATTTTAACACATGATTTTAGGACCTACAGCAAATTCTTCTGCTTCTACACTGACCCCCCCCCCCACCCCATGGGGGGGAGGGGAGAGGGGGTTACACATGCCATCTTTTTTCTGGCCTTGAACATGTATCTACTCATCTCCACGCTCCTGCGCCAGCTCCGTCCTTTACATGGGAGCGGCCATTGCTCATTGCGTAATTTGTAAAAATAAATAAATACAGCAATAAATAAGTGCTGGGGTCCAAATGGTTTATTAGGAGCCCACTTCTGACTCTGCTGATTGGCAGTTAGCCAAATATCAAGGCCCCCTCGTCTTGATTCCAACTCATGACTCTTTCTTCCACCACCCTACACTTCCTGTCTCTCCATCTCACTCTTGGAGGTTTGTTTTCATGCCGGGTTTCTCTCTCCTTTCCTCCTCCTCCTCCTCGCTATCCTGCCTTTCTCTGTCTTACTCTGACTCAAGGTCTGATGGAAATGAGTCCAATTCCCCAAGTCTGAGCGCCTTTGCCAACTATTTACAACCACCTGCACAAATTAAGCCTTTCCCTTCGCTCCCCTGTGCCACAGATGGGATTCCCCACCTGCACCTCCCGTGGTGTGACTTCCACTGCTGTTTGTTGTGGTTCTGGTGTGGAAATGACAGGGGGATGACGAGTTTTCAGAGGTATATTGTCAGTATACCAAATGCTGCCTGTTTATTTTGGGTGGGCGTTGTGTATACATCCGCCACATTCTAAATACCAATATCTCCTCTAGTTGGGTGTGGAGAACATGGTTAGATCTAGTCTCAGAAAGCAGATTTAGTTTTACTGTGTATTACCTACCATTTTAGTTCTGGCTACATCATGGCATCTCGGAGAACCTTTGAGAAAACTCATGGCCCAGCAGCAGCAGACAGTAGTTGTTGTAGGAGATGTATAAGGACATGGAAGTGGGCACGATGCCACAGCAGTCAGCATGGGTGGCATGACAGAGGCGGAGAGACTGGTGCAAGCAGCTTTATTATTATAAAAAATATCCAGATAAGGATATTTTAGGTATCCTAAATAGATGAACTTCAGAGGTCAAAGGTCTGTGTGGAAAAAAGGTCTTTGGAAATACCTGCTTGAAGTTTAATTTTCTGATGCCAGAGCCTGATTAGGATGTTCAGCCCTCAATAAACTGCATTTTTGTTTACTTGCAGATTCCCGGGGCTCTTGGTGTCCACCTGGATGTTGTTGTTACTTTTACATGGTCACAGTGTTCTTGTTCCATCAACCTTAGCCCCTCTCTAGTCCTTCACAACTTAATCTAGCAGCCCCATGGCAACTGGTCTACCTGCCCTGAAGTCTGTACCCTCTCAGCGGCACCTCTCAGCTGCAGGTGGCACCATCGGTGTAGACTGAATCCATTTTAGGCGCCCTTTTGAGTTTGCTCCAAGAAGTTTCTGACAAAACATCCGTTGCAACCTCGAAGTACTGTTGTTTAGCACATGCCTTCTGGGTCATCTCGTCGAAAATAGACCGCCTGTCGCAGCCGGTGGAACATTCAGGTCCAGTGACCATAAAAGTACAAAAAATGTTTGCTTTCTGCGTCAGTTGCAGGTCTGGGCGATGGCTGAATGGAGCGGTCACCCTCAGGAAGGTAGTGAGCGCACAGATAGGGATCGGAGGCTGCTCGTGGCATCTGTCTTGGCTACTGATAAGAGGCAATTAATAAAAATAGATTTAATGTGAAACGTGCCCTCTGCATTCATTCTTTCTACCTTTTCTCTCATTCTCTGACTTTGAGCACCTTTATAAGGTGTTTTTTCAGATTTTTGTTTGCGATATTTTCCTTTCTTTTACTAGTCTTTTTCTGTCGTTTCATCTTTGCATCCTCAGGCCGTCCCTTTTTTGATAATTTATATTTTACTTTTCCTCCTTTCATATTATTTTTTACTTGTTTGATAGTTTTTCGTCTTTTTATCTTATTTGATTGTGAGGCTTTTGTCAGGCCCTGTTTGCTTCCCCCTCATTAGTACTTCTTTCTTGCTGTCAATATTTAGGTTGACATAATACACCTGGTAAATACATTGGGGTGAATGGAGGGTGTGTCCGTGTCTGTGTGTCCTTCCTACCTTTCTCATAAGTGCCATCATCTTAGGTAACCATAAACATTCGTTATCTATTGATCGCGCGTGGAGGAGGAACATGTGCTCCGCATACACTTGTTGTGTTATGTTCAATTTAAAGCTACCTTTGTTTTTCATACTTACGATAAGAAATTGTGGGAGCCATTAATAATACTCATTTTTGAAGCTCATCAACATAATTCATGATGTTGTACCTGCTACTTAACTAGTTATTTATGTCAGTGTCTGAATTAATAGTCTTGATATTGCTAGTAGAATTATTTTCTTTTTCCGTTCTTTTACGTATTTCTGGCTCCATCTCTTTTTGACTGTAGGATTATCTATCGTTTTCGTGTCTTTAATTTATTTATTTATTTACGTTTTCGTGTCTTTCATTTATTTAATTTCTTCTCACTCAGTTTCAATTCCTTTGCTTTCTCTTCCCATTAAAAGCTTACCTTGGTCTTTTTCTCTTTCACAGACTGTTCCCGTGGGGGAACAAGCTGGAACCCAAAGGGCAGCATCAGGCAAACATCTGGCAGGGAGACTTCCCAACAAGTAACACTGCTGAGGATGGTTACCCTCAGACTTCTCCCGTAAGTACTCCCTTCTAATATTGCTCAGTAGTGAAAAACACAACTTCTACTCGCATGTTGAACTCAGCCTCTACTGTCAGCCACAGTCTGGTTTCTGTGGTTGACGCGCTTGCCTCTATTGCCAGATATACCTGGCTTTTTTCCATAAAGTGTAACTGATCCTCTACTCCTACTGCGAAACCCAACCGATTCTCTACCGCCAAGCACAACTGGTTCTCTACTGCCAAGCACAACCGATCCAAGCTGACCCTCTACCGCCAAGCACAGCCGACCCTCTACCGCCAAGCACAGCCGACCCTCTACCGCCAAGCACAGCCAACCCTCTACCGCCAAGCACAGCCGATCCTCTACCGCCAAGTACAGCCGATCCTCTATCGCCAAGCACAGCCGATCCTCTATCGCCAAGCACAGCCGATCCTCTATCGCCAAGCACAGCCGATCCTCTACCGCCAAGCACAGCTGATCCTCCACCGCCAAGCACAGCTGATCCTCCACCGCCAAGCACAACCGATCCTCTACCGCCAAGCACAACCAATCCGAGCCAATCCTCTACCGCCAAGCACAACCGATCCTCTGCCACCAAGCACAACCGATCCTCTACAGTCAAGAACAACCGATCCAAGCCAGTCCTCTACCGCCAAGCACAACCGATCCTCTACCACGAAGCACAGCCGATCCTCTACCGCCAAGCACAGCCGATCCTCTACCGCCAAGCACAGCCGATCCTCTACCGCCAAGCACAGCCGGTCCTCTACCGCCAAGCACAGCCGATCCTCTACCGCCAAGCACAGCCGATCCTCTACCGCCAAGCACAGCCGATCCTCTACCGCCAAGCACAGCCGATCCTCTACCGCCAAGCACTGCAGACCCTCTACTGCCAAGCACAGCCGATCCTCTACCACCAAGCACAGCGACCTTCTACCTCCAAGCACAGCAGACCCTCTACCACCAAGCACAATCGATCCTCTATGGCCAAGCACAGCTTATCCTTCACCGCCAAACACAAACCATTTTCTACCACTAAGCACCACTGATCCTCTACCTCCGAGCACAGCCCAATATCTACAGTAAAGCACATCTCCATTACATCAACTGGCATCACCGGGTCAAGACCATTACATCCATATAACTATTAACTCGACTTTTCATGACCTCAACATGCCTCTAACATACCAACTGCTAGGACTGAATTTAGAATACTAAACCACCTAGGATAGGATCATGATAGGTTGAAGTTTTGGCCTTGTCAACGTCATGGTGGATGATTTGATACTTGACAATGTTGTGACCTATAACCCAGCATCCACAGTTGGACAACCCAGGCTGTAGAGCCAAGCAATTTCCAGCCTCTGCTGTCAAGGACTGTCCAGTTTCTTCTGCCAAGCACAACTCGACTTCTACTGCGAAGACCAGCCAAGCCTCTACAGCCAACACAACTCTACTGTCACACCTAACACAGCTATTATTGCAAAGTCCATCCCAGAGTGTAGTGCACGCACATCCTGGGCATTATCAAGCACTTCTAAGCTGTTACTCCTGAACAGACCATGTAACTCTACCAGGAACAATGCACCCTTGCGCTAAAGCACGCTGTAGCCTGAATTTCCAAGGAGAAGAAACTTTCTGTTCCAAAGCACAACCAAGTCTTTACTCCATGCTGCAACCCCATGAGAAAACCAGCCACTATTGCCACACGCAGCCCCATTTACTCCCAGGCATAGACCAACGCCCACTCCCAAGCTCAAACACAACACATCTGCTGCCATGGAATAACCCTCTTAGCCAAACACAAACAAGACCCCACCTACAAGCACTGAAATTACTCCATTTGCAAACACAACTGATATTTTTAGAGGCATTGTGTGCTGCTAATGTTTGTGACTTTGTGTGTGTTGGTGCCAGCTCTATTTGCATCACAGTTGCTGCATATGTGTTTGTTGTATGAGTTGGATCTGCAATGTTTTTTATGATTTCTGTGCTGTCTTTGTGTATACAGTAACCTTTCATGTGTACATTGTTTGTATTGGGCATGGGTGCGCTACCCATGAGTGCAGCTTTTACGTGGGATGCGCTTCTGTTTACTTTCTGCATGTACATCATGTGTTTGTGTGCGTTGCTCTTGGTGGGTGCATGTGCCCTAGTTTTGCTGTTCCTTGAGTATATCTAGTTTTTGGTTGTCTTTCATGCGTACTAGCATGGAGACATAGTATTGCTTATGTTTCCATCTCTGTTGCAAAGGCTGGTGCAGGCCTTTCTGATTCTATAAGTGAAAAATGCCTACCCACTTCATAGGCAGTGGGGCAGTAGTTGGTTCTGTTTGCCACCCCTGCTAATGAATCTATTTCTAACTGCGAGATGCTGGCATCTTAGTTTGCTGCCTAGAATCACGTAGCTATGGAATCAGCCCTGTAAATGTGGGATACTTGTAAAGCGCACTGTTACTCTACCCGAGTGTCCTGGCGCTGTAGACCGCTGGGGAACCCGTCCTGGTTTTCCCTGTGAGATGGTCCCTTTCTGGGTATCTCCAGGGTGAAACCAGGCATCCCCGGCGTCTGTGGGGGGCCGTTGTAGAGATGAGGCAAGCTTAATGCCCAGAGTTACCGAGTGTGTTCCCTGGTTAGAGTAGGCACTGAGGCGAGAATTATCGAGTCCGTTGACCCTGGTCCAAGACCCTGCCGCGTCGGGAATTGAACCCTGGTCCCGGGCCGTTCTCTGCTTACAGGTCTGCCGCCTCTAACCAGTGAGCCACACCTCTCCACATGTGTGTATGTGTATTTGTGCTTTTGAACTGAATTTATGTGGTTGGAGCCCCTTATTTGGTGCCCTAGCACATAGTGGGCACATCACACGCCCCTGCCATATTAGACCAGTTACAACCCCACTTACTCTTTTTCCACCACAAACACGTCAGGCAAGTAATTGGTCTTCATTGCGTAGTCTATATTAAACTTTCAGATATCACAATCTTAATTTGTTGATGCACTGTCAACACTTAACCAACTTTTATTAAAACCAAAACCAACACACATTGATAAAAACAATAGGCTTGCCAAGTATAAATTTGAGCCACAGGTTGAGATTGTATTTTCATTTCTCCAGAGCCACACTTGATGCGTGTTGCGCCAGCAGGCCACAACCAATTTTCACTGCTCCCATTTGGGGTAACCCGTCTTCTATCCCCTAGACACGACCTACAGGGCACTGCTTTGTGCCTTTCCTGCGCACCAGCTCTCACAAAGTTGCTTACTTCAAGCACCGGCATCTCAGGTAGGGCTTGATAGTCCAGGACCACCAGCAGGTCAGCACCTTCTCCTGCCAGTCCGGAGCCCCCATTGACTGCCCGTCCTGTTCCAGGATCAGACAGTCCCCCCAAAAAAGGAGCCCCTGCCATTTATCTTGCCCGGGACCCCGCCAACTCTACCTTTAATCTCAGGGATGGGTGTGTGATGTAAGTAAGTAACTTTATTATTAACTGTGCGATTACTTAAAATCTTTACAGTATAAAACACATAAAAAACACCCCCCCCCTCCCAAGTACCCTTCCCCCAGTAAAAACCCAATGTTCAGCTTTAAAATAGCACCGTGGCAATGCAGGCTCTATTTACTACTTTGTGTCTATTTAAAACTTTAACTAAAAGAATTTTTTTTTAAAATTAAAATATTGGGTTAGCACCGTTTCGCATCTTTGCACCTCTAAGGATCAATGGTTATATAAGAGTCCAACAGGGTCGTTCTCTCCATAATACTAATTGACATTAAGATGAATTCTTAACGAGCCCCCTGTCTGGGCCCAAGTTTGATTTCTGATTCTTGTGGACTTGCAAGAAACCCCTGAATTAGGTGACGACTAACAGGGTTAGGGCACCAGATAATTTTCATTGCAGAATGATAGGACCCCTGAGTTCTGTGGCCTTTTGATGGAAATCAAGTGCAATTCTAATTTGATGGATAAACTTGCCAAGGCAAGTAAACAAGTTGTGGTTTCTGAGAAGCACCAGTCCGAGGCCTCTCTGCAGATTCTGAAGCCCAAGTCCCTTAGGGTGCGTGAAGTAGCCCCCTGAGCTAACATCCACAGAGCCCAATCGATGCTGCCTTTCTTTGCGTCCTCCAACAATACCGACAATGACCGAAATTCCTTCAGTGTAGCTGGGGCTTCCTTGCCACCCCGTGCACGCTTTGGTGGCATCTTGCCCACTAGAGAAAGCAAAAGAGCATTAAACATTGGCTAATGCCTGTTTCCCTTCCCCCTCTTGACGAGCTTAATGACCCGCGCTCCGACCTTTCACCCGCTCATGCTCGCCTTGTACCTCATTGGGCCGGTCCACCGGGAATACTCACTATCCTTGTGCCCCATGCGTCCTCCAAACTTCCCAGGCCCGGCGATCCACCCATGCATTAAATCCACCCCCCTCTTGGATACTCCGCCTACTCACTAGCCGAGTACCCCAGGGGTCGTCATGCTCCTTATCATGCAGTCTCATCGTGTATTGTGCCCCCCTCCTGTAGGAGCGCTTAACCTACTCACTAGCTGAGCGCCCCGGTTTACATGCCTGCAAACTGTTTTCCCCCGGCCCATGCAATATCTATTAGGCCCCCGCCATCACCACATGCCCTTTATCTTTGGCACAAGCGGTGCGTGCCATGATCCGCTTTGCCCTTTATCAAGCATTTCTCCTCATTCTAAATTTGTCACATTAGCATTTATGACACGCGCTTGCCCCGAGCGGTTACCACCTGTTTCCATATGTGGACAATGCTGCTCCAGTGCTCCCCGCCCGTCCCGCTTCTGAACCCTTAATGATGCCGCGCTTGTATTCTAGAGCGCGCTTGCCTCCAAATGCACACCAAGCATTCCTACAGGCATGATGTTGACTAGGTCCGCTCCCTCATTTGAAATTGTATTGCGCTTGCAAAATCGTATCACGCTTGCGATTCCATTGTCCTTCCGATCAGCTCCCTCATTTGTAATCGTATCGCACCTGTAATTCCACCGCGCTTGCCCTCCGTTTCTTCCACCTTGCCCACGGAGGTTCTCAATCGCCGCCAACTGCACACATCCATTCCCCCCAGCGCCCCACGTTGAGTTACGAGCTCTCTTTGTAATTTAAAAAGCAGACTGCGTAATTTTTAAAAGCAGACCATCGTAAAGCCCTTATTTCAATTCGCGCCTACTCTGAGTCCCTCTCACCTGGGTGTAACACACAGCAGCCGGTAGCTCCCCGTAACTTGATTACAGCTCTGATCCGCTGGGCACCCATGGAGAGAGGACAGAGAGGGCTTCCCGTCTACTGTCTTGTTTTCGTCTGTCAGACTCCTTCTGACAGTGGTGAGTTTTTGGATACCGAGGCAGTAGCCTCATTACTCCACATTCATTTTGAATTTTTTCGTCGCTGTTTAGTTATTGATGTGTGACTCTTTGTCACAGTTGAGGTTGTATCACAAGTTCAGCTCAGTGATGGGCCACGGGTAGCGGTCAATTGAGTTTGCAAAATTGTCAGCATGTTTCCTCAGAGTCTCGTCTTTGTCTATCTAGTACCTTCTGATAGTGTTGTTTTGGTTGCCTGCCGAGGCGATTGGCAGTGATGAGTTTTGCGTACCTGCCGGGTGTTTGCCTTCAGGCAGTGATGAGTTTTTGGATGCTGCGTTGCTGTTTCAGTTTCACAAGGTTAGCGCTTCGATGTGCCGCGGGTAGCGGTCAAATGGATTTGTAGAGAAGTCTGCGAGTTTCCTGATCAGTGGGTTTTCTTTTTGATCCAATCCTTTGTAGAATGTCCTTTTGAGTTTGAGGAGATGGTCGTCCAACATCTCAATGCCTAGGTCTCTGTGGAAGTCTGCTGTCCATGTGAACATAGGAGCACCTGCTGCAATCCGTAAGGCCTTGCTCTGTAGTCTCTGTAGGTCTTTCCGAAGCTGCGGGCGGCAGCCACTCCAAACTGGTGAAGCGTATGTCATAGTTAGTCGAATTATTGCGGTGATTGCTCGCACCTTGCTCTGCATGGGCATCGACTTGGTCTTTAGGAGTGGGTATAATGCAGTCAGTTTGGCTGCTGCTTTCTGGCAGATCTCTATGGGGTTTCTCCAGCTGAGTTTAGAGTCCAGAGTCACCCCCAGGTAGGAGCTGCTGTTTTCCCATTTGATCTCATTCCCATTGAGGAGGATCTGTGAATGTTTCCTGTTCAGCTTCCTGGTGAATAATGTTGCTGTGGTTTTGCTTGTGTTCAGGGTGATCTGCCAGTCGCTGTACAATTCGGAGAGTCTGCAGAGCGATGTCTCAAGGTTCTTAGCCACTTCTTGTCGCTGAAGGATTGGGAGATGACTGCAACATCATCTGCGTAAAGGGCAAGATCAGTCTTCTTTAGGTCAGTGGGGATGTCGTTTGTGAATATGTTGAAGAGGAATGGTCCTAGGATTGATCCCTGAGGCACTCCAGCAAGAATTGGGGGTGGCGATGAGCATTCGTCTCGCAACGCCACGTGAAAGGTCCATTTTGACAAGCAGCTAGACAACAGCTTGACCAGGTTGCTTGGAAACTTGAGCTTGATAAGTTTGTAAAGCAGTCCCTCATGCCATACTCGGTTGAATGCTTTGGCTACATCCAGAAAGACTACTCCAGTAGACTTGTTGATGTCGAATCCATGGCTGATGATGTCCACAACTCTGAGGAGTTGGTGATTGGTTGAGTGGTCTTTCCGGAACCCAAACTGTTCTTTGGCAAGAAGGTTTTCGCTTGGCGCAAAGTCCACGAGACGGGCGAGGATAACTTTTTCGAAGAGCTTTGAGAGGCCAGATAGGAAGTTTATGGGGCGGTAATTTGCAGGATCTCGCAGTGGTTTCCCAGCCTTGGGGAATAGACGACTCTTGCTTCTTTCCAGGCGTTAGGGAAATACTGGTGCTGCATGCACGCGTTGAATATCTCAGCAAGATGATCCACTGCGGTATCTGGGAGCATCTTTTATGGCTTGGTTGACTATTCTGTCCTTTCCTGGTGCCTTGCCATTTTTTAGTGTCTTTACCAGGGCCAGTAATTCGCCCATTGAGTATTCCTCAATGATTGCATCTTCTGTTTCTGGTGGGTGCTCCCGGTGGTGATTGGTGACTTCTTGCTCGACTTCCGTTGCCAGTCTGCTTGCCTGGCTAGGCCTGAAGGATGCCTCCAGTGCGTCAGCGAAGACCTCAGCCTTGTCCCTGTTGCTGCATGCCAAGTGAGTCTTCCCTTGTATCGGTGGGTTTGGTTCCTTCTTCCCAGTCGAGCGTCGGGTCATTCTCCAGAGAGAGTTGTCTGAGTCCTTCAAGTTAGCTGTAGCTGCTTCCCATTTTTACCCTTTTTGCTGGCTTATTTGCATCTTAAGCTGTCTTGTCAGCTCATTGTACTTCTTCAGCAGGTCGGGGGTGCGGTTCCTTTGCCACGCTCTCCGGGCTCTGTTCTTATCAGCTATCGACTGCTTGATGCCCTTCGGGAGGTCGTAGATAGAGCAGCGTTGGAGTTTCTGCTGCGCTCAATAGCAGTGTGGATTACGGCTGTGAAGTGGTGAACCGCCTGGTCAATGTCTTCGATGCAGCGTAGGGGACCTGGGACCAGTGTCTCTTCCAGGCTTCTCTTGTATAGGCTCCGGTCCGCCTTCTTGAAGTTGTGCCTGGTGCCCTGTTGCTGGTCTTCAAGTACGTCTCCCACTGTGATCAACACTGGGTTGTGGTCGGATGTCAGCGCTGTTAGGGTTTCGAGCTCCATAGACTGGGAGAGATTCTTCATGACGACGATGTCCAGAACATCCGGTTTCTTCAGTGCGGATAGTGTATTGGTTGAGTCGGGCCGGCCACTACAAAGTCCTCCTTCTTTCAGTGGGCAAGTAGGGCTTGTCCTTTGCTGTGTGCTGTGCAAGAGTTCCAGCACTGGTGCTTGGCATTAAGGTCGCCTCCAATTAGTGTCGGGATGCGGTGGTCCAATAAAGCATGCAAGTCCCTTGGGCTTAGCTTCCCTGGGGGTGAGTAGGCGGCAATCAACCGTAGAAGGCCTGCAAGTGTTTGGATCTGTACGCCGGTTGCTTCAATACTCCCCACGGATGGTAGTGCAATCTCGTGGTGCTTCACTTTTGTGCTGACAATGACTGCTGTTCCTTCGCCCTTGGCTCCATTGGGGCGATCTGTGCGGTACATTCTGTGGTTTGCTAAGTGGAGCTTCTGGATTCCTTGGAGATGGGTCTCTGAGATAAGCGCTATACTCACATCCATGGTTTCCATCAGGTGCAGGAGTTCTGCAGTTTTCTTCTGAATGCTGTTAGAATTCCACATCAAGAAAACTGAGTTTCCTTTAGATTTTGCTGCCATTGCGGGTGTTTTCTTCACCGTGGAAAAGTCCAGCAATAAGATTCGCCACCATTGTCACCACAGGGTGGATGTTCATGTCTGCGACTTTTTTCTCAATCTTCGTGATGAGTTCCTGCCAGTTAATGGCTGAGCCTATTTCACAGGATGTGCTGGGGCAGTTGTTGGTGGTGAGCTGTCCTGTTTGGGTCCTGTTGCTTCTGCGTATGTCCTTCCGTCCACACGCGCGTTGCTATGGCTGTTTGTTGGGTTTCCTGTCTCAAGCTTTTATCCCCTTTCTTGGGAGGGGTCGCCTGCGCACCTTAGTGACGCATCTAGGTGACCTCTCGTGTTTCTTGGCGACGCCTCTTCCTACCCTCTTGACCGGAAGTTGTCCCGGCTCCCATACGAAATGCAGCTGAGGGCGCCCCGCCCCTAGGTGTGGGGGGTGCCTACCATTTCCCAAGTACGAAGACCAGGTGTGCTACCCTTTGTTTGTGTTCCCTTTGTTCCTGCACTTATGTGTGCTGCTTATCTGAGTTGTCTTCTGGATTGCGCATCCAGTAATAGATGCCCAGATATAAATGATGGTTGTGTGTCGGCTTTTCATGTCTGTGTGTGTGCTGCTCTTATTTGTGTGTGAGGCTTGCATAGTGTGTGTGTGTATGTGCGCACTGCCCCCGTATTGATGACATGGTAATGTGCCTGTGTGCTGCTGGGATGCGTTTGCTCCTGATGTTAATATCCTGTATATATTGCCTTGGTTTAGCTCTCCATGCCTACCTGATTGATCGTTTTTTTACATTTTCAGGTCACTGCGTTTCCTCCAAATGGATACGGCCTGTACAATATGGTGGGCAACGCCTGGGAGTGGACGGCAGATTGGTGGACAGTGCATCATTCTCCAGAAGAAACACACAACCCTGTAAGTGTTTCAGGAATAACGCTCTCATCCTAAACACCGCGGGCAGCTGGCATAAAGAGTAGATCCATCAGGGCGTAAGAGATGCAGCTTTGTGGCCAGAGCTGCTGACTTTGCGACTGGAGAACCAGGTTCAAATATGGCTCCGCTCAACATCTTGTAATTCTGGGCAAATTATTGTATCTCCCTATGCCTAAAAACGAATAAGTAACGTTGGTTCTCTTGTAAAGCGTTTGTAGGAGAGTAGGGTCTGCTTCCTATGGTCACCCCCACTTTTTGCTTTTGCTTTACTGGTTTTCGACTTAGATGTGCCTGTGAGCCTGCTAATCAGACCCACAGCCCAGATGCACTCTCTCTAAATTCACATCATGTACTCTAGGTACATCCACAATTGGGAATTGGCTCCACTTATCAGCCCCTGTAGAAGTGTACCCTAGGTACTCAGGCCATAGGTGTAACCAAGGCCTACCAGGGGCCCTGGCTGGCCACTCAAACTGACACAACTGGCTGATCACTCGGCTGGGGCAAGGTCGTGTAATCACCCCTTGCTTAGGTATAGTATTCCTATATCTGCCCTTAAATATAGACACACAGTAACCTATAAGTCACTCCTATGGCAGGCCTTAACAATCCTGGAGGCAGAGTGCTTGGTTATGTGTGAGATGGTGCTCTAGCATGAGCTGAGCCTGTCTGCAGCTTTCAGAACCATGTCCTTATAGCTGTTCTATGATATTGCCATACCATATACTCTTAAGTGCACTATGAACCTGGTGGTTAAATGCTAACTTTGGTTTGACTTTATCCAAACATGTCGTTTAGAGTGTCATACGCTAGAGGGAGAAGACATGTTGTTGCTGACTATCCCGGTTAAAGTTAACCAGAGCCCCAGCGTCACAAAATGGATGCTGCTGCCACAGACACAAGTCTGACCTCCTGCTGCTGGGAGTCCTTCCAGCGAGGGAGGCCTGGACAATAGGTTTCCTGCCTGGAGAAGTGCGAGCACCACCCCAGACAGGATTTTGTGTATTGGGACAGGGAGGGCTGAAAAGAAACAGACACTGCCTGGGGCACACTAGGTGCTCCATGCATAGTCCAGTTCAAACCGGTGCTGGGGCACTCCAGCCCCAGCTCTGGCGCGAAACTGGACAAAGGAAAGGGGGTGTAACCACCCCCCTTCCTGGTCCCACCCATAGGAGGGACCTAGTGAGTAAACCAGCCCCCTTTAGTTGTATAAAGGTAGGAGCTGACCCAGGAGACTTTAGATTTTATCCTGATGAAACTTTGATACGAAACTCTGGACCCTTCGACATTCAAACCGACTTGAAGACTGAAGAATCTCCCTTGTGGCCAAGGAGGGACCACCCTGGGCAACCAGGCACCATCCAGCAACTCGACGGCTTGCTTTGTCCCTGTTCCCGCCGGAACTCGAGCGCAGAGCCTGACAAGATCTCGACTCCAGGACTCCTCTGACCCTACTGCACGACTCCAGCACAGCTGAGCTCCGTGGAAGGCGTCGGAATCCGTGGAACCAGGCAACTTGGAAAGTCTTCAACTTGCTAACAGCGCAGCTCCTGAGGCATCCTCGAAGCTGTGCACTGGGGACTGAGACATCCCGACACTGAGCTCCACCTGCACCGAAGACCAGCCCTCCACACTCCACGAGATCTGCGTGGGGCCCTTCTGCTTGTGTTCTGCTCGACGCGTTGTCCGGTTGCTGGCCTGTTGGCTAGTAGCCCTCTGACGACGATCCTTGTGAAAATCCATCGCTGGTCTGGTTGCTCCAGACTGGCCCTCGCTTCCCTGAAAAGGTGAAGTACCCCAGACCCTCCTGGTCTGCACCAGAAGTCATTTGTGTAGCCTGCGTGGGTTGTCTTTGCTTAGGCTTGTTGGCTCCAATCTTGAAGTCGACCCCTCCATCTGCGAGAACCTTCGTGGGACAGCTCCTCTCCAGCACCTGGTCGTCCTCGACGCCTCCTGGTCCGCGTGGCTGCAACGACAAGCTTCACATCCGCACCTGATAGCTCCTCGACGACGTCTGGTTCCTCTCTGGTTCCACCCGGTCACTGGCTAGTGACCTAGACTCTGTCCCCTCTGCTTTCAGGTCCTCTTTATCCTAGATCCACCCTTGAATCCACCCGGACATCTTCCTCCTGGTCGCCTGCAGCATCTTTCTTCAAGGCTCCATTGAGAACAACGACGAAACCTGACACACTTTGACACCTATGCACCCGCAGCCCGTGGGTGAGGTAACACGAGTACTTCGGTGCTCCAGTAGGGATTGACTATCCTAGTGTCCAGATATACTAGTTGTTTCCTCCTAGCTAGACCGGAAGCCTAAATCTTCATTTATTTACCTTCTAAGTTCCCATTGACTTAACATTGACTCCCACCCAGGTGACCATCAGCAGGGCAAGTGGTTGCTCAGCTGTCCTTCTACACCTTTAAAGAGTTGGCCTTCCCAAGAAATGATTGCCTTAATTTATTCATTTTGCACCAGGAAAAATAAACTGTTGGTGCCACATAACTGTAATGTCAACATCTGTTGTAACTGCATATGATAGGAGTGTACAGCTGTTGAATTCACAGAATACTGCTGCAGGATAGTGTTGAGGACCTGCTGCACCGAGGCTGCAACCTCTCCTCCTGGTCTGGACCACCTCTTACACTGTCACATACAGTCATTCACACATTGGTATTCGCTAAGAATGAAATAGAACACCCCCTAGCAATCAATGACTTTGTCTGCTTGGAATGAATGGTAGTTGGCAATCTTGGGAGAGGAGCTTGCAGGTCCTACAGAAATGCAATAGAATGATCCAGATGAGGTTGCGTTCAAGGATAGAATGAGTAGTTCTATATTTGTGGCCCTTCTCCATAAATACGAGGGCCTAAAAGGAACGCTTTAGAATTTTGCGCCCTTTTGGTAGTCTTTCTGAAATTTTGCAAAAATAAGTAGTTTAACTTTCATGAAACTGAATATTGGTTTGTAGGCTGAGCGGGTCGTCTGTATTTTTTGTATAGTAGTTCACAGACTAATTCGATTCTAAAACAGATTTAGGATTGCCATAGAAACTCAGGGCACTTATATTGTATGAGGGGCTTCTGATTGGCTCAGCAGCACTTACGCATGTCCACAATTGCTGGGGTTTGTAACTGTCTACAGCACTCTGATTGGTTCAGCGTTACTTGAGATCTCCATAGTTGTTGGACATTGTAACTGTTTTGAGCCTGAGTGGAAACCAAAAGCACCCCCTGCAAATATTTTCAAAATAGCCTTTTCTTGTTTGTCCTTCTTTCTTCCTCTTTCTCTCTCCCTTTCTCTCACTTCTCTCTCTTCCTCTTCTTGCCCCTGTTTCCATAAACTCTGGGGAGCTGGAGAGAGTGAGAGAGGCAGTGACCATGGGTCATAAAATTGTCCTGGTCTCCATTGGCTTTGGGCTTGTAACTGCCCCCGGCCCCAGGAAAAGCTGCATAGTGCAAATGGCTATTCCTGGCTTTGGTCTGTGACCGGCTCAGAAGCCACAGAACACCTCTGTAGCTGTACACGTCTGTGTGTGTCAGCCCAGGATGCCTAGGACCCAAAGCCCAGTTCAAATAGTTTTTACTCTAACCAATTGGTGACGTATGCGTTCCTTGACATCCTCTGAACTGGAGATCATTTCTTTAAATTCATGTGACACCTTGCAAGGGTTATCGTGGAAATTGCTTTTAATAATCATTTTTATTTAAAAAATTGAATTTGCCTAATGTTTTCTCCTGAACAAACGTACAAAATTTAACTTGCAGCAACTCAAGTAACTTATCAACTGGAATTTCCAAAACTAGATGTCTGCAAAGCCCCTGTAAATTTGCCCCTCAGTGCAGTATAGATTTTGCTCTTTGTCTCTCGTTAAGAATATGCTTTCGTCGGCATGGACGCATATGGCATCTTTTTGTGGCACAAGTACTACCTCTGCTGGTAGACAAAGCTGGCAAGTGAGACTGAGGTGGGCCAGCAGACTGCTCCAAGTCTTGCGTCAAGCTGATTGCATGGGTTGAGTCCTCATCCTGATGCTCCTCGGTTCTTCTTACATAAGTTTCCATTTGAAAAAGGCACAGCATACGTAGTCCTGAGGTGCAGTACGAGATCTCCAATCAAATGTGCATCCAAGCAGGGCTTCTATCCTCCTAAATGCCATGAGATGATTCAGCCTCACAATTTTAGTCTGTTGCAGCTGAATATACCTGCTTTTCCCGCGTTCTTTTTCCCCAGAGGGAATAACAACGCAGTCGTTACCACGATCGCGTTGTGTCAACGCATACCATTACCCTGCAAGTCGTAACAACGACTTGCGGAGGGTACTCTGGATGTTGGAATAGTATAATTTACTATTCCAACTCCAGTCTGTGAATCAGTAGGGAATGTGTTTGATTTTTAAATCCAAAATCTTCTCCCTCTTGCTCCCCAAGAGTGCCATTAAGCGGGTCCCGGATACTGAGAAAGCCAAGGCAGTGGTTGTTATTCCCGCTATTTCCTTGTCCGACAAAATGACGAGGGCCTCAGTCATATCTTGGACCACTAACCCCTGAATACCTTCCTGTGGAAGGACACATTAAACATGCTCACATTAGCTCAGATCCTTTCTACCCTGGTCAGGGTGGACCAAGAGCATTTTCAGTTTGCCGTGCACCCATTGGCCTCAACGCCGCTTGGATGTTCCCAAACATGATGGTGGGGGTCGCTGCCTATCTTCAGTGGTCTGCAGTTCCCGTGTTTCCCAAAACCCAATGGCTGGCTGCTGAAGGCAGGCATACTGCAGTCAGTTGTGGAACACTTCTGGATGAAGGCAAAACTCCTAACATATTTGAGTTTACCATAAACTAACAGGAGTCCCACCTCATATCACATAAGTTTCCATTCATTGCTGCAATTCTGGATGCGTTGGCGTTCAAGGCTTTTTCTGTGCAGTAATGAATCTACAACATTCAGGCTATGATCTTAATATTCAGGCTTGATGAGGATGGATCTGAGACTTTGCTTCTCGCATCCTTCTTGTCAGCTACGCCAGATGTCCTACTGGCCATCTATCAAGGCTGACTTTGACACTATCCAGGTGCCCATCACTGGCAAATACTGACACACATTAAGCTCTGCCTGCCATCTATCAGAATGGGGGTGGTGCAGGTTCTCACAAACAACACCACTGGCACTTTGTACTGCAACAAGCAGGACATTGTGGGATCCTGGATCCTGTACCTTGATTATTTGCGTCTCTAGGTGGCTGAAGCTCCATAACATCTTCCTGGTTCCCAACCATCTGGTGGGGTCGCTGAATGCCAGAGCAGACAAACTCAGCAGATGTTGTCTAGAAAGTATGATTGATGCCTACATCCCGAGGTGGTGCAGGGCATAGTCCACCAGAGGGGAGAACCCTGGCTAGATATTTTCCCCACTGCAGAGAATGTAATGTCAGCAATTTTGTGTGATGGAGTTCCTGTGAGAGCTTCTGTAAGTCTTCCTGTCACTACCTTTACTGCCCAGAATTATGAAAAAGATCAGCAACAACAGAGCCCATGCTATCGAAATTGCCCCAGATTGAGCGATGAGATTGTGGTACCCAGAACTACGGAGCATGAGCATCTGTCCTCCAATAAGGCCAACATGGTTGTTTCATTAGCGGGATTTGGTCCTTCCCCCTAATTCAAAACTTACATCACCTTGCATGGCGTTTGAGTTGTGACAATGAACTGGTTTCGATCTGCCGCCTGAAATGGTGGTGCCCCTCTATGAAATCCATCTACACTGGGCAGTGTGCCAAGTTTGTAACTTGGCGTGTTGCCCGGGACACTTACCCATTACAGGAAAAGCTGCTGGAAGTACTTTTGTTTATTTTGTCTTTAGCCCAGCAAGGTGTTGCAGTGGACATTGTAAAAGGTTGTCAGCCCTCTCTGCCTTTCTACATTAACTGGACCAACCGTGCTTGTGTAAATCACCTGTTGTGGTGATGTTAATTACATTTTTGACACATGTCCCACCCAACACCGTATGTGATGCTACAGTGGGACCTTAACTTGGTCTTGGAATTCCTCATGTTTACTCCTTTCAAGTCTATGCATAGTTACTTGCTGTGTAACCTGACCTTGAAGACTGTTTTCCTCGTTGCGATTGACAACTTGTCGCATGAATGACCTGCAGGGCAGACACTTCCAGTGCAACCTCCCTGCACCACCCTCTTTCCAGACAAATTGGTTCGGAGGACTCGGGCAGTCTTCATGCTGCAAGTTTTGACTCCCCTTAAAGTCAGGCATACAATCACTTGACAGGTGTTCTTTGCCCCCCCCACTCCTGAAAATAGGAGAGCTTGCTCAATTGGACTCCCTAAAAGCTCTACATTTTCACACTGATCGTACCCAGGACCTGCGAATGGACAGTCAACTTTTTGTGGGATTTTTCAACAATACACAGAAGAGAACCACGTTGTTGGAGTGCATAGTCCTCTGCATTAAGATCTGCTGTACACTGGCCAAAAATCAGCCCCTAGAATGTCTGAGAACCCTTTCTACCAGGGCCAAAATGGCCGCTATTGCATCATGGTTCATTCATGTGCATTGATAATGATGCATGCCCGAGTGTACATCATCGCACTTTTTTTGACAATGCGATGCTGTTCAGCATTGGCGATAACCAGGTTTGTCTTTCTGTTGATGCTGAGCAACATCAGCGAAAAGCATTGGCAAAGCCAACAGATCTTCCTTGAGAGAGCCAGAAAGAGTGACTTATTGGGTTTGCCAATGTTTGATTTATAGTGTATCCATGGGCAAGTTTTTGAAGGAGGGTTAAGTTTGTATTTCTCTTTTTGCTTTACATCTCTGTGTGGGTGCAGTGTGAAGGAAGAAGGGGATGGCAAAGTGTATCTGTACAGGGGTATTTGGTCCATGTGACAAATTAAGGGGGAGGCTACTCTGATCAGTTTGAGGGTGTTATATTTGGCGTGAGTAGGCTTGAGTCACAGAGGAGCTTGATGTCACTGAGGAACGTTGATGTGCAGAATGTAGCAGAGCTGGTGAAAGCTGAGTTTGTTTGGTGGTTCCAAGTATCCATCAGATTGAAGGCAGCTGTCTGAGATGCTGACCTGTATGAGATGGAAGACTAGCTGACTTCGGCATCAAGGGCGTGGCCTTCGATTGGCTGAAATCCTTTCTTGTGGGAAGGACACAAAGGGTACAACTGGGGGATTTGATTTCAGATGTGGGGACTTTAGAGTGTGGGGTGCCTCAGGGCTCCGCATTATCCCCACTATTGTTTAATCTCTATCTTCAACCCCTGATTACATCCCTGGCCAGTATGGGCTGTAGAGTTTTTAACTACGCTGATGATACTCAGCTTATTTTGAGTATCGACAGCACCGAGACCGTGCAGTTCCAAGCGCAGAACATCTTGAGGCACACGGTTGTGTGGATGACTGGGAACCTGTTAAAGATCAATCCGGATAAGACCGAGGTATTGATAATTCCATCTACCACCTCACCTTGGAGCGATCTTTACTGACCACAAGAGTTAGGGCCAACTCCAAAGCCGAGTGCAAATGTAAAGAGCCTAGGGATCAAGCTGGACTGTGACCTGTCCATGTGCAGCCAAATCTCTTCGGTTGTTGGAAGCTGCACGAATATCATCAGGCAGTTACGCAAGCTAGCCCCTGTTCTCTCCCAGTCATTGCTGCGAACAATTGTAGCGGCGACTATTATATATCTAGAATAGATTACGGTAATGCTCTTTATTTGGGTCTCCCTAAAACCCTAACTAACAGGCTGCAGGTCGTGATGAACGACGCGGCCCGATTGATTTTTAGACTCCCTAGAAGGACTAAGGCCTCTCCCTTGCTACTGAGCCTACATTGGCTCCCTATAAAGGAGAGGGTAGAGTTCAAGAGTCTTTGCATGGCCCATAAGGCAATTTTTGGCCATGCACCTGTTTATATCAGAGATCGTCTGAAAGTGTATAGTCCAAAAAGAACACTCAGATCCTCTGATTCTCAGTTGCTGATCTGCCCTCGGTACAAACTGGTAACCAAGGGAGGGAGAGCCTTCTCTGTGTTGGTCCCTCAACTTTGGAATAAGCTACCTGAGGGGCTACGCAGAGAGGTGAATCTCCTGCGATTCAGGAAATCTCTAAAAATATTGTTATTTGGAAGGGCTTTGGGTATAGCGTAGACTGGCTGCTGTATTATTTCTCTATGTTGTTTGTAGTTATTGTACAATTCCACCGATTTCCGAGCGCCTAGAGACCTGCAGGTGATTGGCGCGATACAAATCCAAAATAACAATAACAATAACAATGGCAGCTGAGGAGCTCAAATTAGTTTGGTATTGGAGGTTCACTTAGACTACAAGACCAGGTGGATTTGTGCATGATGGCAAGTTCTCCTTCTGTCATGTGTGCAGTGGATGGTGTGGTCCGTGGGAATGAGTACCTCATGGTGGTGTGTGCAGGTGGATGGGATCTATGTTTTTCTTATGAAGAGTTTCTTGGTGTGTTGATTGATGGTGGCTATTTCAGAGGTGTGGGTGATTGCAGAGTGTGTGCTTATAAGCATAAGTTGGAGTGTTTGTACAGTTGGTGTGTGGATTTTTGTGAGTGGGGGTTAATGACGTTCTAGGCGTTTGCTGGGTGAGTGTAATGTATGCGAGTTAATGGTCTGACTGTGAGCAAAAGTGTAGGCTATGGTGCTGCGTCCGTTAAGCTCTTGGTGTTATTGTCTTACCAGAGGCACATGGGCTATTAGCAGAAGATGCCTGAACGAGGTACAACCTTGTAGTGGCAGACTTTAATGAAGTGCAAGAAGCCTCCTGATTTGCTGGGTTGTACTGGCTGGTGATTGCCTACCTGCAGTGATTTCTTTAGCACTTCTTCTGATTGGCTGTTTCAAGGGGGTGAAAGGCAGGATGGGGACAGAGCATCCTGATTAACTGTGGTGCACTGTTGGAATGGTCAAGGCAACTTCAAGGCTGCTTATAATCCTCTGTAGCTGCTGATTGGCCCTTTTAAGTCATAGAGAAGACGGGGTGGGTAGGGATGGTCTTGGTTGTCTAGGGCAGTGGTTCCCAAACTTTTTCGACCCACGGCTCGCTTGACCTTTTGGCCGCGGCTCCACACTGTTATTTTTTTTCAGAGGATGTGGGATGTAAGCACGGCCTCAAGAGTACCTCCATTTTCCTTCCTGAAAATAATTGGGGTGAAGCTGATGATGGTATTGTAATCATATACGCAGGTTGTTTCGTATTACTAAGGGGGCTCTTCTAATAAAATATTCCAAGCTACACGTCTTTGCCCGTGCCTTTTTTAGAGAAGCTTCTTAAACTTTTTTTTGTATCCTACTTGCAGTACTAGATAGTACCCCTATGCATATAGGCCACATTGCCAAAGTGTTTCTGCGCTTGAAGAATACTTACATGCACCTTAATTTCTACCCATGTCCTACGTGCCAACACACCTGTCTCAGCAGGGTGACTCGTGATTTTCTAAACCAAATACAGCTTTATTTTAGCTGTCTCCTCCCTAAAATTGCCTCCAATTCAAAACAAGGCAAACAAATTCCCCCTTTTTTTAAATCCCTCTTTCTTGCTTCCAAATGTTGGCATTATGCCGTATACAGTGTTCTACATCTCTGTGCTCATGGAGGTAGCAGGCCTGTATGGAAATGTGTGTGTACTGGAGGAAATGTATACTGCAAGTACCTATGGGTCAAGTACACATGTCAATACTTAATAACACTCGGAAAGGCTGTTGGAAACCGACATTGTAATCGCTCTGTTGGAATTCAGTCCGTAGAGCTGTACCATGCATGTCCAACTGGCACAAATTCTCTAAGAGCCGGTTGGGACCAATTCGGAAAGACCGTGCGGTTTACAATCCGACCGCCAACATTGTAATCGGTCAGGCGTATTGTAAACTGACCGAGGCGGTCTGAATGTTTCTGACACGGACTAGGGGAATCCCTTGGAGGAGGCCTTCTGCTCGACATTGTAATCAGCCCCTTAGTGTGTTTGAGAGACGGGACAACTTTACTTACCTGACAACTTGATTGGGTTAAAATGCATTTGGAAAAAACTGAAACTATTGAGTCTAACAAAATTAATCCGGCGTCTTCTCTTACTTTGGGAGTGTTGGAACCTGGAGGATCCAGTGAAATATGGAGGTCATCTCCCTCAACATGCCATCAATTAAGTGCTACGTTTCCAGCTTTAGGCATGTCACTTACAAATCATCTACATCATGCGTTTAAGTCTAATTAGTGTATCTGAAACCAACAAAACAGATTTTAGTCTGGTCAGGTTTCAGTCTTATTGACTTGAAGTTGAGCGGTTAGAGTCTAGTTTGAGTGACTAAAGATGGAGTGGCCGGATTCAAGACTGAGTGACTGAAGGTGGAGCTGCCAGATTCTAGACTGAGTGACTGAAGGTGGAGCGGCTAGGCTCTAGTCTGAATGACTGAAGGTGGAGAGGCCTGACCTTAGTGACTGAAGGTGGAGCTGCCTGACTCTAACCTTAGTGACTGAAGGTGGAGCAGCCGGGCTCTAGCCTGAGTGACTGAAGGTGGAGCTGCCTGACTCTAACCTTAGTGACTGAAGGTGGAGCTGCCTGACTCTAACCTTAGTGACTGAAGGTGGAATGGCCAGGCTCTAGTCTGAGTTACTGAAGGTGGAGCAGCCGGGCTCTAGCCTGAGTGACTGAAGGTGGAGCGCCGAGTTCTAGCCTGAGCGACTGAAGGTGGAGCGGCCAAGTTCTAGCTTGAGCGACTGAAGGTGCAGCGGCCGGGCTCTAGCCTGAGTGACTGAAGGTGGAGTGGCTGGGCTCTAGCTCGAGTGACTGATGGCAGAGCGGCCGGGCTCTAGAATGAGTGAATGAAGGTGGAGCGGCCGGCTCTAATCTGAGTGACTGAACCTGGAGCGGCCAGCCTCTAGTCCGAGTGACTGACGCTGGAGCAGCCAGCCTCTAGTCTGAGTCACTGAAGGTGGAGCGGCCAGGCTCTAGTCTGAATGACTGAAGGTGGAGCGGCCTGACTCTAACCTTAGTAACTGAAGGCAGAGCTACCTGACTCTAACCTTAGTGACTGAAGGTGGAACGGCCAGGCTCTAGTCTGAGTGACTGAAGGTGGAGTGGCTGGGCTTTAGTCTGAGTGACTGAAGGTGTATCGATCGGACTCTAGTCTGAGTGACTGAAGGTGTAGCGATCGGGCTCTAGTCTGAGTGACTGAAGGTGGAGCGGCTAGGCTCTAGTCTGAATGACTTAAGGTGGAGCGGCCTGACTCTAACCTTAGTGACTGAAGGTAGAGCTGCCTGACTCTAACCTTAGTGACTGAAGGTGGAGCAGCCGGGCTCTAGCCGGAGTGACTGAAGGTGGAGCTGCCTGACTCTAACCTTAGTGACTGAAGGTGGAGCTGCTTGACTCTAACCTTAGTGACTGAAGGTGGAATGGCCAGGCTCTAGTCTGAGTTACTGAAGGTGGAGCAGCCGGGCTCTAGCCTGAGTGACTGAAGGTGGAGCGCCGAGTTCTAGCCTGAGCGACTGAAGGTGGAGCGGCCGAGTTCTAGCCTGAGCGACTGAAGGTGCAGCGGCCGGGCTTTAGCCTGAGTGACTGAAGGTGGAGTGGCTGGGCTCTAGCTTGAGTGACTGATGGCAGAGCGGCCGGGCTCTAGAATGAGTGAATGAAGGTGGAGCGGCCGGGCTCTAATTTGAGTGACTGAAGGTGGAGCTGCCTGACTCTAACCTTAGTGACTGAAGGTGGAGCAGCCGGGCTCTAGCCTGAGTGACTGAAGGTGGAGCTGCCTGACTCTAACCTTAGTGACTGAAGGTGGAGCTGCCTGACTCTAACCTTAGTGACTGAAGGTGGAATGGCCAGGCTCAAGTCTGAGTTACTGAAGGTGAAGCAGCCGGGCTCTAGCCTGAGTGACTGAAGGTGGAGCGCCGAGTTCTAGCCTGAGCGACTGAAGGTGAAGCGGCCAAGTTCTAGCTTGAGCGACTGAAGGTGCAGCGGCCGGGCTCTAGCCTGAGTGACTGAAGGTGGAGTGGCTGGGCTCTAGCTCGAGTGACTGATGGCAGAGCGGCCGGGCTCTAGAATGAGTGAATGAAGGTGGAGCGGCCGGGCTCTAATTTGAGTGACTGAAGGTGGAGCTGCCTGACTCTAACCTTAGTGACTGAAGGTGGAGCAGCCGGGCTCTAGCCTGAGTGACTGAAGGTGGAGCTGCCTGACTCTAACCTTAGTGACTGAAGGTGGAGCTGCCTGACTCTAACCTTAGTGACTGAAGGTGGAATGGCCAGGCTCAAGTCTGAGTTACTGAAGGTGGAGCAGCCGGGCTCTAGCCTGAGTGACTGAAGGTGGAGCGCCGAGTTCTAGCCTGAGCGACTGAAGGTGGAGCGGCCAAGTTCTAGCTTGAGCGACTGAAGGTGCAGCGGCCGGGCTCTAGAATGAGTGAATGAAGGTGGAGCGGCCGGCTCTAATCTGAGTGACTGAACCTGGAGCGGCCAGCCTCTAGTCCGAGTGACTGACGCTGGAGCAGCCAGCCTCTAGTCTGAGTCACTGAAGGTGGAGCGGCCAGGCTCTAGTCTGAATGACTGAAGGTGGAGCGGCCTGACTCTAACCTTAGTAACTGAAGGCAGAGCTACCTGACTCTAACCTTAGTGACTGAAGGTGGAACGGCCAGGCTCTAGTCTGAGTGACTGAAGGTGGAGTGGCTGGGCTTTAGTCTGAGTGACTGAAGGTGTATCGATCGGACTCTAGTCTGAGTGACTGAAGGTGTAGCGATCGGGCTCTAGTCTGAGTGACTGAAGGTGGAGCGGCTAGGCTCTAGTCTGAATGACTTAAGGTGGAGCGGCCTGACTCTAACCTTAGTGACTGAAGGTAGAGCTGCCTGACTCTAACCTTAGTGACTGAAGGTGGAGCAGCCGGGCTCTAGCCGGAGTGACTGAAGGTGGAGCTGCCTGACTCTAACCTTAGTGACTGAAGGTGGAGCTGCTTGACTCTAACCTTAGTGACTGAAGGTGGAATGGCCAGGCTCTAGTCTGAGTTACTGAAGGTGGAGCAGCCGGGCTCTAGCCTGAGTGACTGAAGGTGGAGCGCCGAGTTCTAGCCTGAGCGACTGAAGGTGGAGCGGCCGAGTTCTAGCCTGAGCGACTGAAGGTGCAGCGGCCGGGCTTTAGCCTGAGTGACTGAAGGTGGAGTGGCTGGGCTCTAGCTTGAGTGACTGATGGCAGAGCGGCCGGGCTCTAGAATGAGTGAATGAAGGTGGAGCGGCCGGGCTCTAATTTGAGTGACTGAAGGTGGAGCTGCCTGACTCTAACCTTAGTGACTGAAGGTGGAGCAGCCGGGCTCTAGCCTGAGTGACTGAAGGTGGAGCTGCCTGACTCTAACCTTAGTGACTGAAGGTGGAGCTGCCTGACTCTAACCTTAGTGACTGAAGGTGGAATGGCCAGGCTCAAGTCTGAGTTACTGAAGGTGGAGCAGCCGGGCTCTAGCCTGAGTGACTGAAGGTGGAGCGCCGAGTTCTAGCCTGAGCGACTGAAGGTGGAGGAGCCAAGTTCTAGCCTGAGCGACTGAAGGTGCAGCGGCCAGGCTCTAGCCTGAGTGACAGAAGGTGGAGTGGCTGGGCTCTAGCTTGAGTGACTGATGGCAGAGCGGCCGGGCTCTAGAATGAGTGAATGAAGGTGGAGCGGCCGGGCTGTAATTTGAGTGACTGAAGGTGGAGCTGCCTGACTCTAACCTTAGTGACTGAAGGTGGAGCAGCCGGGCTCTAGCCTGAGTGACTGAAGGTGGAGCTGCCTGACTCTAACCTTAGTGACTGAAGGTGGAGCTGCCTGACTCTAACCTTAGTGACTGAAGGTGGAATGGCCAGGCTCTAGTCTGAGTTACTGAAGGTGGAGCAGCCGGGCTGTAGCCTGAGTGACTGAAGGTGGAGCGCTGAGTTCTAGCCTGAGTGACTGAAGGTGGAGCGCTGAGTTCTAGCCTGAGCGACTGAAGGTGCAGCGGCCGGGCTCTAGCCTGAGTGACTGAAGGTGGAGTGGCTGGGCTCTACCTTGAGTGACTGATGGCAGAGCGGCCGGGCTCTAGAATGAGTGAATGAAGGTGGAGCGGCCGGGCTCTAATCTGAGTGACTGAACCTGGAGCGGCCAGCCTCTAGTCCGAGTGACTGACGCTGGAGCAGCCAGCCTCTAGTCTGAGGCACTGAAGGTGGAGCGGCCAGGCTCTAGTCTGAATGACTGAAGGTGGAGCGGCCTGACTCTAACCTTAGTAACTGAAGGCGGAGCTACCTGACTCTAACCTTAGTGACTGAAGGTGGAACGGCCAGGCTCTAGCCTGAGTGACTGAAGGTGGAGCTGCCTGACTCTAACCTTAGTGACTGAAGGTGGAACGGCCAGGCTCTAGTCTGAGTGACTGAAGGTGGAGTGGCTGGGCTTTAGTCTGAGTGACTGAAGGTGTATCGATCGGACTCTAGTCTGAGTGACTGAAGGTGTATCGATCGGACTCTAGTCTGAGCGACTGAAGGTGTAGCGATCGGGCTCCAGTCTGAGTGACTGAAGGTGGAGTGGCTAGGCTCTAGTCTGAATGACTGAAGGTGGAGCGGCCTGACTCTAACCTTAGTGACTGAAGGTGGAGCAGCCGGGCTCTAGCCTGAGTGACTGAAGGTGGAGCTGCCTGACTCTAACCTTAGTGACTGAAGGTGGAGCTGCCTGACTCTAACCTTAGTGACTGAAGGTGGAATGGCCAGGCTCTAGTCTGAGTTACTGAAGGTGGAGCAGCCGGGCTCTAGCCTGAGTGACTGAAGGTGGAGCGACGAGTTCTAGCCTGAGCGACTGGAGGTGGAGCGGCCGAGTTCTAGCCTGAGCGACTGGAGGTGGAGCGGCCGAGTTCTAGCCTGAGCGACTGAAGGTGCAGCGGCCGGGCTCTAGCCTGAGTGACTGAAGGTGGAGTGGCTGGGCTCTAGCTTGAGTGACTGATGGCAGAGCGGCCGGGCTCTAGAATGAGTGAATGAAGGTGGAGCGGCCGGGCTCTAGTCCGTGTGACTGAACCTGGTGCGGCCAGCCTCTAGTCCGAGTGACTGAAGCTGGAGCAGCCAGCCTCTAGTCTGAGTCACTGAAGGTGGAGCGCCCAGACTCTAGTCTGAATGACTGTAGGTGGAGCGGCCTGACTCTAACCTTAGTGACTGAAGGTGGAGCTGCCTGACTCTAACCTTAGTGACTGAAGGTGGAACGGCCAGGCTCTAGTCTGAGTGACTGAAGGTGTATCGATCGGACTCTAGTCTGAGTGACTGAAGGTGTAGCGATCGGGCTCTAGTCTGAGTGACTGAAGGTGTAGCGATCGGGCTCTAGTCTGAGTGACTGATGGTGGAGCGGCTGGGCTCTAGCCTGAGCGACTGAAGGTGGAGCGGCCGAGTTCTAGCCTGAGCGACTGAAGGTGGAGCTGCCTGACTCTAACCTTAGTGACTGAAGGTGGAGCTGCCTGACTCTAACCTTAGTGACTGAAGGTGGAATGGCCAGGCTCTAGTCTGAGTTACTGAAGGTGGAGCAGCCGGGCTGTAGCCTGAGTGACTGAAGGTGGAGCGCTGAGTTCTAGCCTGAGCGACTGAAGGTGGAGGAGCCGAGTTCTAGCCTGAGCGACTGAAGGTGCAGCGGCCGGGCTCTAGCCTGAGTGACTGAAGGTGGAGTGGCTGGGCTCTAGCTTGAGTGACTGATGGCAGAGCGGCCGGGCTCTAGAATGAGTGAATGAAGGTGGAGCGGCCGGGCTCTAATCTGAGTGACTGAACCTGGAGCGGCCAGCCTCTAGTCCGAGTGACTGACGCTGGAGCAGCCAGCCTCTAGTCTGAGGCACTGAAGGTGGAGCCGCCAGGCTCTAGTCTGAATGACTGAAGGTGGAGCGGCCTGACTCTAACCTTAGTAACTGAAGGCGGAGCTACCTGACTCTAACCTTAGTGACTGAAGGTGGAACGGCCAGGCTCTAGTCTGAGTGACTGAAGGTGGAGTGGCTGGGCTTTAGTCTGAGTGACTGAAGGTGTATCGATCGGACTCTAGTCTGAGCGACTGAAGGTGTAGCGATCGGGCTCCAGTCTGAGTGACTGAAGGTGGAGTGGCTAGGCTCTAGTCTGAATGACTGAAGGTGGAGCGGCCTGACTCTAACCTTAGTGACTGAAGGTGGAGCAGCCGGGCTCTAGCCTGAGTGACTGAAGGTGGAGCTGCCTGACTCTAACCTTAGTGACTGAAGGTGGAGCTGCCTGACTCTAACCTTAGTGACTGAAGGTGGAATGGCCAGGCTCTAGTCTGAGTTACTGAAGGTGGAGCAGCCGGGCTCTAGCCTGAGTGACTGAAGGTGGAGCGACGAGTTCTAGCCTGAGCGACTGGAGGTGGAGCGGCCGAGTTCTAGCCTGAGCGACTGGAGGTGGAGCGGCCGAGTTCTAGCCTGAGCGACTGAAGGTGCAGCGGCCGGGCTCTAGCCTGAGTGACTGAAGGTGGAGTGGCTGGGCTCTAGCTTGAGTGACTGATGGCAGAGCGGCCGGGCTCTAGAATGAGTGAATGAAGGTGGAGCGGCCGGGCTCTAGTCCGTGTGACTGAACCTGGTGCGGCCAGCCTCTAGTCCGAGTGACTGAAGCTGGAGCAGCCAGCCTCTAGTCTGAGTCACTGAAGGTGGAGCGCCCAGACTCTAGTCTGAATGACTGTAGGTGGAGCGGCCTGACTCTAACCTTAGTGACTGAAGGTGGAACGGCCAGGCTCTAGTCTGAGTGACTGAAGGTGTAGCGATCGGGCTCTAGTCTGAGTGACTGAAGGTGTAGCGATCGGGCTCTACTCTGAGTGACTGAAGGTGGAGCGGCTGGGCTCTAGTCTGAGTGACTGAAGGTGGAGCAGCCGGGCTCTAGCCTGAGTGACTGAAGGTGGAGCGGCCTGACTCTAACCTTAGTAACTGAAGGTGGAGCTGCCTGACTCTAACCTTAGTGACTGAAGTTGGAACGGCCAGGCTTTAGTCTGAGCGACTGAAGGTGGAGTGGCCGGGCTTTAGTCTGAGTGACTGAAGATGGAGTGGCCAGGCTTTAGTGTGAGTGACTGAAGGTGTATCGATCAGGCTCTAGTCTGAGTGACTGAAGGTGTAGCGATCGGGCTCTAGTCTGAGTGACTGAAGGTGGAGCAGCCGGGCTCTAGCCTGAGTGACTGAAGGTGTAACGATGGGGCTTTAGTCTGAGTGACTGAAGGTGGAGCGGCTGGGCTCTAGTCTGAGTGACTGAAGGTGGAACAGCCGGGCTCTAGCCTGAGTGACTGAAGGTGTAGCGATCGGGCTCTAGTCTGAGCGACTGAAGGTGGAGCGGCCGGGCTTTAGTCTGAGTGACTGAAGATGGAGTGGCCAGGCTTTAATGTGAGTGACTGAAGGTGTATCGATCAGGCTCTAGTCTGAGTGACTGAAGGTGTAGCGATCGGGCTCTAGTCTGAGTGACTGAAGGTGTAGCGATCGGGCTCTAGTCTGAGTGACTGAAGGTGGAGCGGCCGGGCTCTAATCTGAGTGACTGAAGGTGGAGCAGCCGGGCTCTAGCCTGAGTGACTGAAGGTGTAGCGATCGGGCTCTAGTCTGAGTGACTGAAGGTGGAGCGGCCGGGCTCTAATCTGAGTGACTGAAGGTGGAGCAGCCGGGCTCTAGCCTGAGTGTCTGAAGGTGTAGCGATCGGGCTCTAGCCTGAGTGACTGAAGGTGTAGCGATCGGGCTCTAGTCTGAGTGACTGAAGGTGTAGCGATCGGGCTCTAGTCTGAGTGACTGATGGCAGAGCGGCCGGCTCTAGTCTGAGTGACTGAAGGTTGAGCGGCTGGGCTGTAGTCTGAGTGACTGAAGGTGGAGCGGCCGGGCTCTTGTCTGAGTGACTGAAGGTGGAGCAGACGGGCTCTAGCCTGAGTGACTGAAGGTGGAGCGGCCGAGTTCTAGCCTGAGCGACTGAAGGTGGAGCGGCCGAGTTCTAGCCTGAGCGACTGAAGGTGGAGTGGCCGGGCTCTAGCCTGAGTGACTGATGGCAGAGCTGCCGGGCTCTAGAATGAGTGACGGAAGGTGGAGCGGCCGGGCTCTAGTCTGAGTGACTGAAGGTGGAGCGGCTGGGCTTTAGTCTGAGTGACTGAAGGTGTAGCGATCGGGCTCTAGTCTGAGTGACTGAAGGTGGAGCGGCCGGGCTCTAACCTTAGTGACTGAAGGCGGAGCTGCCTGACTCTAACCTTAGTGACTGAAGGTGGAACAGCCAGGCTCTAGTCCGAGTGACTGAAGGTGGAGTGGCTGGGCTTTAGTCTGAGTTACTGAAGATGGAGTGGCCAGGCTTTAATCTGAGTGACTGAAGGTGTAGCGATCGGGCTCTAGTCTGAGTGACTGAAGGTGGAGCAGCCGGGCTCTAGCCTGAGTGACTGAAGGTGTAACGATGGGGCTTTAGTCTGAGTGACTGAAGGTGGAGCGGCTGGGCTCTAGTCTGAGTGACTGAAGGTGGAACAGCCGGGCTCTAGCCTGAGTGACTGAAGGTGTAGCGATCGGGCTCTAGTCTGAGCGACTGAAGGTGGAGCGGCCGGGCTTTAGTCTGAGTGACTGAAGATGGAGTGGCCAGGCTTTAATGTGAGTGACTGAAGGTGTATCGATCAGGCTCTAGTCTGAGTGACTGAAGGTGTAGCGATCGGGCTCTAGTCTGAGTGACTGAAGGTGTAGCGATCGGGCTCTAGTCTGAGTGACTGAAGGTGGAGCGGCCGGGCTCTAATCTGAGTGACTGAAGGTGTAGCGATCGGGCTCTAGTCTGAGTGACTGAAGGTGGAGCGGCCGGGCTCTAGTCTGAGTGACTGAAGATGCTCTCGTCAGCTTTCTGCCCCTGCTACAACAAAAAGCCTTAACTGGCGTGAGCTGTGTCTGTGTTGAAAGGCTGCTCCTTAAATGAGTCCAGCTCTGTCTCCTACTGACTTATGGTTTTGCAGAGCCTGTTTAATTTTGGCATTATATTTGGTCAGCATTTTTGTAATCCCCAAGTACTGAGGGGTCCCTGGAGAGCGCGGCATTGGATTTCAGGAACAGGCTCTGCGGCGGTTGTAGAAGGATTACGGCCCTCGCTTCAGTGATCACTCAGGGCTGGGATTAGGAGCACGCTGATTAATTAAAATCGAAAAGAATGAAAGCATAGCTGACGTCTGTGCGCAAAGATGCAGCAGTCGACTCAGTCGTTTTTAAAGGTCACACGACCATGTCTCCCCCCCCCCCCCACTGCCCTTCGCCAGCCACCCCCCCCCCCCCTCCCGCCCCCAACCTTGGCAGCCTCCTATCCCTCTCCAGCCCTGCACGAGCCGAGCTATGTAAATCCTACAAATATGACATCACGTAAAATATGAGCAAGTCACTTCAAAATGTAAATAAGTGTATTTCTTTACACGTAGAAACTTTGGCATTAATATGTCACATTATATCACTGCACTGAAAAGTGCTAATGAAAGTGAAAGTTTTTAAACATGAACCATTAGTGAACTAAGAGGAAAGACCGTAAACCCTGTATGTAGCCAAGATTATAGAGCACTATTATAGTCTAATAAATCAAACACAATAGATTTCTGTACAGCTGTTAATCTGAGCTCACATATTTGAAAGGGCTTCTATACGTGATAATGAAGTAAAATGAGTTTGTGAAATACATGATTTGCCTCAGATCACACAATTTAAGTAGAGAATCCGCGATTTAGCCAGGTTTTCTGGTTTCACTGTGTGCAAATCAGCCACTAAAATTGTATCTATTTGTAATTCGTTTTTCTAAGTTAACACTTTGTTGTTGACTCTAGATAGCGCAAACTAGACCCAAAGGTATTGAAGCACTTTATGGGCACCAGTTACATGACAAAAGGTAGAATTTGTTTCTCACAGGCAAGGGGGATTAAGAGATTTGCTCGGAATCAAAGGATATTGAGTTGATGCAGAGACTCGAGCCTCGTTCGCCAGTTCCAAAATCCGCAGATCTGGTCGTAGCACCACAGTGTGTTTAAGCATCAGTCCGTCCACCATTTCTTTCTTTCTTCCATCAATTTATCCTTATACTCTTTCATCCACCCCTTCATCCATCCCTCCATCCATCCCTCTATCCATCCCTCTGTTCACCTTTCCTTCCAACATTTCAGATATGGATTCCCTCTACCCATCCATCCAACCTTTCATCCATCCCACTGCCCTTCTCTTGTTGCTGTCGTCAACCTTCCTTCTTTTCCCTTTCCAGCTTCTATTTGCCATAAGTTTTAATTCTCATATTATGTATATATCTAATCTTTTTTTCACCACTCACTTTATTTGCTGCTCTCTTTAATCTGTAAAAATTTACGTCAGTTTTTTTCCCCCTCCTTCCCTGAACTTTGCTCACTTAGCAGCTCTTGACACCCAACTCTGTCCCTGCACTGCTCTTCCATTAGACTCTCTTATGAGCCTTTGTCTGCAGAAGGAATAGGCGGAGAGTAAAACGAATCCGTTTTCAGGGAGACCCGGATTACCAGGCAGTTGTGGGCAGTGGCTGCCACCACTAAAGCTGCTAAGGCGGATGTCTCCCTACGCCACTGGGGACAGTGCACGCACGCAGCCTTCGACGCGGATGCAAGTCCTTTTATTATTTCACACATTCATTATTGATAACCTAAGGCTCCAGAGTTTGAATACATTTGATTGGCCCAAGTGCACAGCTACTAAAACAAGCAGAGACTGAACGCAACCAGTGGGCGGGCCTGAGTTGTAAAGCTGTCCACAGGGCATGCACGCGGCGAGACAGAGCGACAACACTGCTGTGTCTGGCTCCATAGGAAGGAGCTGGCTAGACTACTTCCGGGTGCGTAAAGGTCGCCATTCTGATTTGGCAGGAGCATCATCCTGGTGAGGTCAGTGCTTAACTTGTGCTGGCTGTTGCCGCTGGTGGGCATTGCACAAATTTTTGGTACGGGGTTTATCAGTACTTAAAAAAGGGCAATTGCTCTCGCGAGGAGGCCACTGCCGGTGCACCACACATTGTCCTGCCATGCTGCCAATAATAGTAACAAGACAACTACTAACCATCACATTCCTACAAGTGTGACAGTTCAGACTATTTCAGGCCTCCAACGCTATAAGAAAGGCTTGGAGGGCAGGTAATAGTCATTTTTAATGTATATTGAATTAATAATTACCTGTTGTTTTGGTCATCTCTAAATTCACCAGACGCCGACATCTTGTGGCAGACCGTCACAAGAGACAGTGTGCTCAATTAAGTGCTGGTGCTGACTACTGGAAACCACCGGCTCAAATTAAGCCATGGGTTTGTTCTTCATTATTATACTTTGACCCAGAGTAAGTGAGACAAAAGCATACCAGGGAGGAAGAGGAAGACTGGGGGAAAAAGTAACAAAGGAAGAAAGTGGGGATGTAAAACAACCTGCAAGAATGAGGTGGAAAAAAAGTGCAGGGTGGTGGAAGAAAGAGGCATGTACTGGAATCATTAAGACGATGCAGCCTTGGTATTTGGCAACCCCAGTATTCAGCAGCGCCGGCAGGAGGCTACTAAGAAACACTTAGGGCACCTTTACTTGTTTTTTTTTAAACATTTGTATTTTTTATTTTGTTTTTCAAATTAAGCAGTGTGTGAGACAGTGACAGAAGGAAATGCTGTGGTGTGCACAACCTCGAGGGGTGATGCATAGTGCACAACACCGCGCGGATGCACACTCTGGTTTTCAGGCCTGCGGAGAGAGAGATTCAGCTGCATTATGCCTTTGTCCTTTGCTGTGTGTTCCTTTCTCGTCATTGGTAGGAGATCCTTTTTGAACCCCCTTGACGGGTGAAGAAGCAATTGTTATCTGGAGCGGTGATTATAGGGGCGAGCCTAAAATAGCACCCTTATGTCTGGGTTTCCTGTCACTGGCTTCAGTTGTCCTATTGTCTTTCCACGACACAGCTGCAGATTCTGAACTGCTTGGCTTTCGGAAGTTTCTTTATTTTGTATTTTAATTAAATACTTGTTCTTTGTTTGTGCCCTCCTCCTGGCAGAGTTTGATACTGAGGCAGTAACTGGTACCCTTCTCTCCACAGACTGGACCTCCCACTGGAACAGACAGAGTGAAGAAAGGTGGATCATACATGTGCCATAAGGTATGCTCTTTTTATTGATACGTTTGGTACCCCATGCAGGGGAAACCTTCTCCTAAGTACCAGGAGGCGCCCCTTGCGCCATTGCCACATTTAATAACAAAAATCTCATCACATATTGTTGCTACACGCTTTTAATGTGGTTGGGTCCTACCTAACAGAACCTGGGCATAATGGGTTAAATCTGTGTAGTGAGGTGAAATCTTGCTACAGGAAGGTAGCTACAAGCATGTTAGAATAGTCTAGACCAGGCACACACATTTATGGATAGGAAAAATAAAGGAACCAACAATGCAGCCACGTGGTTTTGTTTTTCTTCCAATAGAGTTGATCTGGGAATCCTCTGTGATGACTCCTAAGCGGAACCTTTAATCAAAGGGGTGTCCAGCTTAGGTCTCAGCATGACCTGGTCAATGCCACACACTTGTGAAAAACAATAATGTATAAATCTGTTCCTTTTAGAATTGTTACTTGTTCATTTATCTTGTATGAATTGCTTGAAAATCTAGTGTTGATTCGGCCCTCCTGGACTACATTGGACATCCTTGTAAAGTCAAAGTCCCAAAGCGCTCTTTTGTGAGAGCAAGATTTTTGATAGATCAAAAGACCTCAAAAAAGGAAAAACATCGTATCTTAGACCCACAGGAGTCTGTCTTATGAACTGAGTCTGGGACCACAACCTTTACGCTTCAGACAACCGTAAGTCAGATGAGATCTATAAGAACTGGATTGCCAACCTATCCTTCCTTCCAGAACATGAAACATGGGATATTATGGGCACATTCGTTGTGTTCTGCAGGTTATTAGACATACTATTGGAGCAGCCCCTAACAATCACACAATACCTTAATTTAAACCCCAGGGAAATGTTTCTAACACCTGCAAGATTCTACTCTTTTGCTAACCTTGGAGTTATGTGACATCACCTCGTCCTCATATAGACAGTGCTTTGAGCCAACGTGGCGGTAGTGCAGCCTTCTCCATCTCAGCTCACTGACACCGTGATTACTCACGTCATGTGTGTCCACCACATGATAATGTTTGGATTTATTTTCCTGCACCCCATGTGCTCGTGTGCAGTCTCATATTGACGTTTTCTTGCCCATCAACCTTGTTACGGTTTAATGCACTTCAGTGCACTTCCACCACCTGATGATGTCATCATCCACTTTTAAGATCTGCCTCTTGTTGATGGTATAATATGGTTTTTGTTGCACTTCTGCATTCTAATAGAGTAAGGATACAAATCTGCCTGCTGTCTGAGGATGACAGTGTAATGACTCCCTTCTTGTTATGGCTGCATTGCATCCACCTGCTGACAAAGGAGCAAAGCTATCGCCTGAGTCACACAGATTTTAGAGTTTAGTTTTTTTCTCAACAAATTACCGAGCATGAGTGTTGGACTGAAATAAAAGCATATCTGCCATTCCCTTGAAGATGCAGGAAAATGTTGTATTTGCTGCAGAGATATTTGTATTCTCCTAGAACATTGTTTGCCTGGGGAGACTCTGGACAGTCATAGCATTTCCACGATTTTGTTTTTTTGGATTGTTGGAGTGTGCTTCTGAAACTTCACTTGAAGTATGCGTTTCTAATGAAGATTACATGGTCAGCGACTAGCTGCCGCCTCCCCCCCAATCCGGCACCCAACACCCAGGAACGTGGACACGAGACGTGTTTTACTTTTTGGAAGGCGGGCGCTAGTCGCCCGGCCGTATTTATTAAAGTATGAAATTAAAAAAGGTTTTAATTGCATAATCAACAATGAATACAAAAATCAGCAGGACATTCAGTTATACAATTGTTATCAACAAGTTTGAGAGCCTGACCTTAACAAAACTCTAATACAAGTTGTTCCTAGCTTAAGCTAAACATCCTACCTTGATTTTTGTACATTTCTGGCCATATGGCAGGGTCACTACCGGTGTCAGGTCCTACAAGCTGCGCCTCCCCCCTAGAAGTGCGCATGCGCAGTGTTACCCCGGGAATTGCCCGGTCTACGCCCCAAACTCCATTTACCCACTAAAGGAGGGCCCTTACTCTGCGCCGGTGGCGTCATGAGTCCACGCGCGCGGGGTGGCTACCAGCCTAAGGAAAGCGTGAACTACTCCTACCCGCGCTCCTTTGCATATTACCTTGCCCCTGGAGTACTGGGAGTGGCCCGCAGGCCCCTCCCCCCGGGCGGGAACCTCCATAGGATGATGCCCGCCCCCTCAGACCTCAAATATGTGCTCACCGATAATGACCTTACCGCATGTCCCATACCTAATAAATACGACGACCTATGGAAAAAATTCTAAAGGACAACTACACTGGCTAATAAATAACAGTATCCACGCATAGCTAAAAGGGGAAAAAAGGCCTAACGACACATGGCATAACATTACAATTCGGTTCACTCATGTTACTCAAAATTACAATATCAACGTATAGCTACAAAGGGAAAAAAGGCCTAAAGACACATATCTTCAAATACAGTTCACTTCACACATCACTTTTCTACAAAGGGGAAAAAGTCCTAACAACAGATCACAAATACAACAACAGATCACAAATACAACAACAGCCTACTCTCTCCCGCGGTCCATACCTTTGAAACTTACCATTAAACCGGACTTAACGCTGCCTAAACTTTGTACCAAGGGATGGTGGGTGGGAAACAAAGAAGCCCCGAACGCGGGGCACAACGTTCAGCGAGGGAGCGTCCAGGGACAAGGGGGTCTCCTGGGCGCTCCCTACCTCTTATTCCCGAGGGGCCGGGTGGCCCCTCCTATCGCCCGCCCCCCCCGACCCGGAACCAGTCCATTGAATCCGGGTCAGGAGGGGCGCCGGCCAATCGGCGGTGGGCCGCGCCCCCAGGGCACGCCCCCACCGTCGAAGGACCCGAGGGGAGAGGAGGTGAGGCGGTCGCCGCGCCGGCATGCGTGCGGGGGGGCCGAGGGCCCCCGCGGTGCCCGACGACAAATTCCTCCCCTGCGTAACAGGTCTGAGAAACTGTAAGAGAGCGGAAAGAGACCAAGCGTGAGTGACAGGTAATCATAGCATGTCAATCCGAACATAACGTTTATAGCAGTCTGACGACCACCTCCCAATTGTCTTCACTCTTTCCACTGGGAGGCCCCCCGCCACCGCCTCAGTTGCTGCCCCAATCCTGAAGGAATGAGATCCAAAATCTCTAGGATCAAGACCCGCTTTTGTAACCCCTATTTCGAACACTCTCCTGAATTGATACCTGGTCAAGGGGCTCCCGTCGGCGTGACAGAGCAACGCCCTGCCTGCTGAACCGACCAATAGTCCCATGAGTGATTCTACGTGCCTCACCGGGCAGCACGGGTTGGCGGGGGCCCGTTGCAGAACTATGGTGTGACCCCTAGCTTCTTGATCGGTCTTTGATTTCTGGATAATCACCCACATGGTGTCACCCCTTATCGTCACCCCAGCCTTCTGCAAGCCACCTAGAATGTCAGACCTGGATCCTGCCACAAGTTCACTAATTCTCAGTGCCCCATAAAATGCCAGGGAGAATGCCGCCCTAAAAAGAAGCACTTCCCACTCCGAGTTACAAACAATCTCCAGCATGCCCAGTAAGGCTGTTAGCCGGGCCAACCCTATGGGCTTCCTCTTATCCTTCTGGTGTCCCTGAATACGGCGCCATCCCCTTAAAGCCTTGCGTATCATAAAGGTATTAGTGGGATCCCGGAAGCCCCTAGCTTGAGCGAAGAATGACACTGCTGCCCTATGTCTGGTTGCCGCTGCCACTGAGCGCCCCTCTTTGTGCATCCATTCTAAATAGGCTGCAAACCCATCCTCCTTCGCCCAAAGCACTTCCCACTGTGGCCCCAAGAAAGAACAATAAGACAGAAACGCCCCTTCGTAAGCCGTCTTGGTCCTGGGGGCTAGGCTAGCGACCACGAGGTCTTGTAATCTGGGGCACCAATCTGCCAAAGTACTGCTGGGAAGTGTGCTGGCGAGGGGTCTGCTGTGGGGAGATGTTCCCTGAAAACCTGCATTTTGAAGCGAGAAAGGGAGTCAGCAGCATTGTTTAAAACACCAGGGACATGTTTGGCTCTAAAATTAGCATTCAGTTTAAGGCACCGCAGAACAATTTCTTTGATCAGACGAAGTATGAAAGGACACCGCGCCCCCTGCTGATTGATACATTCCACAACTGTCATGTTATCTGACCAAAACACCACTGATTGGTTACATAGGTGTTCGGGCCAAACCATCAGTGCCACCCATATTGGAAAAAGTTCCAGGAAGCCAATGTTGCTGAGCAAACCCCATGTGTTCCATTCTTCTGGCCATTGTTGAGCGACCCACCTATTCCCTAGGATGGCACCAAAGCCCACACTACCGGCCGCATCAGTCCATAGTCCCAACTCCGCTGATGTCGTGAGCGGGTCGGGCCAGACCACCCTACCGTTAAAATCCTCCAGGAATGCCATCCAAATAAGCATATCCTGGCGAATTTCAGACGATAGGCGCGTGCGGTGGTGCTTTTCCCTCAGCCCCTTCATCGCGTGCGCGATGGAGCGAGAGAAGGGGCGAGCCATTGGGATGATTCTTAGTGCGAAATTCAGTTGCCCTACCACCTCCTGTAATTGCTGCAAAGTGACCTTCTCCTTCCGGAGGCATAACTGTAGCGATGTCTTGAATTTGCACACCTTGTCCTTAGGTAGTCTAAAGCATCTCTCCATTGAGTCAATCTCGATGCCCCGAAATTCCAAGCAGGTGGTCGGGCCCACCGTCTTCCCGGGCGCAAGCGGGACCCCAAAAGCCCGCATGAGCACGCAAAATTCCTGCAATGCCCGTGCGCACTCCTGAGAACCCGCTGTACCGAGGAAGAGGAAATCATCTAAGTAATGCATGACCCTTTGATGGCCCGACACTTGTCTCATGGCCCATTCAAGAAATGAACTAAACATCTCAAAGTAGGCGCAAGAAATAGAACAACCCATAGGCATGCATTTGTCCATGTAGAACCTATCCCTAAAGGTGAAACCTAAAAGATGCTGGTCCGCCGGGTGGACTGGGAGGAGGCGGAAGGCGGATTCTATGTCTGATTTCGCCATCAGCGCCCCGGGTCCAGTGGCCTGCAATAAGGTAACAGCCTGATCAAAAGAGGCGTACTTAACACTACAGATACGTTCGTCAATGGCATCATTCAGTGACGCCCCCTTTGGCGCTGACAAGTTATGAATCAATCTGAATTGCCCCTTCTCTTTCTTGGGGACAACTCCCAGTGGGGAACACACAAAATTGGGTACTGGCACTGCAGAAAAAGGGCCAGATATCCTGCCTAAGGAACGCTCCTTGTCAATTTTGGCGGCCACAACAGCCGGATTGTGTGTGACTGATAGTTGATTTCTACAGTGCGCACTGCCTGTGTATCCCCCGGCCGGGATCCTAAAACCTTTAGAAAAACCTTCCTGGAGTAGGGTGGCCGCTTTGTGGTCAGGGTATCTGTTCAAAAATGGAATCATTGCCACCACATCCACTGGAGTGGGGGGGCGTAACCTGTCTGACTTATAGTGGCTTTCCCCTACCCCTCTGTCCTGTGTTACCCTGCTTGGACCTACAGGTAGTTTCTGGATGAGAGGGGTGCCCACAGGAGGAACATGCATGCCTAAACTTACACGCGGCCCTTGTGCAGGTACGCCTATTAAAATCCCAGCACACCCCTTTCTTCTCTGGCCCACCTGCCCTAAATTTCCCAGGTATTTCACTCGTTTGGGGGGGCCGAAAGGGCTGCTGCGGTCTAGTGAACGCCTTGACCGCACCGAACTGAGGGGGCGGTGCAGTGTCAGAGAACTGTTTGTGCCAAGCCATGGAATCTACCGAGTCCCATGGCAATGATCTATTGAATTCCAATGCCTTCCTAAAGTTGACATCATAACCCTTCCATGCTTCCCCAGAATACTGTTGACTCCACCCCACAATCCTGCTCGAGTAGCAAGCCAATGCAGCCTGCAGATCTGGAGGACGCTCAGCCTTAACCGCAGTGAAAACAGCCCATGCTTGCATCCAATTATTGAGATTTTCCTCAACCCTGAATCTAGTACACTGCGCCCTCCATTCACTTGGGAGCATCCACTCTTTCAGTGCTTTTGCCTGCTCCATTTCCCTATTATCCAACAATAAAGAATAAATGTACACGTATTTATCAGCCCAAATCATTTCTTTCACAGCTAAAGACACATGCTGAGCTAGATTTTCGCTCCTGGAAGGTATCACACCGTCCCCCAAGAGCGGCAATGCCACTTCCTTACCAAGTGCGGGCACCGGGGGCGGCTGCCCTTTTACTCCGTCCAGCTGGGGAACACTTGGACCTGCAAGGGGAGAAGAAATTGGCAATGCAACACTGTCGGCGACCGGTGCCGATCTGATTTTTTCCACAAACCTTGCCGCCTCTGCCGCATGGTCTGCAGAATTCGGGAAGGCTCCCCCTTTTTGGAGCCATGGCATCATGGCCGTTAACTGAGACAACAATTCGGGTGGCATTGAATCTACATTACCCCCCGGGACAACAGGTACCACTGGGGTTATGCCCAGTGGTCCTGGCACAGCTGGCAGGGCGGGCGCCGGGTGTGGCCCGCCTGTACCCGGGATTGTGGGCACCGGTGCGGGAGCAGACCCAGCGTCTACTGGTTGACCTGCCGGCACCGGCACCACAGGGGCAATGGGTGTAGGCACATGCGGGGGTGGGACCACCGCGGGCGGTGCGGCGGGTAACGGATCCACTGGGCCTGGGGTGGGGACCGCCTCCTTGGGTCGTTTGGACCTAGGTTTCCCTTGCGGGGTGACAAATTCTCCTCTTGGCACTGGTGCCCCCCTCTTGCGGATCGGTCTCCCGGACGGGCCCGGTGCCTCGCCCTCTCTATCCTCCAACCGAGCTTCCCGCTCCTTAATTTGTCCTAGCTGTTGCTTAATGTCGCTCATCTCCCGCATCATAGCCCGCATCATAGCCTCCATGTTGGACCCCCTTTTTCCACCCCTTGGACCTGGCATGACGCTAACCCCAAAAAACACCCGCTGCCTACTTAGTTCCCAACAGGTCAGCTGTGTGTACCTTTCAGATGGAGGGTCACCAGGGGGCTTTCAGCACCATGCAACGGCGACCGCAACACTAGCGGCTTGTCCGCTTATGTAAGGGGGTGAGTAAACCTATTGTAGACCCACCCGGCGGCCACCTGGAGCAATGAATGCTAGCCCCCCGTACCCCTCTTACCGACCAGTCCTTTGTCCCCGCCTGCGATAACGGTCCGCGGCTCCGGTCCGCACCTTTTGCGTGCTGGATGCTCTCACGTCCTGTCCGCTAGCGAATGTCCCCAATAATGTCGTTAATGTGCCTGAAATTAGACAATAATGTTATCACCGTGTACACGTGACATATAAATAACACTCCTTCCAAGCCCAGGACAATTCTGTATCCGCCCCTGCCCTTATTCACTAGGACTGTCTACTAAGTAGAGAAACAACAATACATTGGTAAAAACAATTCAAAATTGTCCCCTTTGCTTTCCTATGATAGCACACTTCGTGTCACCCCCAGCACAATGAACTACAGAGAAAACACAGCAGTGTAGCAAGAAACACAGTTAAGCTGGAAGCTCCGTCATTCATAACAAACACATAAAGTTTAAACCAAAAACCTTGTAAGAAATGGCCCTTTTGTTTTAGCACACTTTATGTCACTTCCTGCACGATAATCACACGATCACTAACGTTGTCAAAGCTGTGGAAACACTTCCTTTTCTACAATTATAACCTCTCACTAAGGGTCTCCCATCCAGGTGCTGCCCTGGTCGACCCTGCTTCGCTTCCGCCTAACGTCCCTGCTTTGCCGCCTTAACCTTCGCGCCAAAATTCACCCCCTCACGAAGCCACAAACCGATGCTCCGAGAATCAGCCGGACTCTTAGTCCTGTATCTTGGGGACAACAGTCTAACACTGCTGGTGCTTCCCGCGTTTCCTCCCGGGCAATCTCCGCCTTTGTTTCAATGCCGGATACTCCCGCCCCCACACAATACCTTCGCGGGCCCTGGAAACGGACCGCCGCACCAAAACTCCCTTAACCCGGTAAACCGGCAAAGAAATGCTCCGCGCCTGCTCCCACGAGGCCGATTGACGAAGTCGAGCAAAAACGACCACAGACGCTCTCCGCCTTGACGAGGCCGCTCTCTGCCGTCCGACGCTGCAGATCCTTCGCGGGGGTCCGATGGTTCCCGCGCCTGCTCCCAGACAACACCTGAAAAATAAAACCACAAGAATTATAAAACAAAGAAGCCCCGAACGCGGGGCACAACGTTCAGCGAGGGAGCGTCCAGGGACAAGGGGGTCTCCTGGGCGCTCCCTACCTCTTATTCCCGAGGGGCCGGGTGGCCCCTCCTATCGCCCGCCCCCCCCGACCCGGAACCAGTCCATTGAATCCGGGTCAGGAGGGGCGCCGGCCAATCGGCGGTGGGCCGCGCCCCCAGGGCACGCCCCCACCGTCGAAGGACCCGAGGGGAGAGGAGGTGAGGCGGTCGCCGCGCCGCCATGCGTGCGGGGGGGCCGAGGGCCCCCCCTTTTCATTTGGTTTTATGTGTACTTTTTGTGATACAATGCTTTTCGCTTATCTCAAAAGAAATGATTCGTAAAAATCTAGATATCAAATAGAATATGATGTTGACAGAAAATTTGCAGGTCAAAGACTTTGGCTATCATTATAGTACCGTGAGAGTTAATAGCAGCAAATGCAAATACTGCTGGTTTTCAGTAACCCCCTTTAAATTGTTATGAGTTTGATTGGCATGTTCTCTTTACACTCATGTAGAAAACAAAGATGTTCATGCAAGAGTGAGAAATTCTGCATGCAGATTCACGTATCCTTTGGAAATTGTGGTCTGTGTACCACAAGAGTATGTGAGGGTGGAGATCAGTGAATTTGGAATTTAGGGATATTCACATTCCCCGTGCCTAGTTCTGAAGGCAGACGTTCTTCCTAGAAATAGGATTAGGTTAAGTTATCTGCTCCTGGAAATCAAGCAGTGTGGGTAAACGCAGCACAGCTGGGATTTCCAATGGTTTGGTTGATTGAGACTTAAGGGACTGTACTTATATTTTAATACCAACGCGCCCTTGTGTTTCCACATGATCTCAGTAATTAAAGCCTATTTTCTCAACTGCAGAAATGAAGGGCCATCCAGTACACTTTGGCCTTATTACAACTTGTTGTAATAACCTTAACTAGCATTTATTTAATTATTTTTATTTATTTGAAAAGTTTTATAAAGCACGAACATGACCCTTGCGGGTATCAGAGCGCTTTACACAGAGGCAGAAGCATGCATGAACTCAGAACAGTTGAGGTCAACATTGTAAAACAACAAGGAGTAAACATTCAAAGTCAGATACCGGGTAGAAGGCCCTACTAGTTCAGTTTCTCATATATTGCAAAATATTTCCCGTAACATTCAGTGAAACAATCATATAGTGGGTCCTCACAGCATAGTAGAGTAAATGACAACTCTATAATCGGTCCAAGAAGTATTCTTCCATTATAGTTCCAAAAGGGCCCTAGAGTAAAATAACAGTTTACCATCCAATCAAAAAGACGTAGCGAAAGATACGTTGGGATAAATGTCAAATCTGTCAACAAGGGAACTAGAGACAGAGTACATTATGATGCAGTTAATGTCCACTCAGGAAAACCATTTGGCCTGTTTCTTGAAATAGGCAGTGGAGGGATTGGTTCTTATCTCTGTAGGAAGAGCATTCCAAATTCTAGGAACATTTGGATAGGCTTCCATAATGCACGCTTATCAATAAAACATTCAATAATGCAACTGGGTTAAAAATGACTCCTTCAGTGCGACTGGTAATTTGAGGACATGACCTCATATCACAGTTTTCAGGATAAAACCTCAGTTGCTACCAGCGATTGACAGGACGTAAGTCTAGTAGAACCTTCTCTAGAGAGAGTCTCTGCTTTCACTGGTGTAATGCCTCTTATGTGGAATTCTGGATCACCCCAACACCAAGAGTAACTCTGATGGAGATAGAAGATTCTCCGAAATGAGATATGGGAAATGGTCCCTAAACTGCTGACTACAAGAGACTCCCGTTCAGTCTTGTCGATGGCGCACATCTATTCCCATAATAATGTTTTTTGTAAATCATCCCAAATTTTGCATCCATTTGGTATTGGTACTGATAGTATTGGTCTTTTTTTTGCCCTTTAACCCCTTGGGTTAGGACAGAGAGCAGTGTTTTGCAGGATTAGTGACGAAGCAATGTTCGTTTCAAGAAATCTCGCTATACACGTGGACGCATACGCTGGTTCACATAGAAGTTGTGTGCCTTTGTTATTATTTTTTTTAAGTTCATGTTTTTTCCTGCAAAATCCAAGGCATTTATTTTTGTTTTTTTTACAAGTCACTACCTTATCAGTGACTGCTGTACAATCACTAAATCTATTTTCCCTTTGAAAAGCCACTACATTTTGCTGCAATGGTAGAACATATTTGTGTCGATAAGCTTAACCAGATGCTGTGCAGTTCTGAACAATATCCTGCATAATGCCTTCTAGGAAAGTGGTCTGATGTCTTCCTCTGTCGGGTGTACTGTCTGGGGATGATCAGATTACAAGTTCATTACTGGCTTTACATAGGGCTCGTTTCCTGGATAGGAAAGGTGGAGTGACTGGGTTTACTGAGTGGGGAGCTTCGCATCATTTCCCATCCTTAACTTTAAAATCAGGGGGAATATCCCTCAAAATCTATTTTATTGAAGAAAGTCAAAGGTTTTCTACATTCTTTGTGCACATCTATGCTCTTTAAAATAAAGGAAACAGATAGATACACAAGAGACCATAGTGCCACAGATATGTATAGGCGTTCATAGGGCTCCTGTGTTAGTATAGAGGCCAAGGCCAGACTAGGCATCGTTCATTTCCCTGGGAGGCTGGAAGGGTGGGGTTTGGTTTATTACTGAGCTGGGGGCACTGTGTTTTGCACATTGTTTTGGGTTCAAAAGCACCCGCTGCAGAGTTGCTTTTATATCCAGAAGTTTTCAGGCAACAATAAAAATGTCAAGAAAGTGGTGGAGTTTAATGTTCCTGCTAGAGACTGATGTAAAGTAGTACAGAGGGTTAACACGCCTGCTGCAAGGAACATGCACCATGCAGGTCATATAACTGTATTGTATGTGGATATCTCAGTGGGTTACTGCTTTTGATACAGAGATCCTTTTGTTTCTTTAAGTTCATAAATTACAATTGTAATATAACCCTGCCATCAAAGAGCTGCATTCAAACTGCATGATACAGGTTTGAAAGTTTTTTCCCAGTCTCTCGTTCTCCTAAAGTTGCTAAAAGGGGGTTGTTTGGGTAGAAATAAGTTATTAGTAAAGCCAAACCGCTGTGTTACGTTTTAAGTCCTGAGCTTGTGTTTCTTCAGACCAAACACTCTTAAAAAATGCTACCAGTATGTACTCCAACATCCTACATTGGTATAAGAAGCGCTATAAAACAAATGAAATAAATGTGAGAGTGGGACTATGGAGAGAAGAGGGGCACTGTAGGAGAGTGATAGAGATTCTGTGGAGGAGCAGGTGCTTCGGGGGTGGGCAAAAATCTTGACACCACTAACACGGGCCTGCCAGGAAGCTTATTGGGGTAGAGGATGCTGACATACCTGTAAATGGGTTTTCGTTGTTCTCAGCTTCTTGGTTGTGCTTCACAGGGTATGTGTCCATTTATGTAATATTTAAATTCGTGTTTCATGCTTGGCATCTTATTTTTTGTGTTCTCAGTAAGAATGTTTGTGGGTATGACTGGGTATCCTGGTGCACTGTAAGACCATCATTTACTTTGCATTAAAAACTAATACAATTGACTAAATAATGACAAATGTGTTGTAGAATGCACAGTTTTTGCCATTCCCTCGACCCCCACCTATTTTCTTGCTTGTAGTGGCCAGTCTTGCTCACTCGCCGTGCACCATACGGAGGCTGGTCTGACAACATTTGCCAGGCCATCTTTGGGTTCCCAGTCCGGCCCTGGTAGAGACAAGACCTGGGGATGCTATCCCTGTTGGTGTGAAACTAAGGCCTTCAAAGAGAAATGTCTCCGAATCAGATAAAAAAAAAAAGGTCCAATGTGTAAACCTTGAAATTGGAATGGCCAGTTTCTTATCTGATCATGTCAGATGCTTGGAGATCATTCTTATGCAGGACTTCAGTCAAATTTTCCATCGCAACTATGGTAACATTTTGATTGGGACATCAATCAAATTAATATTATTTTTAAGAAATCCCTCAAAATCAACACTTTTAAATTGGTTTTTCTGCCATGCGCTCTTTTTACATTCAAACACCCACTAAGTGATACTACTGCAAAATTGCTTTATAGAATTAGATACATTCTAGCAAACCTTAGACGGGAACAGAAATCCACAGAGATATCTTTAAATAACTCAAAATTGCTGATAAACTGAGAGGGTCCTTAGAGCCCCCAACAACTTTAGACAACTGCTTAATTTTCTCTCCTTTCTAAACAATACACAATTATGGAAGGAGGATAATCCTTGAAATGATTGTTGTATTTATATATCTATAAATGGGTTAGTAATTACGAATCCATTTTGGAGAGAATTTATAACTAAATATCACTGTACGCTTTCTGGTTATACCCCATTATTATTTTTTCCAGCCCTCCAAGTGAAATTGTTTGGTTAATCTACAGGTGGAGAGAAGCATCTGATCTTGATCTAAGGTGGCTATACAATAACTAATGGAAACCTCAAACAGACTCCACCATGTCTTGCTACCAGAAAAGCCGTAATATACAATTAAATGTCAAATGAACTATTTATTGGTAAATGTTAGTCAAACCTCAACTAGGAAATCCAGGGGAATTTGAATTATCTAGTGCTATATAAATCTCGTTATCCCTAGAAGATCAACTCTGAATAATCTAATGGATTAAATTATAACAAAAGTGGAGACTAGGCTGAAGGATAACTGGGTATACAGAATATTTGGCAGAGGCGGGGTTAGTGCCTAACCAGAATTAATGGGCAAATAATCAAGCACATATTTTCCTTAAATTGTTACACTGAGAAAAGATGCCCCAGCAAATGTCTTAGAGGCACTGTGAACTTGGTGCCCTGTGTTTGAAGTTGATCTCTCATTGAGTTTCATTATCCTGGATCCTCTTACATAAACTTATGTGTGTTTGTTTTGTCATTCCTGTGAATTCTGATCATTCTTACTCTCTCATATTTTGATACATGCACGGCAATTGATTCACAGGAACGTTAACACTATGGAATTACCAGTAATGAACTATCTGATAATGGATACACGGAGAGGCACACGATATAAGAAGTCTTTGTCAAGGAATGTGGTGTATAGATGAATTACTTGTCAATAATTAGAGTTTGAAAAGTATATTAATGTCAATAATACAAACTCCCGAATTTATGCTTCAATCCTGGTATTCGTGTTATATCGCTTAATATTGTTTCAACATACCTCTGCTTCTTGGTAGGTGTGGTATGTAGGAGCATCTAATTGACTTATAGGTTATAACATAGTGCATATACGAAGTCTGAATATTGATTCAGATGTTTGACATAAAATCGGTAATTAATCCCTGAGAAGGCAGGATCTGCAGGAATCATTTGAATTTACATACTATGGTTTTATGATGACTGTTTGATTTAAATGTACCTTTCTAGTGTGGCATAAACACCCTCTCTCTCTCTCACACACACATTATCATTTAATTTAATTCCTGTGTATGAAGTTATATGCTATGAGTGTATACAAAATAAATCATGTATTCAAAAACTATTTTTGGAGATCCCAATCTGCCTCATGTCAACAAGAGAATCCCAGTGGCAGATACAACTCAAAGTTAGGCAATATGTAGCTATTTTACATCACTTGTGAACCATTTTGGGTTCCTTGGTCCTTGGAGAAACCTCTTTGCTGGCACCACCATCAAACTTGAGAGCGTGCACTGCACTTTCCCATCTTGGACGGGCACTTATTATTGCCTTTAACAGTAATAGTTTTACATGCATTTCAAGGCTAGGAAACTACCTAGGAAAAGTTTCTGAATACCCACAAACCTATGTGTTATTGGCTGTTAAATGCATTTCGTTCAGGTACCATCTGTGTGCCCACTTTACTTCCGATAGCCATCAACTTATATTGGTGAAAAACGAGTTTACTGGCAGATTCTCTGCACTGAAACATGCACATATTTGAAAAGTGCACTATTCCTGAATTTGTTTATGCTTAGGTGTCCAAAACATTTGTGACTTGGGCCTTTTGGAGACTCTCCACGTGAAAAGCCAGTTCGCCCTCGAATTCCTAAACCTACTATGATCTGTGTGAGTCAATGAATTTGTGAAAGTGGGAAGCTCTGCAACAATAAACACACACAGGGTGATGGGGAGGCAACTTGCATTAAGTCTTACTACTAGCAATAGCTTTGGGAAGCACTCCAACCCATCGATCTTTTGCTCACCATGCCACCTCAGTTTAGACCCGGGCATATGCAAATCAGTCTTGACCCTGGTGCTCATGAGTACTGCCAAGCCAGGTCTTCCCTGTACCGGAGCAGAAGCAACCCAGGACCGGTTTCGCCCTATTTATGGCCTCATCTGCCGGGTACAGCTTGGTTCTAGTGACACATTGACCATGGGACCCGCGTCTGAGTGGACGTACCATGTTCCTTGGAACAGTACTTGACACACTCAAAGTGTGAGGGGAGGCTGTTTGCATTAAGATTGACTACTGCCCATAGCTCGGGCCGCAATCCAACACATTGTTCTTTTGCTCACCATGCCATCACCTTTTGTGTGTTTCATGTACCACCCTAAGTGGAATGGGTCTGCCTAGACGTGGATCTCACATGCTCGCTGTGGCCTGTATTGACCTGCCAAAGCTGAGCCAATAATAGGACGTTCATGTAAATAACAAAGTAGATATCATAAAACCACCTTATACATGGGGTTAGTGGGAAGTATAAAAGCACAATTAAAGCCCAAACCACCAATACTACACAATTTTTTGTTTCTTTTTTCGGCGTGTATTGTTTTCACTGAAAAATGTCATAATTACAATCCTGTTTCAATAAGCGATACATCAGTACATTTGATATGACACATCTCAGGAGATAAATAATATTGAAATTCATATGTTATCTATAGTACAAGCTACAGTGTCACAAATGGTTAAATATCAATTCTGCGAAGTTTATAGATGTTATAGATGCCAACACATGTTTCGCGGTTACAAATCGCTTCTTCAGGGCATAAGTTACTTAAAAGAACTGGTGAGGGTTTCTTTTTGCCTCCTAGCGGGCGCCATCTTGAGAAGGGCTCTGACGCTCTTCCAGCGCCATCTTGGGTGTACCGGAGGGTCGTTTAGCTCCCCACCTGGAGGGACTATTTAAGCCGGTCCTCGGGCACTGTATTCATTGATAGAAAAGATTGGCCAGGTATTGGCAGCTAGCAACAGCTCTGCGCAGCGTGGTGAGCGCGTTCTGTTTTAAAAAACCCGTTTTTGTATTTTAGTTCGTTTATTTTATTTTTCCCCTGATTTTAACAGGTAGCACTCCTGGGGCTCACCCCTTACCTGCACTTTAATTGTGAAGAACACCGCCGCTTGTGCGGGCCCGGTTTCGGGGTTGGTGAGGGTTTCTTTTTGCCTCCTAGCGGGCTCCATCTTGAGAAGGGCTCTGACGCTCTTCCAGCGCCATCTTGGGTGTACCGGAGGGTCGTTAAGCTCCCCACCTGGAGGGACTATTTAAACCAGTCCTCCGAGCGCAGCGGGATCGCGCAGCGGGTCGGCCTCCGCTTTGCCGGAGTCTTGCCAGAGTCCTGCCCGTCTGCGCCCGTCAGCGTCTCGGCAGTGGACGGAGTTGGATGGGGGGCGTTTAATTTTGTGTTTGTTTGCAGTACTTCTGTGTTTTCTCTCAGATATGTTTTGTTATAGTTCGGCAGACTTACTTGCTCTACGCCCCCCCCCATAACCAATGTCATTCTTTCTTTCCCGGTAGCCGGGCCTTAAGGAAAGGCTGTCCGACCTGCGGTTGGCGGCTGCCAATGTCTATCGGAACTGCGCTGGACAATATTCCGGCCCCATATCAATGTCACCTCCTTAATACCAGATCCTTGACCTGTCACTCCCTTGATATCTGGAATCTATTACAGAATTCCAATATTTCATGCCTATTTCTCACTGAGACCTGGCTGAATGACTGCTCCGCACCTGATTTATCCAACGCCATCCCTCCAGAATATAACATCTTTAGGAGGGATAGATCATCGGGCAGAGGGGGAGGTGTAGCTCTTGTGGTAAACAAAAATATTCCCTGTTTAACCTTCCCGGTAGAGAATATCCAGGGATGTGAAGCCCTGGGTTTCACCCTTCAGCTCTCCCCCCTCCAGGCTTGTACCGGGATTCTCCTGTATAGAGCCCCGGGACCTGCAGGGTCGTTCTTTGATGAACTACAAGTAGCTCTCTCAGTCCCTTGCCTCAGATCTGAGCATTGTATTCTTCTTGGGGATCTCAATGTTCACATGGACAATACATTGGACCTCGATGCAATGAAATTCAGTGACATCACAGCTCCATTAGGATTGCTTCCGTTTCTGCAGAAACCGACGCACAATAAAGGCCATACTCTAGACCAGATTTTTTCAACAAAATCTATTACGATAACGTCTATACAACCAGTACTATGGTCTGATCATTTTTTGATCTCCTTTTCTGTGCCTGCCACTGCTCTTACTCGGGTGAGAGAATCAATAGAGGCCACGCGAATTTCGCGCCCTTTCCATCTGCTTTCGGTGGATATGTTATCTGAGGCCCTTGCCACCTTTCCATGTCCTCTTTTGGGCAATCTGGAAGAGAATCTTAGTCTCTTTCATAATTGGCTGATAGCCAGATTGGAGATCTTAATCCCCGAAAAAAAGCAGAGCGTCGGCCCCTTGGTTCACTCCCCAGTTAAGGGAGCAGCGGCAGGGTTGTAAAAGGGCTGAGAGAGTCTGGAGACGGGCCTATGATCCAACTGAAATTTCGAGCAATAACTAAAGCCTACCACCAGTCAATCTGGAATGAAAAAAAGGCCTATTTCGAGCGTCGAATTGATGAGGCTGAAAATGGCTGTAAAGAAATTTTTAAAGTTGTTCTGGATTTCACCTCTCCAGCTATCTGTACACCATCCCATACTCACTCAGAAGTATGGATAAAACAGCTTGCAACTTTCTTTGTTAGCAAAATCACAACCATTCAAGCCTCTAACTTCCACTCTAGCTCTCAGTCGGTTGTGGGTTCCTCAACAGCCCCTTTACTTAGGGAGGGTCTAGGCCCCTCTCTTTTACAATTTCCACATTTATGCCTTGACACTTCTCTCGAGCTTCTGTCAAGTTTGAAATCAGGCTCTCCACTTGACCCGTGCCCGGCTAAACATCTGGGGAAGGTGGCACCCGCCCTAAATGCCTTGCTGAACCCCCTTCTGAATTCTTCACTGTCAACGGGAGTGGTCCCGCAGGCATGGAAAACATGCTCTGATCCTGCCATTGATCAAGAAGCCTACCTTGGACCCCCTCATCCATGCCAACTATAGGCCTATTTCCCTTCTCCCTGCTCTGGCGAAAGTGGCCGAGAGATTTGCACATCGGACGATTTCCAATTTCATCGAAGGAAACGACCTGTTGCATGACACGCAATCTGGGTTCCGTGCAAATTTTAGCACGGAGTCGGCTCTTCTCGAGGTCACGGATGCCATCAGGGAAGTACTTGACTCTGGGGGCAGGGCCATGTTGGTTATGTTAGATCTGTCAGCGGCTTTCGACACCGTTCCTCACGATCGCCTCCTTGTAAGACTCTGGGAGAGCGGCATCCGGGGAACGGTGTGGAAATGGCTTAAATCTTTTCTGGCCGACCGCGGGCAAACGATCTGGGCGCCCCCTTTCTCCGCTGATATGGCTCCACTAGAGGTAGGGGTTCCGCAAGGTTCCATTCTTAGCCCCATGCTATTTAACATCTTTATGGCCCCTCTGGCGGTAGTCGCGGAGTCTTTTGGCGCCCAGATCGTATCTTACGCCGATGACACCCAGCTCCTATTCACTTGTGATAGGGGCGGTTCATTCGACGGCGTACAGATCAGGGATTGCCTTGGCGCGGTTTTTGAGTGGTTCAGGTGTAATGGATTAAAGTGCAATTCCGATAAGTCGGAGCTGCTCTTTTTTGGATGCACCTGTGAACCAGACTGGAAAGCTTGGTGGCCACAAGACTTGTTTCCTCCTGACAATGTGTCTCTCCAGGCTAAAAACTTGGGAGTGATTGTGGACAATGAATTGTCCTTTGGGCCACATATTTCGTGCCTCTCAGGTAAATGCTTTGGCATTTTACGGATGCTGAGGAAGTTTCTTCCTCTAGTGTCTTTTCAGCATAGGAAGATTATCGTCCAGGCCTTGATCGGATCTCGACTGGACTACGCAAACGCTCTTTTCTTGGGTCTACCAAAATATCTTTTGACCCGTTTGCAAGTAGTCCAGAACTCTGCAGCCCGTGCTATTTACGGGCTCCCGAGAAGAACAGGTGCCACGGTGTTATTGAATTCTTTACACTGGCTACCGATCGCCAAAAGAATTCTTTTCAAGTGCCTGACTTTTGCCTTTAAAGCTTTACAAGGATCAGGCCCTAAGTACATAAGGAAACGCCTTTCCCGATATGTACCCAGTAGGCTACTAAGATCATCCTGCTTATCTAAAATGACAGTCCCGGCTATCAGGCGTGCAAGGATGGGAGGTCGTTCTTTCCGCTACTTAGCCCCGAAGGAATGGAATGAACTACCACTTTCTCTCAGACAGGCTCCCAGTCTCCTTGCTTTTAGAAAAGAGCTTAAAACATGGCTTTTTAATAAATAAATTTGATCCGTCTCTTCTGTCTGCTTTTTAGTTGTTATGTGGTTGTTTTACTTGCTGATTTTCTTCACCAAAGCGCTGGGATGCTCCCTGGAGTAGCCGAGCGCTATAGAAGAAATAAATTAACATAACAAATTAACATAACAGAACTGATTAAATATTCGTTGTAGATTATCCCAGACATATCATACATGAATCAATTCCTTATCTTCATAAAGGTACCATATCGCATGCTAAAATTATCCAGAGTTCATGCTTCTCCTCCTATTAGCAACAATTAAAAATTAAAACCTTCTTTCTTCTTTCCCAAGATTCGCAGTGATCAACAGAAATGTTCACCCATTGTTCTCGTCCAGTTAATTCCGCAAAAAAAGGAAACAACATATCCAACTCATCTACAGACAATTTTCAAATACTGCTATTAGTATTTGGGAGTGGAAACACTGGCCGCTATAAGTTATCTTTGAAATGAACCACCTTACTAGGGATGGATACTATGTAAAGTGTGCTTGTTGAAGCAAGGGTGCGGGAGCTATATCTGCACTGCAGCAGAACAATTGTCTGTAGATCAGACGGATAAGCGAAATCAGTTTTTTGTGGAATTAACCGGAGCTGTGCCGGGAGAGGTCGAGGACCAATCTGGCTACGGCATTCTGGACATTCTGGAGCTTACGGAGGTTTTTCTGGGTAACACCGGTGTAGAATGAGTTGCCGTAGTTAGTCTGCTGCCAAGGAGCGTGTGAGTGATGGTCTTTCTGGATTTGGTGGGAGCCATTTGAGGGTCTTTCGCAGCAGGCAGGGTATTGAAACAGGTCGAGGATACTGAGTTGATCTGGCGGTCCTTAGTGAGCGTTGCGTCTAGTATGCTGCCAAGGTTTCATGCGTGGTCTGTCGGGGTGGGGGGGAGGGGAGTTCCTATCACAGATGGCCACCAGACATCATTCCATGCAGAGGGGGTGGATCCCAAGATGAGTACTTCCTTCTTGTCTGAGTTGAGCTTAAGGCAGATGTTCTTCATCCAGGTAACGACGGCCTTCATCTTTTTCTTGGAAGTTGTGCCTGGGTACGTTGGGTTTGTTGGTGAGGGAGAGGACCAGCTGTGTGTCCTAAGCGTAGGAGACGTGGTTCCTGACGATGGTTGTGAGGGGGGCCATGTAGATGTTGAAGAGGGTGGGGCTGAGAGAGGAGCCCTGGGGCACTCCGCTGTTGATCTCTGTCTGTTCTGAGAGGTATGGCGGAAGTCTGACCCATTGTGTTCTGCCTGTGAGGAAGGATCGAGTCAAGTCTAGGGCCTTGTCGCGGATGCCGGCGTCGTGGAGTCAAGTGGTTGGGGTGCGGTGGAAGACTGTGTTGAATGCTGCCGGGAGGTCCAGGAGGATGAGGGCCGCTGGTTCGTCCTGGTCGAAGAGGGAACGGATGTCGTTGGTGGCAGCGAGGAGGCGGTCTCGGTGCTCTGATTGCTTCGGAAACTGGATTGGGAGATGTCCAGATCCAGATTGGGCAGGGGAGCAGGGAGATGGGTCTGAAGTTCTTAAGGTCTGTTGGGTGCGCAAAGGGTTTCTTAAGGAGTGGGTTGATTTTGGAATGTTTCCAGTCGTCGGGAAGGAGGCAGTCTCAAGGGAGCAGTTGATGGTTAGGCGTAGCTCAGGTGAGATGGCCGGGGCAGCTCTGTGGAAGATGCGGTGCGGGCAAGGGTCTGATGGTGCTCCAGAGTGGATGCTTTTCATGGTCTTTAGGGTGTCGCCCGTGATGAGTGGGGTTCAACTGAGCAGGGTCTGTCTGAGGGTGTCGGTGGAGGATGTTGCTGGTGTGGTGGGTAGGTCCTGGTTGTCGAAGTTATCCTAGATCGTCTTGATCTTGTGTGGGACGAAGGTGCTGATTCTGTTGCAGAGGTCTTGGGAGGGAGGGACGTCTGTGGTTTTCAATGTTGGGTTTGGCGAATTCCTTGATGATGGTGACAAGTTCTTTGCTGTTGTGTACAGTGGTGTTTATTGTGCCTTGGAGGGCCATCTTCCTTGTGTTTTTGATGAGGTGGAGGATGCTTTGAAGGCGGTGTAGGCTTCTGGGGTTTTGTGGCTCCTCCATGTCTTCTGGTGTCATCTGCAGGAGCATCTGGATTCTTGGAGGGCAGGCATGAACCAGCTTGCTTTCTTGGTGTGTTTGCCGGTGGCTTTCATGAGTGGGGCTAGGATGTCTGTGCAGTTTGCGATACATTGGTGAAGGTTGTGTGCTGCGATGTTGGCATCGGAGGTTGACAGTGGTTAGGTGCTGTTGAGGGTGATGGTCAGTTGATCCTCAGTGACCTTGTCCCAGCTTGTGCGGGGGAAACGATGGGCATGCTTGAGTGCTGTGGATATGTTGAAGGAGAAGTGGATACAGTGGTGGTCTGTCCAGAGAGTTTCCGTGGCATCACTGTAGGAGACCCTGTTTCTTGCGGCGAAGACGGGTTTGAGTGTGTGCCCTGCTGTGTGTGTTGGGGCGGTGAATAGCTGTTTCAGTCTTATGTTGGCATGTCATGTAAAAGTAAAATGAATTTTGCGTTTCTGTGCACTATGAAATAGCTAGTAGCATAGAAGAGGCCTGGCAAGTGGGTCATGGTTCCTAATGCAAGAAAAGAAATTGGGCCCTACCATCCTGTGGATTAGTAAAAAAAAAAAAAGACAGCTGCTAATTGGGTGCAGTAAACCCCTCTATCCCTTGCTTTGGTGACACTGCACCTGCTGCACTGTTTATATCTACACTAATGTACAAAAAACCTTCACGTCAGTTATGCCTCATTCGCATGTTATAAAGAAATTCACTTTGGTCTTCTGGCCTCAAGGTGGCCATTTGTTTAGCACACTATTAAGGTTTTTATCTCCTATTCCTTTAATTCTTGTAGTGTCAAATGTTTCTGACTATGATACAGGGGTGTGATCACATCATGTCTACTATTGGATCTATTTGAAATTTCAAGAGCACCCCTTAAGAATTATCTTTTTAATTTATAGTTTTTTATACAATCTCCTTAGGAGCGTGTGCTGTAAAATGCACCAGAATGTATACAGACTAAGCTCCTAAGCCACTCTTCGGAATAGTTGGGCTCGTTTGCTTCACCCATTCCCTTTGCATAGTCCAGGACAGGAATTTGAACCCCACCACTGTTAAAAATCACTATCCGCCAAAGACTTTATAAGTTTTACATTCAGGGTAGAGGGTGTACTGCTGTATTCCCTTATCCTGATAACAACCTGAAATCTCTGATGGGTCCTCTGTTTCAAGCCTAACTCTCTTTGCTTTACATCAGATAATGTATTTAAGTTCTTAGGGCCTATACGCCCACTCAGAGAGGCAACCGTAAAGCACCAGTAGTAAAGACAGAGTTGGAGACTAGGAAGTGTATACAAGGTTACAGCACCCAGGAAGGAATCTAGTTATGTGTGTATCACCCTATGGGGTCTTGAATATTTGTTTAGCCTTGCCTCTGTATATAATGTAATCTTAGTAGAGGAGCAAAGACAATGTGTGTGACTGCAGACAGTGTTATTGGAGGCAGAAAAATGACCACAGTAGATGATTGCAAACCCACACAAACTCACTCTTCTCTCTAAATGTAATGTATTATTATGGTGTCAGAGCAAAGACAGAGGCGGAGAGTAAGTGAAGTCTATGAACCTGTAGCAGTTAGGAAATGGGTGACCTGGTGGCTGGCCTCTGTCTTCCACTGATGTTTGTTGGCTATGTACATGTATTATACAGACACAAAGACAGATCTGGACACAGTACACACTTGCAGCTTCAAAGCACCATGAGCAAAGACAGGCAGCAACTCTGTAGGAAAAACACACTGTCTTACAGGGCTAGAGGGATGTTTATAGACCAAGCCTAAGTATTATCCCCCGTGGAAATCAACGATCAACTACAAACTTAGGGGTCTATTAAGGGATCCAAAAGTGATCCTCTACTCAAGGTAACCTCATCAATAGTACAAGGGTACGATGACAGTGACACTCACAGACCAAATCACAAAATGTGAAGAACCAATAACGTGAGTCACCCCTGGTTCAGGATTCCCATCAACGGTCTTGTAATGATCAATGTTATCATTTGGTAATCCTTATCGGGTATTATGTCTCTAGATCATTGAGACCGGCATACCCAGATAACCAGATATGGGGTAGCGACCCACAATCCCTCGGTACTACCACATGATGTTGATGTGATGGGAAGTGCAGTGTAAAAATATATGTATGTGGTGGTCTAAAAAAGGATAGGGAGCTCAACCAAGGTAAATTTTAATGATTGTTGGCCCCTTCCCTAATAAAAACAAGAACAGTATAGTATCATCATCGCAGTACAAGCAAATAGCTGCGAGGAGACCAACATGTTTCAGCCACTAAAGGTTAACTCCTCTGGCTTACGTCAGGGTCCCTGTTCAAATAATATACTACTGCTTACAAGTGGATAAAGTGTGAAAAAATATACAAAAAAACACACACAAGTGAAAACCAGTAAAGGATATAGTATTCCATAAACTGTGTCAACTCCTCTCTTCGGCACCTGGTTGCAAATATACTGTGTAAGGAGGACAAACGTACAGGAAGATCACAATCAGCTACAATGGTCTGTGGTAAACATAATATTGTTTAAAAAAAATTAATCTACTTATTTACTCACCCAGGGTGTCCGGGGAGTGGACCTCACCTCTTCCTGGACCTGGCTCAGGATATGTGAGACCCCGCTCTACAATAACACAAACCGGCTGCGTAAATTACAAAGACCAGGAGGTCAAACATTAATTTACTCTTGCGGTGAAAATACTGTGTCAGGAGCTTATTAACACCCATCGAGAGGTACTCCAAACCACCCTCTCTCCACTCCACTATCAACTTAATGTCTGCACATACTATTAGATACAGTCTTCCATTACTCCAGCAAATAGCTGGTAATATGAAGAAAAGCCTAAAAAGATAAACATCTGCTAGACCAAGTGGACCAATTCTCCTACCTGTCCGTCGTTGTCTCAAGCCGTGACTGAGTCAGGGGGAGGCACAGACTCACCTGTGCACTGACTTCTTCACTGTGCTGGTAGGTGTCGTCCCACCAATCAAACCCTGCAGGGGAGGGGGCTTGCCCTGTCGCCGCCTACATAGGGAACTGTTATTTAACACTACCAGGGTGATTGATCCAGCGCTTAGACTGGCAGGAGTGCCCATCGCTAAAGTCAAGACTGCCTGAACTACCCAGTGCTTATTACTCGCACTTCCTCAATCACCAGCTCATTGATGGCATCGCGCTCGTATTCTCGCGAGGTTTGAGTCAAACTACCCGATGACGTCACAGCGGCCATTTTGGTAGTTTAATGGTTAAAACACTCGCATATTGTGGACTCTCACACATGTACCCCCCCGAGAACTGTACATCTCGAAAGGCTCACAAACGCATCACTCAAAGGTAGTAACACGATAGAGTCAAATAATACAATGGGGACATCCATGTGCTGCGACCCGGCCTCGCGCTCGTTCTCTCGCGAGACTAGCAGGAAGAAAACTACGAAATGACCTCACAATAACAGTGTCCATCGCTAAAGTCAAGACCAAATGATAACATTGATCATTACAAGACCGTTGATGGGAATCCTGAACCAGGGGTGACTCACCTTATTGGTTCTTCACATTTTGTGATTTGGTCTGTGAGTGTCACTGTCATCGTACCCTTGTACTATTGATGAGGTTACCTTGAGTAGAGGATCACTTTTGGATCCCTTAATAGACCCCTAAGCAACTCTGTAGGGCCTATGAAGTTACAGAAGACCGCAATCATAGGAGATCTGATTATTCCGATGTCCTCTTGTGTCACCAATTGCTCTAGATCACTGTTCAATGAGAAAATAGTGTGCGTGATGAGAAAGAGCAGAAGGATACCTGGCTACTGGCGGACACTCTAAAGGAGTAGAAGCTATCATCTGAAATGTCTCTGTCGTAGGCATAGTATTGTGGGGAAAATTGTGCTGGTGGAATCTACTCCATGTTTAAAGTTTCCTCCAGGATTTCCAGTCCCCTCCAAAATGTAGATGAGGCATAAGTGCGTAACTTGACGTCAGTTCTGTGCTTCTTGCATCTAAATATGTTAATACACAAGTACGAGTGGATGCTTTTCACAGTTGATCATTATTGGTGGTCCCACCATTTTTATCTGTGGGCCTTGTGTGCCCCCATAAAAAATAAACTATAAGGATGCGGGAGGGTGAACAGCTCCCAGAATCCTCCGAGTCCTCACAGAGGCACTGTCGAACAAAGCTGTGTCCATAATCTTTCGCAAACTAATCAATAACGCCCCTGACCCACTTGAGTCTCTGAGTAGGTCGTGGAAGACTTGGATGATGAGGACTGGGCAGAAGCTATCCAAAGCCCACTACAGATGCGCAGGTTTTAGACTGATCCAAATACAAATATTACATCGGACCTACTACTCATAGACATTACTGCATAAAATTCGCCGGGTGGCGACCCCGCAATGTAGAAAGGGATGTCGAGACGAGGGCACTTTTTTTCATACTCTTTGGGAATGTACACACATACAGACGTTCTAGGCTAAAACAATTGAATTAATGTCTACTCATGCGGGTGGGGGTGCCTTTAGATGTGAAATGGTTGCTTCTTGGATTACTGGGGAACCCTGTATGGCCTAGGTAGACCGAGATCTGGTTGCGATTGGCAGCAAGGGTGGCCAAGAGGAATATCGTTAGGTCTTGGGGCGGAGAACCCCCTCCCCCAGAGGTTGTAGATTGGAAGGCAGACTTGAACTGGTGCCAGAGGGCAGAACAAGTGATATACAAGGCCAGAGGCTGTCCCAAAAATTGGAGCAAGTGTGGGGGGCCTGGCAAGACCTCAGTAGTTAAGATTGATCAAAAGTCGGGACAGTAGTGCGGGGTAGTAGAGAGGGCTGACGGGAAAGGTCAGGGTGCCTTCTGCATATACGTGGACTGTGAAAGTGCCACTTTTGATTTGATGGAAATGCTCATACTGCAATGTGTCAACACCATGATCTGTACATGGATAAGTTCACTGACTTATTCTGTGATGTGTGCAATATGAAGCCTTTGTTTAGTAAAAATAATTTTTTAAAAAGGGATGCTGCTGCCCCAGAAAGCACCTACATTCAACTCCTAAGCTTATCAGTTATCGTAATGCTGATATTATAAACCACAGAAGCACATTTACTAAACTGCTGTTACTAGACACAAACCCAGAATCTTTGAAATCATAGCAAGAAGGTACCTGACACGTTGGTGGTGCGAAGCCGTACAAATTGCAGAATGTGTGCTATATATATCTCTCGTCACATAATGTAGCAAGACATTGACTCGAGTAGTGATCGTTCAAATGATCATCCATCAGCTTGTGAGAGTGAATACAGATTTTAAAAACAGGAGCACATGGTTTCTCTACTTATGCCTTAGCTGAGATTTCCCAGTCACGTTTCAGTTGGCCCTCTTGAGTGACTCATACATGAAATCCCAATGTGGATAGAAGCTCGCCAAGTCCTTGCTAATTTGACTTTCTAATTAGTTCAACCGTCTCTCCAGATTCTGGTCCCTGAGAGACTCTCTAATTAGTATCTCTGATTAGAGAATGACTGCAGTGCTATCAAAAAGTACCACAACCCATTTTTTCTCCAGTAATTCTTCGCTGTGAATTGAGTCCATGGGTAACTCTGTGCTGATGTGTTTTACTGCTGTATAAAGCAAACTGTTTGTTCATCATTTTGCTTCCTGGTCACATCTCTTCTGTTGTTGTGGATGCAGGCTGTGATGCAGTTGTTTTGGAGGTAACTTCAATGCGTGAATCACAGGAAAATGTCAATTTTAAGGAAAATCCTTAAAATGGCCAGAAAGAATACAAATGACGTTGTATGACCGCTTACATGGACAATTGTTTTTCTTTTGAAATTTTTAATCTAATTCTCTTACATTTGCCCCAGCCTGAGGCAAAACATCTTGTCTCCAGCATCAGTCGTCCACCTCCTCCCTTCCTTAGACACTCCACCTCTACTTCAGTATTGCATATGCTACCTTCACTAAAGCCAGAAAAAGAATAAACTAAAGTATTTCTAAATAGAAATTATCTTTAACCATTTTTTTAACCTTTTTGTTAATGATTTTAATAAAAATTAGTTTCAAATCAAATCTTAGTCCATTGTCGTCGAGTCAAGTGTCTTTATGTTGAATGTTTACAGTACAGTGGAGGAAAGTGTTGTAAAGTCTATTATTGTAGAGTGGAGTGCATATCGCACAGTGTAGTAAAGTGTTCTATAGTGTAGTGGCAAGGTGTCTCATATAGTGGAGTCAAGTATAGAGTAGAGTGGCGAGTTGTACAGTGTAGAAGAGTGTTGTACATTAGGGTGTTGTAGACTGTCATACAATGGAGTAGGGGGAAGTAGAGCAGAGTATAGTGCAGTGGCATATCGTAGAGTGGATTGGAGTGTCACTAAGTGTCCTACAATGGCATAGAGTGGATGGGCATGGAGGAATAAGTTGCATAGAGTGTAGTACAGTGTTGAAAAGTGAAGTTGCATACAGTGCAGTAGAGTGTCGGACAGTGGAGTGGCGTAGAGTATAGTGGCGTATGATATATGGTGTAGAGTGAGATAATGGTTATTAGAGTAGAGTGGTGTGGAGTGGTGTACACTGGAGTGGGGTAGCGTAGAGTGGAGTAAAGTGTCATACAGTGGAGTGGCATGCCGTGTACAATAGTGGCATGGAATGCAGTAGAGTGGTATGGTGTGGCGTGGCATAGCATACAGTAAAGTGTAATACATCAGAGTACAGTAGAGTGTAGTTGTCAGAGCCCGTCTGTGCGCCTGCAGTACAGCGCCGTGCGGTAGGAATGACTGGTTACACTTTTCCAGGAAGGAAAGACTACATTTCCCAGAGGCCTCGGCTGAGGCTACTTCAGTCTGGGTGACACGCATCCTGTTGCGTGTTATCCTGTTTCCTGTTCTAGATTCGAAGGAAGGAGGTCGCGTCTGGCTGCTTGCTTGGGGCTCGTCCTGGACGGCTGCTGTGGTCTATTCAGCGTTCAGGTAGGAGCGGCCCCTCGCCTCTAGCTTCCCCGTCATTGAGCGGAGCGCTGTGGGGATCCACGCGTTGCCGTTTGTTTTGAAGCACACAGTGAAGGAACTGTGGCGCTTGCTTTTCGTTGTGGGATTTGTTTAGAGGAGCGGAGCGGAGTGGTAGAGCGCCACACGTTGCCGGGTCTTCTCCTTCTATTTTCGTTTACTTTTGTGGCCATATTTGTTCTACTACTACGGGAAGTAGGTGGTGCGTGGTGGCGGTCGCAGCTCCACGTAGTCAGAACAAGCGCTTGTAATTATTCTTTATTGTAGACATTTGTTTCTATGTACTTGTGGAGCGCTGTGGCGGTCGCAGCTACGCGTTGCCATAAGGATTATCAAAGCGTCTAGGAGGTTGTGTTGTTCAGACGGTGCATTCATACTTTTACCCAACAACCTTCGTTTATCATTTACATTGCTCTCTTCCTTTGTTGGTACCTGGGGACTGCCTTGTGTTTAGGGTGTACTTTTCTCGACGGAGCGGAGTGCAGTGGTTCTTGCTTCCCACGCATTACCGTGTCCTGGAGTCTGACACCTTCACAGCTGCATTGTTCCCTCTCAGTCCAGTTCTTCTTTCATGGTGGTGACTCCCACCCGGAATCCCTATTGTGCAGGCTTAGGCTGTGTTTAAGGTATGAGAGGAGGTGTCCTGCCTGGGTCATGTGTGTGTTAGTACTTGCTATCATACAGACGTTAACCTATGTATGTTCCCTATAGGTCTCAAGCTTGTCTATTCTAAAGGGGGAACAGAGAAAACCCGTAGAAAGGTCCTGCTTTTTACCCCACAGGTATTTAGTCTGCTAATTAGTACATTAGATATTACGGTATTGCACGATCAGTGATCTTACCCCTGTATGTTCTGTCGTTTCAGGTACATCCCCTTCCCAGCTGTTCCCTTCCTTCCCTTCCCTGTTTATTATTTTACTTTTCCCCTCACCTAATGGCTCAAATCCTCTGTTGACTAATTATCAGAGTGTTTGTGACGTTTGGAGGTGGGCTTTATATTCGTCATCCGGATCCTGTGGAGCGTACCTGACAGTAGTGGCTTGTCTTCTAGTATTGGTATGTAGACTAAAGTAGAGTGGCATGCAGTCTAGTAGCGCTTTTTGGAGTGTTATACATTACAACGGAATGGAGCTTTGTACAGTGGAGTAGAGTGGAGTACTGTGTCAGAGTAGAGTGAAATAGTGTGGTGCAGTGGCATACAAAGAGTTGGTTACAGTGTATTCTAGTGGACTGAAGTATAGAGTGGAATAGTGTTGTACATTGACATACAGTATAGTACAGTGTTGTACCGTGGAGTGTAGGGGTATAGATTGGAGTCAAGTGTCGGAGTGGCATACAGTGTAGTAGAGTGTTGTGTGGGTTTCATAGAGTACAGTGGTGTGTCACTTTGGAGCTGCGTAGAGTGGATAGTTGAATAGGAGAGCAGAGTGAGGTAAAGTCTCATGAAATGGAGTAGCATCGAGTGCAGTTGTATAACGTGGTGTGGAGTAAAGTATAATAGAGTGTATTAGCGGGTTGTTGAGTGGTGTGGAGTGGCGTAGGTAGTAAACTGTTATACATTGGAGTGGGGTCTCGGACAGTAGCAAGTTAAATAAAGTGGAGGAGAGGGCCATTTACTGGTATAGCGTACACTGGAGAGGCATACAGTGGAACAGCATAGACTAGATTGGCGTGGTGTGGAATAGTGTCGAGTGTTGTTCAGTGGAGTGGTGTAAAGTGTACTAGAGTATAGTGTAGTAGCGTATGGTGGAGTGATGTAGACTGGAATGACGCACAGTGAAGTAGGGTAGAGTGGAATACCATATAGTAGAGTGGCGAAGATTGATGTGAACAGAATAATAGTGTACCGTGTAGTGGCGTAGAGTGGAATGGCATACAGTGGAGTGGGGTAGAGCGGAGTAGCATACAGTGGAATTGTGTAGAATGGAGTGGAGTCCAATGACTAGTGTAGAATAGAGTGGACTAGAGAACACAGGAATGGAGTAGTGTATAGTGGAGTGGCAGACAGTGGAATACCGTACAGTGGAGAGGCATAGAGTGGAATAGCATATAGAGGAGTGGTGTAGACTGAAGTGGCGTACTCTGGAGTGGGGAAGAGTGTAATGGCATACAATGGAGTGACGTCCAATGGAATAGTGTTGAACGGAGTGGCATAGAGTGGAGTAGCAGGTAGTGACTTTCAGTGAAATAGCATACAGTGGAATAGCATAGTAGATTGGCATACAGTGGAATGGCCTAAAGTGAATTAGCATATATTGGGGTAGCATATAACGGAGTGGTGTACACTGAAGTGTAGATGTGTGTAGAGTGTAATAGTGTAGAAAGGACTGGCGTATAGTGGGGTTGTGTACAGTGTAATAGCAGTGAGCGGAGTGTTGTACAGTCCGGTGCGTAGAGTGTAGTAGTGGATAGTAGAGTAACGTACAGTGGAATGGCGTATCATGTAGTGGTGTAGACTGGAGTGGGGTAGAGTTTATTAGCATACATTGGAGTGGCATCCAATGGGATAGCGTCGAATAAAGTGGTGTAGATTGGAGTGACATACACTGGAGTAGCGTACAGTGGAGTAGAGTGGAGTGGCGTAGAGTAGAATGGCGTACAGCGGAATGGCATATAATGGAGTGGGGTAGACTGGAGTGGCTAAAGTGGAGTTGCGTACAGTGTAATAGCGTCAAGTGCAGGGGCGAGGCAGAAAGTGGAGTTGCATATACTGGAATACCATAAAGTGGTGTTGAGTGGAGTGGTGTACCGATATATGTGAAATTTAGCAGCAATGTAGATTATGGTGTGAAGAGTAACGCAAAACTGTGAATTGCGCTGCCTTGCGTTTCTCCAGATTTACCAATCAACAGAGGGCAACACATGGTGTTGCTTTGTAAATCTGACTTAAGTATTGTGTTGCCCATGCGACACCATGCGTGAAACAATGGTACCGCAATACAATAATACAGCTAGTCCTTAGTAATTTTGGGCCATGTTATACTGCTGTAAATTTGCAGTATACTGTGGTACATGGTGATGACAAGCCAGTATATAATTGGATAATGGCTGTTTTTAGAAAATGAAATGAAAAGGCAGCCATATTGTTTTACTATACTCTGGCTATGCTCTGTGTTGGGGCCTTAGATGTAGTGATATAGGTACGTGGTAGATTTTATTATACGTCTCTATAGGAAGGGAAAAGGGGGCAGCGAGCCACCACACCCCAGGAAAAGGGAAAGGGGGCGGTAAGAGGAGGAAGAACACATGACCTTGACAGGGGGCAGGAGTAGCGAGTGGGGAAACCTGTTCTGATGCCCGGGGAGTGAGCACTTGGGAGGGCCAATGGCCACAAAGTACAGGAGGGGGACCAGTAGGCCACAAGAGAATGGCATATCCAATTTGCTTTTAGAATCCCCCCAAACATGGATGGATCAGAGCGGAGGGCCTGGTTCTAAAATTATTCACCTCTTATCCACACAACTGCCCCCAAATAATAAAAATAAACCTCTCGCCATAACCAGGGGTGTCCCTCTAGGTTTAGTCCTCTCACCTACTCTTCAATATCTACATGGAAACCCTCCCACCATACTCAAAGAAGCAAACATTCCATACCACCTATATACGCACGACACCCAGCTCTAGAAGTATCCTCTCTAGAAGACCTGCGCCGGTTAAACTCCACCCTCATTAAATTCCAAAACTGGATCTCCGACATCCTCTTGAAACTCAACCAAGACAAGACGGAGATCATTCTCCTTTCCAACAGTGGCTTAATACCAAGAGTGGATTAATACCATCGATGTTTTTAACTGCAAACTGACTCTTGCTGAAGACTGAGCATGAGCCTAGACATAAGGAATACTGCAAAAAGTGCATTCTACAACCTAAAACTGCTATACAAAATGAAGCCCTACCTCCCTCCAAATAAATAGAAAATCGGCACACAAGCGATGGTGCTGTCTAATTTGGACTACGGGAACGCCACCCTCACTGCCACTGCTAAGTTGCACTTAGCTCCTCTAAGAGCCACACAATTCAGCAGCAAGGATGGTCACTGGAGTAAAAAGACACAATCACAAGTCCCCCTCCCTAAATAATCTAAAAGACTACCGATTGAAGCCTGTTGTCGTTCCAAAACTGCCTGTCTCACTCACAAAGTCACTCACACCGGGAAAGCAGTCTACCTTGCAACCAAACTCACTAAGGCAGGCCAGCTGAGAAACTTAAGAAGCACCAACACTCTGCTTCTCATTCCACCGAAAAAACATAAACAAAAAGCCCTTGTTCGTCCCCAAAATCTGGAACTCTCTCTCAGTTCACATCAGGACAAATCCTTCCTTCATTAGCTTCCAAGGCGATTTAGAGACCTTCAGCACCTCAACCCTTCAGACTCCAAAACCTAGTACACTACTGGAATCTCTTCTACAAACTACATAAATTCTGTTTTGTTTCAGCTCTCAAGTAATTGCTCTAATTTGTTTAACACATTTTTCTCTCTGTAATCAATGTCTTCCTCCACTGCCTTGACTATGTCTGTAAAGCACTCTGATTCCCTTGGGTCTTGCCAGCACTGTATAAAACTCTTTAAATAAATTAAGGTTTCCATAAATGTGGTCAATGTGTAAATTCTGAAAATATATGGGCAATACCTAGGAATATATATTACCTACCACCGACAAGCAATATATAAAATATTTATTCCTTGTATTCCTTGTACCAACTGCATATATGTACTCGTGTCCTTGTCATCTACAATATGTAGGGAGCATCCTCTTCTCCTTAAAGAAACGTATTTTGGAACATCAGCGAGCAATTGGAAATAGAGATGTCACATCCTGTTGCAAGACATTTTGGACAGGTTCATGGTAATGATGCTTCTAAACTACAGTTTTCTGGCATTGATAGAGTGCAAAGGAATGTACGTGGAGGCAATAGGATTAAATAACTGAGGCAGCTGGAATCCATATATATTCTGAATTTATTTATTTATTTGTTGAATTTATATGGCGCAACAGCTACCCAAAAAGGGTTCCCCGGCGCCTGGACACCCAGGGGGTGTTGAATAAGGTTGAGGAGTTGGAAGTGGATGTAAAATAATTTTGTCCAGAATTCTTCTATCTACCGCTTAGTCGCTGAGTAATTGTTTCTTGTGATCCATTCTCTTTTGTTACGATATAATTTTTCTACCTCTATTCCCTCCCTATTTTGTTTTCTTTTGCTGCACGTATCAGTCTTTTAACTCTGATTAATTTTGAGACCTGGTATATTTGTTATTATTACTGGTATCATAGTTTATATGTGGATTTCCCGTTCAGATCATTGGTTTGATTGTCCACTTGGGCCTTTTTTACCAGTCCACGACAGCTTCTTTCAGGGGCGATTAACATGATTTATTTCTTTTCAGTGTTCATTGAATGTACTTACACATCATCAGGATTGATTTTTGCTGTTTTGTGTATGTTATATTTAACACGTTGATATATTGTATTATTGTTGAAAAAGCACACTTCTCTGATGGTATATACAATGAATGTATAATTATTGTTCATAATTGATTCGGAAGATAAATTCTATTTGAATTCTAGGAGTGGAATTTACTGATTGTATGCCAAAATGTTTTTTCTTTGCAATCGTGAAATCATGATGGAGTATTTCTTTTATGTTTATGAAATGAACTTTCTTCTGTCACCATGATGAAATTTTCTTCTGTCTATGAAATTGTTCTACTATTTTCTAGAGATGGTGGGTCACTTATCTTGACAAAGGGTCTGCTGACGTGTTTCACAATAAATCCTTGTGTATATGAACTATCTTGAGTGCCCGCCTGCTTTTTGGTTAGCCAAAATCTGCACTGAAATTATCTATCTATCAAAATTTTCTAGTGGCAGTCACCACTGTATGGTTATAGTTAGGACCTAGTAACCATAGGAAGTGAATTTTTTGATTCGCCAATAACTTAGGTGCTATTTGACTAATCCTCACAAAACTTTCCAAAACAGCCAAAGTGGCTGAACAGAATGACACCAACTTTGGCAGTAAGCTAGTGCTTTACCCAGAAAGTGTGCTTTTTGTGATTGGCTGTAAATCTGTTCAGTAGTTTCTGAGAAATAAGGTTCAAAATGTATAGCAATCTGGATGGCTGGGTTACATGAGAACGTAAAAAAAAATAATAGAGCGATCTGATTCACTGAGGGGGCTTCCCCCCACCCCCATCTGCCACCTCGAACCCACGGAAGTTTGTACCCTCATTGGCCAGCCGCAATACAATGAAAAATGTGTGGCTGCCATTACAAGGACTCTATCCCAGTGCTATGATTATCAAAAAAAGAAAACTTTTGGGGTTCCACGATTCTGTGGGACTCTTGTGTGAGCCAGTACGACCAACCCTTACTCTCGCAAGAATCCTGCGGGATCAGAAAAGGATATAAGAAAAAACACAGGTGGGGTTGATGTCGCTTGGGCAGACTGAGCCCTGCAGCCAACTGGATGCCATGCATTGTGGGGGGTCGGTTGTCTGCAGGAGGGTTGGATGCAGGCCCAGTGGCCAAATCACTTAACCCAACCCCACTTAAGCCATTCATGGTAGGAGGTTGACTACCCGCAGGGGGGTGGAAATGGCAATAACCTATCCCTTTACGTAAAACAAAAACACCTCGAAATTTTTTAAAACTCATAAATTCACAGGAAAAAACAAATGTTAAAGTGACATTATAGTCAGCTGCAAATGTAAGTTAAAACGTAAAACATTTAAAAAAAAAATGAAATTCAACAATTATATTTAAACTAAGTAACTATAACTTGTGTGCTCATCCTGCACTGATTAAGAGCTCACATATTATGTCACTCATTACAGCACTCCCGTTCTAGTGTATTATTGGTAACATCACTAAGGATATCATTTTTGACAACACCGTGCATGGCAAGTGCACAAGTTACAGTTACTTCATTTATATTTCACTATATTTGGTGAATTTCAGTTTTATTTTAAAGTGCTACATTTTAACTTACATTTTTACCTACCATTTAATTTCCCTTTAACCTTTGTTTTTTTCTAAATATAAATGGATATTTAAACCTAACTATAACATTACTTTAACCTTTGTTTTTAGTATATTTTTTAGTAGATGTGTGTGTAAATATATATATATACTTTTATTTGTACATGTGTATGTATATATATGTATATATATATGTATATAGAGAGAGAGAGAAATCAAACATTAAATGTCATTTTTTGTGATTTAGTCAGTGAATGTTGTCTAAAGCTTATCATATTGATGTAGCTCATCCTCTACTGTTATCACTGATGTTCTGGGAAGTGTTCTGAAGCCCCGCTAACTGTAATACTGAAAATACACTAAATACACAAACCACAGAAGAAATACGTGCTGCATGGCATTGCCTTTTCTCCCGTTCTCATTCACTGAGCCCAAGACCACAAGTCTGTGTCCTTTAATGAGACCTTTCAGGAAGTGTTCTGCATATTTTTTTTTCTGCTCCTATTTGAGCAGTGCTGAACAGTATTTCTTTTAAAGTAGAACAGAAAGCACAACAAAGTCGCTGCCTCTTCACAGGGCGGCTTAAATCGCCGAGGGCTATTTTTAAAATAAGAGCTAATTGTAATTTATAAATGGTATGAAGTCAGTGCTTGGAAATCCCAGAAGAATACTCTCAACCTTGAGATTAGTGAGGTGTTATCGTTCCTGTCGCAGCTTTTCCCTTGCCACTTTCATTAGGGGAGCAGAAATAATCTACAGTCTTAAATTTAAATGTCAATGTTAAAACTTCACTCATTTTTTTTAACACAACTATCCCAAGATGTTTTTGTAGTTTCAGGTGGGTCTGTGACAGCCTTGGTTTATCTTAGTAACTGGACAGACTGTTTGATATTAATCTTATTTTTGCAATAATCTGCAATATGGTCATTAACCCCTTGCATGCGCCCGCCATTCTGCGCCTGTGTGGCAAAATCGCAAGTGGGCGGGTTTATGACTGCCCCCAGCCGTCATCAGCACACGAGCACCGCAGTGCATGACGGCTGGGGGCCGTCATCAGCATGCAAGGGGTTAAGCATTGAGTTAGCGTGCTGCCCAGCCTTTTATTTCTTGATTTCATTCATCTCGGATGCTCAGGAGCAGGTGTCTTTCAGGTCTCACTGAGGTGGTAAAACAGGTTGTACATTCAATGATGGATGACCACCATTCGTCTCTTAATCCTAGCCTGTAAACACATGTAGAATCTCTTTGATGTATGAAAACCAGCTCTCTAACTCTCAAGCTGCAGTCAATGAGACCACTTGGGTCCAAAGTGGGCCTTCTCTTGACGATTTTACAACAGGGATCGTAAGCCAACATTTTGTCATAGATGGGCAATGCGCTGATAGTTGGTACCCTTCAAGTGTCCGGCACTGCCTTGTCTCAGGGTGGTGGCAAGTGAAAGGGCACTCTGGATAGGGTCTTCAAATGTGTGCTTCTGCCTGGACATAAGCTGACAACACCCTGGCTCAGCATAGTGGATGGTCTTTGCCAGGATTCCTGCTGCTCCGATTCCTACGCTGTTACCTTTGGAATGGTTCTGGCTAGGGTGTGCACTTCAGCCCAGTTTGAGTCACATAGCATTTTAGGTCTACCCACCACCCTCGGTAGAACCGTGGTAAGATTGGGCACACTGGATACTGAGCGCTAGTACTAATCTCATTTCCATTAGGGAGGAATGAGCCCGACCTTGCTGCATGTGGTACCGGTCCTGATAGGTTGCTTAGGAACTTCATAGAAAGCACTAGTAAAACCAGGCCCCAAGGGCACTGTTGAGTAAGCTCAGTGCAGCAAATGATCCCAAAAGAACAGTTTACCTGACCAGGGACATTCTGAGGTATTTGTGAATAAAAGGGTCACATCTCGTAGACCGCTAGGGTCTCCGTAGTTTCCAGTTACAAACAGGAAGCAGTCAAAGAGTCTGTACAGTGTGCAAGGGCGCCTCGTTTGCTATGGCGAAGCAGTATCACCCCACTGCTAAAATGTAGCAGATAGAAGAAAAATAAAATGACAATAGATTTTTTGGTCATTTTATTTTTGACTTCCAATCCGCGAGTCTAGGGCGGGCCGGGCCATGTTGCGGCATCACCAGCAGGAAGAGGAGGAGTGGTAGGCATTGAAAGTGCGCATGTCGGATTGGCCGGCCATCTTGGGATGGACAAACCGACATACGCACTTGGATATCTCCAGGTAGTTCCTTGGAGATATCTGCAGTGCTCAGGGCACAGGCTTCCAGTTCCTGCTAGAGCGTGAAACCGGCCCGCTCCGCCCAATACCAGTGCTGCTCTCATGCTGGGAGTAATCGCATGAGAGCAGTGTTGGGATTGCATGGGGAGTGTGTGCTCATGGGGATAGCATTGCCGGGAGCAGATGATCACGGCAGCTGGCAGCGAAAGGAAAGTGTATTCTTTCCCCGCGCTGCACTCCCAGGTCCGATTGGCAGCAGCCGCTGCTGACAGTGCCTGTAGCTACCTATTGGAATGCTGGTCTACTTATATAAGAATATATGCATTATAATGCTTGCTGGATTGTTTACATGTATTTGTGAAACCTACTTTTAACTAACAATGAAAGAATATGTTACAGGCTTCCGGAGAATCTGTTGGGTAGCTAACACAATTAATTTGAGAATGGCAGAGAAAGTTTCTCACCTTTCACCTGAAGAAATGGAAACCTTTCCATGCGTTTCAGGGGCCAATTAGAGCTCGCCCTCCTTTCCAGCCTTGTGGCCTACAGATCTTTTCGCTCATCTGAGAACAGCCAAGAACACTTTATGCTTTGACCTGAGGACACAGGGCGCCTTCCATTCATCTAACAAGGGTGTCTCTGCTTCGTGAAAGGTTGTTGAGAATTCTTTCTCGGTTTAATTTATCTAAACGATTTAACCTGGTTCCCTGCCACGTCTTTCAATTCATTTCGATTGAGCATTGCTGATAAAAAGCTGTGTGAGTTACAGGCGATGGTGCTAAGAATACTGGCAAAAGGTTTGATGCAGTTAGGCCCCCTTCAGACTCCTCAACAAGCCCTAACACCTGGCAGTGTTTCACTTTGACCTGCTGTTTGGCTAGTTTTGATTGGCTGGAAGAAGTGAGACAAGGCTCCCAGAAATGTCATTTTTCTTGATTCTTACTTGTATAGACAAAAACATTCTGTATTTTTATACATTTTTAAAAACGAATAGAAAAATATGATCTTTGAAGTGTCAGTCAATGCTATCACTCATACGCAGCAACCCACCAACTTTTAGATTGACAGCATAGGGATTTAATAAAAGGAAAGCGTTTCAAAAGCCAGCATACACTGCTGCAAACGAGCAGATTTGCTCGCACTGAAATGCTGCATTCAGCTGGTTGTTTTGTTTTATTGTATCTGGCTACTTAGCACAAACCCCAGAGACATCCAAGTGTCCGTGTCCGTGTACATTTGGTAGACAATTTACTGCATTTATTTAATATATATGTATTCAATTTAGTTATTAATTAATTGGTTAATTAGTGTGAAAATATTGGAGTTTGAACTTTTTTCCACCAACGAAAATAAATAGAAAATAAAACATCAATAAAATGATAAAGAAAGGTTTAAGTGTTAAAAACATACTGTATAAGTAGTAGCAATACGCATAAGAAGGCCATGTGTTTTAAAGGACAGATCACAGTAGATCGAATTGGAGAGGTACTACTGCAGGCCACACTGCATTTCATCTTCAGAGCTTCACTCAGCCAAGCCATGCGCACAAGCTGACCAGTGGGCGGGACCAAAAGCAGGGGAAGGATTCCAAGGCAGACCCAAGCCCACTGCACTTATCGACTGAAGGCAAACTTAGGACATGCTTTTGGTGGTCTAAGAGTTTTAAAATCATTCTCTATTAACTGCACTTTTTGAATTTGTGCTGACTGATGTCTCCCTTGTTTCCATTCAGTCCTATTGCTACAGGTACCGCTGCGCAGCACGAAGTCAGAATACACCCGACAGCTCGGCATCTAACCTGGGCTTCCGTTGTGCGGCCGATGTCGTCACGGAAGACTGAGAGCTCTTGGTGGGACTGAAGAATCTTCGCCAGTGGGAGAGAAATCGCTTTTTACTCCCTCTTTTGGAAAACCCCAGAACTGCACTTTTTAGCAGTGTTAAATTCCAGGCAATAAGTACAATTGACTTTTAAGAATTAGGATGGGAGGAAATGCATTGCTTTAGACGACCAATGATCATGTAGGCTTGAGGTCCATTCAATTTCAGAGTTTTCATTACCTTTAATAATTGCAAGTGGTTCAGCATTGTGTGTGTATGTAATTATATATATCTTCTAATGCAGGCACTATCTGATTTTGTATGTGGGCAAAGACGTCCTCTGTAATAACTCCACTGTCTGAGACAATATCTTTTGATCCAACTTTCGCTGTTAATTACATTTTGCTCAGGCTCCAGTCTACCCCTCCCCCGCCATCTCTAAGATGACAGGCATTGAATGTACAGGTGTCGCTCTTTCATTTTGACTGGCAGCGCTGTCTTGAGATTATAAACCAGTCTTAATTTCACATGTTCGCAAGGCTGTAGTTTCTCCTTTGGTCTTTGTACTCAATAAGAACCCGCTTACTCAAATCCATGAAGAATGGTCCAATCTAGATTTGTTTTTAATAGGGACCCGTGTAACAAAGTGCAAAAGCAATGGAGGCAAAGGTGCCTTTAAATAATAACACCACAAATGTCATAAAGCTAACCTTATTGCTGATATCTGCCGCAGGTGATGGGTACTAACCTAGTCTGTTATTTAATAGAAGACCCTTCCTCTGTCCCTTCCATCTATCCCATAAGTATTCTATTTGCTGCTTTCGCCATGTTTGTGCTCGGTTAAAGTGTCCTCCAGCCTTTTTGTAACCTAAAGAGCAAGAGATGTCCAATCCTTTTGTACAGCTTGTCTGTTGCATGTCTTCAGCCATCAAGTTTGCAGCGGCGTAGATTGAATCTACTCTGGATGGTCAGCTGGTGTCCCTTTTATTCAAAGATGTATTCATCGTGCACAGCTGTTGATAAAAGGCGGATCACTTGTAGTGAAGGTTTTTGAGAATCAAACTCTGTGGTGGCACACAAGTTGAACTCTGTTGCACTCATTTTGAATAACGTGTAGGATAGCCTAATCTTCTGCAGGATGCATATTTGCTGAGAAAGATATGTAAACCGTAAACTGCACTGCCATTCACTAGTGCACAAAGAGAGGGTGGAAATTCCACTTTTATGGCCGAATATTTCCTGCTGGTATTGTGTAAATTTAGCTGCTTCTGGGACCGAGATCTTTATGCAGAAATTTGCTGATTTTCTGAACCTCCTGATAAATCCATTTCATAGCACCATGTCATGAAATTAATGTTAATAGAAGGGAGCAGGGGTGTTGTGGCCTGTTTACAGTTCTTATTTGAGGATTGTTTGTAGAGTTGTTTGCATAATCATGTTTTAGGTTTCTACTAGGGACCAAAAGGTTCTGTGCCTCAATCTGAGAAAATATTCTATTTTGTAAATGCTGCTTTTTTCGTAATTAAATAAATCATGTACATGACATCTGTTCATTGTAGATACTGTATTTGTGACATTGTTTATAAAATCACTGTTCAATCTGCCAAGGCCTAGTCATTCACTTCTTTGCTAACAGGGGAGCGAGAATTTAGTGATTGTCTATCTCACACAATACTGTTAATATTATATCTCTCTACTGTAAAATTGTCCCCCGTCGCGCTTGAGGACAATTGATGTTGATGGATGTCTTAACAGCTGACTACTTGAGGGATACATTTGACATTACCCAGAGGCTCTGGACTTTTCACCATGGGACAGTCAGTGGCACAAGCAACCCCAGTAGCGGCTGCTACCGGACGGAAGTGGTGGGGTGGAGAGGACGAATACGAAAAAAAACTACTTACCTTGGAACGGTCGGCCACCGCCTCTCCTTCGACCTCTTCCTTCTTCCTGTCTCCAGTCCTGGCTGGCAGCAGGAAGCACCCGGGCCGACAGGCTCCCCTGAGCCAATCACAACTCTGCAATGCGCCGTGGTTGGGTGCTCAGACTGGAACAGGGAGCCTGTGAATGTTCCCCACAAAGCTGTGCATTACAGCCTGGTGGGGAATATACAAAGTGTGCATGAACGGTTTGGCTGGCCCAAGATGGCCGACCAAACAGTCATGCGCATTTTGGGAGTGCCAACCACTCCTCCCCTGCTCTGGCAAACACCCCCCCCCACACATTGAACAAGGGCATTGACAGCATGCAATAGGAAAAAAATAAAATGATAATAACAATACATTATTGTCATTTTATTTTTCCTTTTGAGCAGAGGGGTGACGCTCCTCCGCCTTAGCAGAAGAGCCACCACTGAGCAACGCACTTATGGTGGTCTTGCTGTGAAATCGCCACCTCACTGCTTGGTTCCCCCCTTTCTCACACATTTTCTCACATACCCACCCTTACCCACAGCCCTTATGTCTTCATTCAAGAGAGATGAGCTGCAAAAACGGAAATGAAGCTGTGACTGGCTGCCTAGATATTGTTGTCTAGCCTTATTTTTCATTTTTTTGCTATTAGGAAGAGAGCATTTCCTTGTGCCCAACTTTCTGTCCCTCTTTTATTATTTAAACATGCAGTTCCTCCTCACCCCCATACTGGCATATCCACTAGTTATTTTGTATGTTTTTCCTGCTTATGTGTGTCTAAGGTGGTAAGGATTAGAAGGGTGAAGTGTCCAATGATTGGTATACTGACTCATTTCCTCTGCTTCCTAAGCCCTACACCTCTGTTTTACTGACTAGTTAAAAACACCCTCACATACGTTTGTAAATGAATGTTACAAAAAAAAAGGCATTTTAAATTCTCGTCCAAAACCAATACAAATAGTTTTTTAGACGTGTAGGAGTGGGAGATTCATAGCGAAGGAGCGTAGCCCCTCCTGCTGCGAGCTCAGCTGGTACACACAGAATAATAAAATGATCATTACCATTTTATTATTTTGTGTGCTGTCGGCAGCGCAAGCGTGATGGTGAGGGCGTGGCAGATTCCTGTGTATTGTAGGATGACTGCTTCATGCGCACTTCCGAGCCTGGAATTGGAGTGTTGTAAAACAGCTGAGGGATTGTAGGCACAGGACCCCAGCCTCAAAATGAGCGCTGGATTAGCCTGCTCCAAACCATCCTGGAGCTGCTGTCATTCTGAAAACAACATGAGAGGAGTTCCAGGATTGGTTGTATTCACATGCAGGAAATAAAACACCTTTCTTTTTAGGTTTCCCCTAGCGAAGGCTGCGCTTGCGCAGCTCTCGCTGGGAGAAAACTGATGTTTCAGAACCCTGCCCCTCTTCTCCATTGGCTGGCTTCCTAAACGGAGGCCAGCCATTGGAGGAGAGGGGCGTCACTCCGGTCAAGCCCCGTCTTTTTGGGATTGAGGGGTGTGTTTTTTACGTTCCCTCTCTTTTCTTTCTCTCCTCTTCCCATTGGCTGGAATTTTACATTCCAGCCAATGGGAAGAGGAGAGAACGAAAAACACGCCCCTCAATCCCAAAATGACGCTGCCTTCCTCCGAGGCATTTCTGCTTCGCCTCGGAGGAAGATGGTGGTGTTTCCACCACCTCGACTCCTTTCTCCTGGTTGCCCTGTGCCGGGCGCGGAGAGGGGCACAGGAAAGGCGCTCCGCTCACCAGCAGACAGGGAAAGAGCTTTTTCTTCATAAGAAATAAAGCAGGAAGGGGAGCCCCTCATTCCCCCCTCCGCGTGCGTGGAGCGCCCCGGGAAAGTGGATATTTAATGCCGGTTTGGAGAGAAACAAAAGCAGGAGGCTGGCTTTTTGAGTCTTTCTTTTTACAACCACCCCTCGCCGCTTCCTTTTCAAACAGAAAGGATCCTTGGGGCGGCGTGGACACGGAGGGGAGCCCCGCCGGAGCGGTGAGTCTGGGGCCAGGGGCTCTCGGGCGCGTTTGCGGTTTTGTTTTGCTCCGTTTTCCCCCGGATTTTGCAGAAATGGGTCGTGGGTGTGATGCGGGAGCGTGAGGGGCTGATTGAATTGGGCAAGGGACCGTGGCACACACTCAGAAGGGAGGTATTGTTTAATGGAGAGAGCTGGTGCAGCGACAGAAGCTGGGGTTCTTCAGAAGCCAGCAGGTCGAACTGGAGGAACCGTTGATTTTGTTTGTTTGAATGTTTTCTCGCCGGTTTGAAAAGCCGCCGCCAGCGCGAGGGCCTTCGAAGCCTGGGGCTTTCCTAGGAATTCAGACCGGCTGCGGAGCGCGCCGGCCAGGCTAGTCGCATGTGGCCCGGTGAGGACGGAGAAGATCGGAATTAGCTTGGGTTATACAAGTGGGGGTCTCTGTGTGTGTGTGGGGGGGCTCTGTGTGTGTGGGGGGGCTGTGTGTGTGTGTGGGGGGGCTCTCTGTGTGTGTGTGGGGGGGGGCTCTGTGTGTGTGGGGGGGCTCTGTGTGTGTGGGGGGCTCTGTGTGGGGGGCTCTGTGTGTGGGGCTCTGTGTGTGGGGAGCTCTGTGTGTGGGGGGGGCTCTGTGTGTGTAGGGGGGCTCTGTGTGTGTGGGGGGGGCTCTGTGTGTGTGTGTGAGGGGCTCTGTGTGTGTGTGTGAGGGGCTCTGTGTGTGTGTGAGGGGCTCTGTGTGTGTGTGAGGGGCTCTGTGTGTGTGTGAGGGGCTCTGTGTGTGTAGGGGGGCTCTGTGTGTGTGGGGGGGGGCTCTGTGTGTGTGGGGGGGCTCTGTGTGTGTGGGGGGCTCTGTGTGTGGGGGGCTCTGTGTGTGTGGGGGGCTCTGTGTGTAGGGGGGCTCTGTGTGTAGGGGGGCTCTGTGTGTGTGGGGGGCTGTGTGTGGGGGCTCTGTGTGTGTGTCTGTGTGTGGGGGGGCTCTCTGTGTGTGTGGGGGGGCTGTGTGTGGGGCTCTGTGTGTGTGTGGGGGGGCTGTGTGTGGGGCTCTGTGTGTGTGTGGGGGGCTGTGTCTGGGGCTCTCTGTGTGTGTGGGGGGCTCTGTGTGTGTGGGGCTCTGTGTGTGTGGGGCTCTGTGTGTGTGTGTGGGGGAGGCTCTGTGTGTGTCTCTGTGTGTGGGGGGCTCTGTGTGTGTGTGGGGGGGCTCTGTGTGTGTGGGGGGGGGCTGTGTGTGTGGGGCCCTGTGTGTGTGTGGAGCTCTGTGTGTGTGGGGCTCTGTGTGGGGGGGGCTCTGTGTGTGTGTGGGGCTCTCTGTGTGTGGGGGCTCTGTGTGTGTGGGGCTCTGTGTGTGTGTGTGACTCTGTGTGTGTGTGTGTGTGGGGCTCTGTGTGTGTGTGTGGGGGGGCTCTGTGTGGTGGGGCTCTGTGTGTGTGGGGCTCTGTGTGTGTGGGGCTCTGTGTGTGTGGGGGTGCTGTGTGTGTGGGGGTGCTGTGTGTGTGGGGGTGCTGTGTGTGGGGGGCTCTCTGTGTGTGTGTCTCTGTGGGTGCAAATGCAATAGGTCTCGTATTTGCGAGAGATTAAGCCACAGCTTTCCAAACTGTGTGGCGCGACACATTACTGTGACGCGCCCCATATGTAGGTGTGTTGCGCGATGGGATGATCTGACGTCTGCCGGCAATCGGCAGAGCCGGGCTGCAGGGGCTCTTAGAAGGGGTGAAACAACAACAACAAAGCCCTATTAACACGCACAAGGTCTTTAAAGACCTGTTAAGTGCTCGGGTGCGGCCCCGGGATGCCACACATGACAGGGGACTGATTAAACAGAACAATTATTTTGAGATGCTGTTAATGAAGAACAGTTGCCACTGAATGTTAAAGCAGGTTTAAACGGCGCTGGTGTGCAGCCCAGCATGCCCACTGACTGATGGGCACGACTACACCTTTCCTTGCATAACTCAGCTTTCCAAATAATAAAAATAAGAAGTCTCGTCAAAAAACATATACGTGTCTGTTCAAAATCAGTAGAAGGTGTAATGCAAAGATGATGCCATGTAAAAAAATAGACACACATTTTGACTTTCCTTTCTGTTTACAGCAGTCAGCATCACTGGCAACTGAAGAGTGTGTTTGGCTTAAAATACACCACAATCTGCAAAATCATTGGCATTGTTCATAAAAAGACAGAACCAAAAAAATGCATTGATGGGGATGAAACACAAGACGATAGCGTTTTTAAAATATGGATTTTTTTTTGCGTACTGAACTGGTGCCTCCCATGCACCACCACGCCCGTTACTAACATTCCACCCTCGCAGGTCCTGCGTTGTAAAATGACTTGGGTGTTAATTGATATTAATGACATATGAGCAGAGTCTTTATTATGGAGGCATTCTATGACAACAGCGTTTGGAAAGGGAATCATGTTATACAACTTTCAACATTTCTCCTACAATTTCATACAAGAAAGGGAGACACTCATTTCTTCATTTAGACCGTACTGCTTGTGGATGAACTTCACTTCCGTTTAAGCACGTGCTTCTCTAGCCTGAAGGGTCTGGTTTAGAGTTCAGGGGACGGGTTACTCCGTCAAAAACGTGACTGATATCAGGCGCGCAATGCCCATTGGGCTCAAAGGGCTTCAGCCCCCCCCCTCCCCCGTTGTGTGTGGCAGCCCGGGCTGAGACAGCGTCCTGGGCACACACACAGCCGCACCCGAGTACTTCACTGGTCTTTAAAAGACCATTTGCTTGTAAATGAGGCTTTGTTGTTTTTTTTTACCCCTTCTTAGAGCCCCTGCAACTCCACTCTGCCTACTGCTGGAAGAATTAGCCCTCCCCCAAACTTTTTTCTTAGCCCCCCCCCCCCCCCCCCCTGCGGTCCCGGGATGCCACACACGCCGGCGGGGGGGGGTTGGGGGGATGGGGGGGTGTAGCTGAATCAAGATCGAAAATTGCCAAAAAAAGTGCAGCGAAAAGCTTTCTCCACTGTAGCGACGCTAGGCTTAGCATGTTTTACCTGCTATTGTAGTTTCTTTTTGACAGGTGCAAATATTTTCTTAGCCTCCTGGATTACCAATGTAAAATCTGGTTACATGGAGATGTTCAGATCTTGAGGCGTCAGTGCTCCATTTTCTCTAAGTCATATGCAGGGTGACATCTTTATCTCTTTAATTCAGGCATAACGACCATAGGGAATATAGTAATCCGAGTGCTAGGGTGTGGGGGTGTGTGTGTGTGTGGGATGTGTGTGTGTGGGATGTGTGTGTGTGGGTGTGTGTGTGTGTGGGGTAGTGTGTGTGGGGGGGTTGTGTGTGCCTGTGGGGTGGTGTGTCTGTGGGGGGTGGTGTGTCTGTGGGGTGGTGTGTGTGGGGCCCGAACCCACCATAGGTGGTTCGGGCTCGCTCGCTGCGCTTCCTCGCGTTACCGTGTCCCTGAAATATTTTTCACAAAAAGGTGTCACCAACATGAAAAGTTTGGAAAGCTGTGGATTAAGCTATTGACATTGTAAATGACAATGCCATTTATTTATCTGTTTTCAAAACCAACACATAAATAAAAAAATTGTCATTTACAATGCCAATAGCTCTAACTTTGGCAAAGGCAAGACCATTGCATTGTAAATGCTTGTTTGTCATTGTCGCCTGGAGAGGAGAAAGGCAACAAATCTCAGAGATTTACGGCGTGCCGCATCGCACTGATTTTTAAAGTTGCTAGCCCCCCTGGAAGTCCATTCCCCTTCTATTTTCCAAAGGTTTCCCCACATAAGGCTATCTTCTCCCGCTCATTTCTTGCCCTCGTCCAGGATGCCCTCCAACATTTTGTCTAATGTGCTTTGTCCCTTGGTCTCTGCTGATTATCCTTGCAGTGTTCTAAACCCTTACCATCCTGGACCTTAATGCAGTTCAGCATATAAGGCATCCATTTCCCATGTTTTTTCCTAAAAGGATTGCTTTTAGACGTAGCAAACAAAATGTGCTTTCTCCTGGATTAATCCAGTCACAAAACACATTAAATCTCATGTGTTTTATGATTGCATGACATACAGACAGGAGAATGAAACACTGTCATTACTAAAGTTCATGGTTGAAGCCAGCAAAAGGGATATATTTCAGTTAAAGTATTTGGTCAGAGAGGGAATAGGTTGCATAGCAGTGTTCAGATTTGTTATCACCCTTATAGCGAGCGAGAGTAGCCAGCTCATCCATCATCCAAATTTTATTCGATTTTACAAATAAAACCATAAAAGTTCCAGCTCATCCATTCGTTCACTCTGTTTTAAATTGGAGAATATAAAGAGTGACATGCCTATGAGCAAAGTAATTAAAAGGCATAACGTGTTATTCCCCCATCAATCTAGAGCCCGTGATCGAAAATATGTTAGGCAGGTGGCATGGCTTATTACCTATTAGGCATGTGCAATACAGCCACTTTATATGATGTTCAGAAACTGACCTGCTGTTTATAGATTACATTTGTTATTTATTTTTTGTGTTTTATTAGTAAAGATAATCTACATTTTGCTAGTCCCTTCGTACCAAAATTCAATCTGCACATTATGAATCCAGGAGAACCAAGTGTTTTTGTTAAGCCGCTTGTCAGTCGTACAGAAAACTTTCAAAATATGAATAAAAGTCCCGGTCAAACAATTGACCCCAAAGTTTTATTAAAAGGTAAGTCTCTAACCGATCGTTTAATTGCCATTTTATTTCTTTGGACGATTTGTAAAGTTTGGGAAGCCCTGAAATTCTCAAACTTCTTTGTAGATCTGTTTCATGCTTTCTGTATGGATTTAACTATTACATATTGAATACCTACGATATCAGTAGGTTTTCATAAGCTCATAGCTGCAGTCTAATCTCTGGACTGTTTCTTCAGTGGAATTAGGCAGTGTTTTTCCAAAATATATATAATAAAAAAACTGCTGAACTGGCTGCCCTATGAGGCAAGAATACAACTAAAGGTTGCCTGCATGACCCATAAAGCCCTACATAACAACACACCCAGTTACCTAGCTCTAAAGCTAGAACGATCCGGAGGATGCAGACAACTACGAAGTGCGAGTTCTTTACTTCGGAAACTACAATCCTTTCATAAAAAGAGAATTGGTTGCAGAGCTTTTTCAGGCATCGCTCCAAAGATTTGGAACTCCTTACCTCCAGTGGTTCGGGGAATCTCTTCCTTCACCACCTTCAAAAAGAGGTACAAATACTCCTAATGAACAAATTCACGTCCTAAGACTTGATCCTATCCTGGCATCGAGTCACCTATATGATCCTCATATCACTGGCTACCTCGTGTGGATTGAAAGAGAACATTATATGTTTGTTTATTTCCACATACTGACCTACGGATCAATAACTATATATAATGTAATGTTCTGTTGCCCTCTGGGATCATCATGTGTTGTCCACTGGTCAACTATGTTATCTTTTACCTTTTTTGTAAGTAATGACTGATATCAAATGCGTGTATACTACCTCATTTCTTATGTCTTTATAACTATATACTGTAAAGCGCTCCGAGTTTCAAGTTTTTATTATTATGTTTTGGCTCTCACTGAGGGCCACATAAGGAAATTAAACATACAAAAATACTGTAATAACAAATAAGAAAGCAAATATATAAGGATACATAGTTGACAATACATAAACAAAATACTACAGTTATCAACTTTAGAGTGAGTCATGGCGACATTTCAGTAATCTCAATAAATATTTAAGAATCCTTTAAAAAATTTAAAAAAAAGCGCTCCGATACCCTCGTGGGTCACATTCGCGCTATATAAAACCTTATAAATAAAATAAATATATAATTAGGACAATGGAATATGAAATTCTCTAAGCACTCTACAATAGCATTGTTAGAGGAACACACCCCTATAGATTCTTAGTCCAGTTAAAATGTTTTAGCCTGATTCTGGTATAGATAAACTTCACCTGGGCTGGTAACAAGATTTCTGAGTTTAATTTCCTCATCCTAGGGGTTTTTGACTCTGAATAGGTGCTGCCATAGGTAAGTTACTTGCGGCTTCAGTTTTCTCATCCACTTGGCCCCAAAGGCTTTCTTAACAGCTCTAGTATCTAATTGATATAAATTATTGCTAATAGATCTCAAGCCTCTTGAGCATCAGTTTAATGGCGTTCTTGCTAAGCAAGCGAGTCCTTCCTGGTTCTACCCAACAGGTGGGATGACTTGGGTTGATAAACAATTCTTTAATGGAGAAAAACTCTTAGCCAATACAATTTGGCAAGCTGCACAAACTCACAGATACATGTTTATGATATATCTTAATCAAAGGTGTAGTAAACTTGATGGATGTTTAAATGCCACCTGAAAAACCTACTTTAGTTGGAGACGATGTTAGCGGTATTACAGCTTTGGATCTGTAAAATACCATCCAAGTCAACCTGGAATGCATAAAAGCAACCCCTGACAGTATTTCGCTCTCATTGATCTCTTCAGAGAGGTATAGCTTTGTCCAGACACAAGGGAGCACCCAGCATAATTCAAAACAATACCCTTTTAGGCTTAGAGTGCTGAATAAATTATGCAAAATAGGAAGCATAGAACTCTGGGTAGTTCCCAAATTTAGATGGAGAGTAGCTCCTATATAGAGCACCCTGCAACACCAGCGGCAAAGCTGCAAAGGATAACTAATCCCCTTGTCATTCATTGGTTACGCCCTCAGGTGGTTCTCTCAAGTGAGTTCTCAATTCTGTTGTATCCTGGGATTCGTAGTACTGCACAGCATTAATGTTACCCTCTGGTGGGCTGGTCATGCCAAACAGTCAAAACTCGTGAATTAAACAACTTTCTCTGCCTTCTGAACATTCCGCTTTGCGGCTGTAACAATTCCAAGTCACGCAGACCCACTTTGATTTACTGGTGTGGTGCTGTCTTCATGGCTGGACCACCGTCACATTTCTACTGTATTTTGTTCACAAACTGAAGACTCACCCCCAGTTCAGACTTGCTTTAATATTAAGCCCAAGAGTCTGGTATATGTCATTTCAATAAGTTCCTGCCTCTTGAGTTTCGGACAATCCCTGTCTTTGTTCACAGGCAGCTTGTCTGGCAGGCACCACAGCTATTGCAGATAACTAATCCCTTTGCCATTCATTGTTTACGCCCCGTGGTGGGTCTCTCAAGTGAGTTCTTATCCTGGGATTAGTAGTATTGCACAGTATCATTTTTACTCTCCAGTGGGCTGGTCATGCCAAACATGAGTGCGTCTTGGTCTTAGGACAAAGTTGGGTACATATTGACGACAGTCCTGCCGTAAGAGTGCACCACCACAATGAACATGAATGCAAGTCGGTGGCTTGGAATCCTCTGAGCTAGTTTTGGAACGCCAGGTTGAATGAAAAATAAGCTGTGCATCTTACTTTGGGGGCACACTGGAGGGCATGAAAATAATATGAAGTTACCTGGTGGAATCGCAACACCCACTAAAGGGTACCAATGGATATTGCAATACTACTAATCCCAAAATGCATTTGGTCACTTGTGACAGCCCACCAGAGGGCAATAAAGGCAATTGATATAATAATTAGTACTGTGCAGAATGTTGGGATTCCGCAGTTCCAGCCTCTGATTAAGGACTTTGGCGGTCCGAAATGGATAAGGAAGCGGAGCTGAAGTGATTGCCGGTTTGTGCAAACTGAACTAAAGTAACCTGGTGACGAGTGCGTCTTGGTCTTAGGACACATTTGGGTACATATATGTAGGGTGTCAAGATTTTCTTCGTACACCAATGCCAGGGTTACCGAATACCATGGTTACCCGGTCTTGATCCCACCTCATGCTTCTTTGTTTTACCACCCTAAAATTACAGCTCCCATTTCTTTATAGCACACTTGCAGGTTCTTTTTCATCCTTGCTGTCTGTCTTTGTCACTATTTCCCTATCTTTCTTTCCCTCTTTGTTTCCTTTGCCTGCCTTACAGGACATGCTCTGGGTCAAAATCTGATGGTTAAAACTGGCACCTGCCACCCGGGTAACTACTGGCCAAAATTATCTTATTTGGAGATCTGCTCAGTCCACAGCCATACCCAGGTCTGGAAACCCTGAAGCCAAAACGTGTGTGTTCCCTGGCCAAAACGGTGCCAGAGGCCGTTTCTGCCTGTGAATGTTTTCTTGGGGGTGCATGCCCCATAAGGCACTGCATGACGTGCCACTGTTCACAGCTACGGTGGTTGTGTGGCAGCAAAACAAGGAAGAACAAGCCCTTAAAGTCACATGTAAGAATTCGTGCAGTTATTAGTTTACATTCCTCAACATACCATGTTTTACCCACGTGTTTAGATTAGAAACGTTTCCTCCTTTCTTTCCAGCAGTGTAACACTCATCACTTGCGTGTTATCAGCAGAACACGGCAGCTCTGTAGTGAAGCAGAGAAGGAAAGAAGGCGCTTTACTAACCGGGAAAGGAGAACCGTGACGGGAGAGGCTGCTTTGTGGCAGCCATCCTGGCCTAAGTGCTCGAAAATAGCCTGAGGAAGGCCCAGGCCAGCGTGCTTGCGATTAGATTGTGCAGCTCTCTGTATTCTGCACAGCTTTCCACCACCGATAAATCCCACCGGCGGAAGAACCATTGGCGCCTTAAACCCAAACATCGTCTGCCAAGCTTCCAGATCAGTGGAAGGGGAAAAGAGACCAATGAATTTAGTGCGAGACATACAAAAGCTGGCCTTGTGTGCCGCAGGCGAGGGTATCGGATTACAATGAGAAGACATGATGTACACAAAGGATTGAAATAAGGGGTTCTCGGCGTCCTAACAAATTTGGAAAACGTTTTGAAAATAAATTATGGTGTTTAAAGAAATTCTGGGCAAAGCGTTTTGATGAGTTCTTAATAGCGGACTTCTACAGCCTTTGCTGAAGATAAGTTGAGGTTAGTATTTTACCACCAAATAGGTAAGGCGCATGTGCGGCTCTTAGCATGCATCAACACACGATCTGGTACAGTTTCTACACACATCAGAACACGTTTATATCGGTCACTGAATTGATACGTTCTGCATTTCAATTCTGATTCTGCTTTGATACTGAATGTGGCCAGGATGAACATTTGCCTGTTAGGGATTTATGAAAGTGTTGTGTATAGAGGACTATATAACCAAGGCCTTCGGAGACTTACATCCAAGGGAGAATCTGCTCCCTGTAATCACTGAGCAGTCTTGGTTTCAGCGTGGACACTACTTACTGAAGTAACTTGTACAGAAGTCATAGAACTGGGCAACCCAGATTACTGAGAATTAAATCACCTTGGGCCACTGGATGTGAAAGAAAACTTCAAACCTCTTAGATGCCTGTCCAAAACCTCAGATCTATAAAGTGGGATGGATCCAGCGGATAGCTCTCACCTCCATGCAACACATCTCTGAAAAACAGTGAGCACCTTTAAAAAAAAATGTTTTATTAACTGAAGAAGAAGAAGAATGGTCTTTTGGACAATTTAAGCATAACATTTTGAAACATTTAATCCATGAAAGCATTGACATGTAAGAAAGCAACTGGCCGCATGGATCCTCAAATCCTGCAGATAAATAATGATAAAATAAGCTGATGCAGTTGTATTTTGAAGACTAAAAGTGATCATTAAGGGGAACACTAAGTCTGACGCTGTTCTTTTCTATGCATCTGTACTGGTGTGCACTTGCTCGTCTAATTGTATACCCGCTAACCAGAAGACTAGGTCCTCCATCCAAACCGTATTTTACCATACTGTCTTGATAGTGCACAGTCAGACCATAATTCAGAACAACTCACAACATGCCTTCTGACCTGTATAAAATTACTAGACTGCTGTTATGGGCAAGCAGCCTGGGTTTAGATTTTAAGGAGTGGTTGACCATTCCTCGGAAACAAACATTGCTATTGGTAGTTTCTTAGCCACGCAACCAATGACTTTGGAATGTCTTCGAACCATTCAGTGTCTCAGTTTGATTCCTACAGATCACTGTTCCAGCAGTGAGGTGAATCTATCTAATGAATAGATACTCCAAATTCAGATTTTGTTCTTTCTTGACCAACATGTTCATGAACTTTGAAGTATGAATGAAGTGGAAGGGTCTTAATGTTGGGCTTTTTGTCCATAACTTGATGGAGGCACTTGAATGGTTAACATTATATGTTTCAGATTTCCATTTGGCAAACCTTGGATCTTAACCCTTCGCATAAACCTCATATTCAGATTGGTAGTTAGGCCACGCCTGGGTCAGATTCTTCCTCACTTGTCCTGTGGTACAGATCAGCTTCGTATGGTAGGGAACCGCTACAGGATTTGGTCCCACAGTGACAGGGTTTTTGGGGGACTCTGTCTTTTACAGACTCCTCTTGCAGCTTTACTGAACCAGAGAAATTCTGGAACCTTCCAGAATAATCATAACAAAGCTCTTCCCCAGCTTGGATGTCCTGCGCCGCGAAAAGGGCTAGTCTTGGCACCATGGAGTCAATACGGACTGGCACCATGACCAGGTTGGGATGGCAAGAGTGGTTGAGGAATCGCCCAATGTTTCCTATGTTTGCTGGGTCGATGAACGTCTCCATAACTTGTCCACTGTGCAGGTGCTCCCTCACAGCAATGAGGTAGTTGGGGTCCGAGGGCTGCTGATGTTTTACCCTCCTTCGAGCCTCATGGAGGCCCAGAACCTCCCCAGCATACTCGCATACAAACTGTCCTTTTGCTATAGGCTCCAAGGAGCGCACCCCCAAACCCTTCCGCTCAGTCTGGAACAGCAGGAGGTGTGTCTGCAGACCCCGTTGGACAACACGATTAGGGCAGAACTCACCACAACTGCACATTACATTGCATTCGAATATGGGCATAGAGGTGGTCCCCGCTGCTTCATCCATTTGTAGGCAGCGGTGTTCGTAATTGTTACTATGGCGAAGGCATTGGCAGGTAATCGCTGAACAGGGTGTGCTCTGGCAGCTGCATCCAGTAAACATAACTTCTGCGGGGTCGAGGTCAGCCCCAGGCCCCACCACATTCTCAGGTGTGTACTGTAAAGGAAGCACATATAGAAATAGAGAACGATTGTTTATAAGATTATCAAACTAGTTTGTTTTTTTAATATAGAAAAAGGCAGTATCATTATATTTTTATCTATATTAACAGAAAACTAGCCAATGAACGAGGAGCATCTGAGCAAAAAGAAAAATGTCTACTCAGAGGGAACATAAAAACTAGTAATGCTGAGCCATAAGCGAAAAATGTAGGTGTTGGTTCGCAAGTTTTTTTTCCTCCTTTTTTTAAGCTTTCACAAAAATCCCACCAGTTGAGCATCATTAATTTGTTAACGTCGACCCTACATATTCAGATTTTCTACTGGTACAAAATCCACCAGCGTACAATTAAGTACTTTCGAGGTGTAAATGCACATGAATTTATTTTTCTTCCACTGGAAAATTATTTTCTGAGCACAGAAGCATTTTCTCTTTTTTCCTCTTAAAATATGGGGATGTTTGGGCGATCTAAACCCTCAGTTCACACACTTAGATTTGTCTTTTTCAACACTCACTCTGGGTGTCAGGTGTGGGTGACACATGACTGGAAAGGTGTGTGAGAAGTCTGTGGGTGCTCCCTATTTTCTCAAGGGCTACCACCCGACCACACCTTCTACCCCAAAACTTAACCCTGAATAAGTTCCAAATGAAGTGGATTTCTGACTTGCAGCTGCAAATCCATTTTTTTTATCTTGTAATATGCACCTAAGTACACAAAGATTTGTGATCATGGTGCATAGTGAAACAATGAGAACAAATAAACTTATTATGCACAGGAATCTTGAGTCAGTTGGGGCAGAGATGCAATTAGAAAGGAACAAGTTCCAATTCAGCAAAGGGTCGGCCATGATTCACAGGAATAAAGAAGCCACAAAACAAATTTACCAGCACAACACTTCAAAAATGTTCAACGTGAATAAACGGAGTAAAACAAAAAGTGAAAAGACTCTAGAGGTGGACTGTTACATTTGCAACCCAAAAAAGTTTCAGAATTCATAATAATTGGAGAACTTTTTTTGATGCAGCATAGGTGCTTTATTTGCAGGACCACTGAAATTATACAATGCTGCGCCGTTTTCCCATGTGCCACATAATCTGTAATTTGCTGCATAATCTGCAGATTTTTACTAGTCATCTGTTAGTTGCTTCTTGTTGTGGTTAGGTCTTAAATTAGTACTAATACGGTGAAATCTCTTCACAGACATTGTTATCATGGGTAAAAAAAAAAAAAAGTAATACTATTACAAAATGTGCAGAGTTACACTGCATAATCTAGTCAAACCTGGTGCTTAAAATGGTCCTCTTCAAACGTATATTCCAGCAGTCTTGCTTATTTGGCAGTGACTTGTAAAGGTCTCCTTTACTGTTCCATGATCCCTCTCCACACGCTTACCAGATCAGGTCTCACCTTTGAGAGCATGCACTAGCGCATGTGTTCTCACCTGCTTGACTCCTGTTCTACAATGGGCTTGGAACCTACCATTGCTTACCATTTGCTTTGCGATTAAGAAGAAAAATGGTTCTGTTGGGTAGCAGAATACATTGCTTCAAGGAAAGGCAGTATTAGCTCATGCCACAATGAACAAATTATATTCAATCAAATTCAATGAAACCTCTCTGAAAACAACCAAAATTCACAATTCTTTATATAGAAAATGTCACAATTACAACATAACGAAATTACTTCATTCCGTATGCGTTTCAATAAATGCTAAAAACAGGTGAAGAGTGACTGGTGGTGAACACGAGTGAATAGTGCCGTATTATTCAGTGACACATTATATACAACTTTATACAATAATGTACAATGGGGGGGGAGGGGAGGTATATTGATTTACTTGACCAGAGTTATACGTCGACGTTTCGGGAGGCGCCGAGCTCGAGGACGTTAAGCACGTCGGTCACCTCCCGCGATTGAGCCCCTGCATTGCGGTCCAGACGGCGTTCGGCTCTTGCAGCGATAACCCATACCAAGTGACTCAGGATCGTCCTTCCGGCCTCTTCCAGGGTGTGATAAATTCCGCCTGTGATTACAAATCAACCTGTTCCCCCCACCCGCCCTCATCCATCACTGTCTTGATAAAGACCCGCCGTGACCACCAATTGGGGCACATTAGGGTTGAAACGTCGACGTATAACTCTGGTCAAGTATCCTCCAGGAACAAGCACAGTAAACATCTGCTTCCTTGGAGCATTAACTCGGAACTCTGACCTCTTAATCAATATACCTCCCCTCCCCCCCCCATTCTACATTATTGTATAAAGTTGTATATAATGTGTCACTGAATAATACTGCACTATTCACTCGTTTTCACCACCAGTCACTCTTCACCTGTTTTTAGCATTTATTGAAACGCATACGGAATTAAGTAATTTCGTTATGTTGTAATTGTGACATTTTCTATATAAAGAATTGTGAATTTTGGTTGTTTTCAGAGAGGTTTCATTGCATTTGATTGAATATAATTTGTTCATTGTGGCATGAGCTAATACTGCCTTTCCTTGAAGCAATGTATTCTGCTACCCAACAGAACCATTTTTCTTCTTAATCGCAATTACCCAGGTTCTGAGGGACACAGGGTCACCCCTTTTTTTTTGTTAAACTACCATTTGCTTTGCAGCATTGGCACTCTTCTCTGCTGCCTTCTAATTTGGTGGTGCTTGCTCTGAGTTTCTTCCTTTTCTTTCGGTGGTGCATGGATTAAGCACAGATTAATTAACTTTAGTGTCCCTCTGCTGGCCATCCACTGGTCATTCAGGTGCTAATTTTTTTTTTAAAATGCTATGAAGCGGTCAACATCTGATGCATCATAGCACTTCTTTTTATCTCCCCCACCCGCCTTCATCTTCCCCACCTACTTCCTTCTGTTTCTTCCCCCCTCCAGTCCGTTTCTTCTACCCCCTTCCCGTCCCTTCTCTCTCCTACCAGCCTCCCTCCTGTTTTGTTTGCTTCTCCCTATCCTACTGACAGAATGAAAACAAAATGTTATGAAACGTTTTTTTAACCGTCCTCATACCCACCTACATCCTGCCCCCATTACCCACACATCTCCCTTCCCTCCACCTCATTGACAAAGCCAATAGCTTGCCCATAGGGGTGCTTGTTTTTTTTAGGGTGAGACGTTTTAGCCACATGAGGGACAATGTGCAATGACTTGAGTGATAAAGCAATATCTAAGCAAACGGATGGTATTCTAAACGCATGAAAGATTTTGATTCATATAAACCTGTACAGTACTTGGTCTAAAGTTGTGCATTTTAGATAAGTGTTGAGCAATATTGGGGGGAGTGTGTGGGGGGGGGTTGTGTGTGTGTGTTTTGTGTGTGTGTTTTGTGTGTGTGTGTTTTGCGTGTGTGTGTGTGTGTTTTGCGCGTGTGTGTGTGTGTGTGTTTTGCGTGTGTGTGTGTGTGTGTGTTGCGTGTGTGTGTGTGGTGCTCCGACAGTACACTCTCACTTGTCCGGGACACACATACTGTGGAACCAAAGGCCTCGATGCAGAGGGTTTTGCCTGTGCGTGACAGTGACAGTGAGAAGCAGGTAAAAAGAAAAAAGAACCTTCCAAGAGAGAGTTAAAGAGACAGGACGTGCGTGGAGGTGGAAGAAAAAAGAGACATGAGGTGCAATCAAGATTGAGCAGCCTTAGTATTTAGCAACACTGGTACTCAAATCTCTAAATGGGGGCTCCTAGGAACATTTTCGGCCCACCTTGTTTTTTAAACAAAGTAAGTGCTGGAATCAAAACCAGCCAGCTTTGGTATTTGGGAACTCCGTTGGGATATTGTGTATTTACGTGTACACAAGGGTGAGGGAATACAGCTTGCACCAATTCAGGAAGAGCTAAGGTGAATTTTATTGAAAGCACACCCGGCATAGCTGACCTACAATTGTCATTAGTGGAACCTTTTCTAAGAGCCTTCTTCAGGACGTTCTGGAGTGTAACGCCTACCACCAGGGGGTTATTGGCCTCAACATGACACGTCACCACACCCGGCAGTAAATGTTTTTTTAATTAGGCCTCTGACCTTTTTTTAATTTTTTTTACACAAATTAAGTAGTGTCCCTAACCAGCAGAAAGGTACATTGTCCTGGAACAAGAGTGGGGAGGTAAGTGTATATGCCCTCACTGTGCTTGACTTCTAGTTGTACTGCGAACGTTAAACCACATACAGTTCTGTTGGGAAGATGCCAATCCAGACAGAAGCAGGATGGGAACAGGGGCAAACACATATGCATTTCTTAAGAAGTAAACAAGAAATGTGCCATTCAGAAGGGGATCATGAACACAGTGCAGTTCTTCTGAGATGGGATGGTCTTGCTCGAATTAACCGATAGATCGGTCTGTCCTGTGTACATGGTGCAAAGACCACAAGCAAAGCAGCCTGCCCTTACACTCTTCTGAAAGCCTTGCTTTCGTCATTACCCATTTCCTTGAAGCCTACACATGGAGGGAGCTTTATGGTGTATGTCTCTTGTGATAAGAACTGGTGTCGAAAATAGTCGAGCAACTTGCTTCCTGTGTCTACATCACTGAGCCGAATACTGTCGATGAAATGACAGTATGACACCGCCCCTCTTGCACACTGTGACGAGAGCACACATGCCTCAGAAGATTATAAATAGAACGGAGTACCGGGGGGCCTGGACATGTCTGTATTTTGGGAAAACCATAACATTCCATCTTCCCAAATTAGGAAGCATTCATATGTAGTTCATTTCTTTCCAGCCTGGGAGCAATTATCTGATCAGATGTTTCATGAGATAAGTGTAGATTCTCGGGAGCTGGTAGTTTTCCTTTTTAAAGGTTCTTTTTTTTCTGGCTTTGAAAGAAAAATATAGAAGCCCTGCAAAATAATAACGAAGGAGAGCTGCCCATTAGATAAAGTGTGGATGGAGGGAGGGCAGAGGCAGAACTGAAGCCATCTCTTGACAAGTCGGGCCCTACAAGGGTGATAGCAATGACTGTGGATAAAATTAACTGGAAGTGCATTTTTACTTGCTTATGCCGGGGCATGTGGACCTGCCGGTACACTGGGCACTGCTTATTTTTGGGCAAATGTCCAACACCTTGCGAACTAAGGGGCCCATTAGGATGGCGGGCGGATTGCCGCTGGCGGTGGCGCCATCCGCACAGAAATGACCCCCCGCCACATTAGAATGCCTGGGGGTTCACTGGCAGACGGAAAGACCGTCCGCCGCTTTTCCGCCTCGATCGCCTGCGACCGGGGCCGAAAAGGTCTAATATGGTGGCGGTGTCTATCAGACACCGCCAGCCTTATTAGGATGGGCTTTGAGGAATGCCTTTCCGTGGCGGCAATGCCGCCAATGAAAGGCATGCAGAGACTCCCTGTGGGGGCCCGTTGCGGGCCCCCTGGGACTCAGGGGGGTGCACATGGGGGGTACCTATGTACCCCCCCGCATTTCAAAGTGCAACATGGCAGACACCGTGCGGTGCCTGTCATGTTGTGCTTTGAAACTCACAACATGCTTTTTTAGCATTGCAGCGAGCGGTGCTTTCAGCACCGCCCGCCGCAATGTCAAAAATGCGGGATGCACCCACCACTGTGGTGGGTGAATCCTAATTCCAAGGACGGGACCCCTGCCTTTATGGCGGGCGGTCCCGTCGTCCGACAGGATGGCGGGCGGACAAAGTCCGCCTGTCATCCTAATAGGCCCCCAAGTGCGACTTGCCTATGCTAGAGCAGGTGGCCCAGGAATGTACTCCAGGTGCCACCAGTGGTGGGCGGCACTGATCAGGAGTGGTGAGGGACAATATTTTTTACACTTACCTCTTCACGGCTCAGTCGTCGCTTCTCTTCCTGATGAGTGCCGGAAGCAGGAAGTGCACAGGCTTCCCTATGCCAATCACGACGCTGCTGTCCGCAGCATCAGGATTGGTCTGAGCGGCGTGGTTCACACTCAGATAGAGCCTGGGAGCCTGTGCATGTTCTCCGCTTAGGCTGCGCAATACAGCCTGATGGAGAACATGCGAAGTGCGCATGACTGTTTGGCTGGCCCTTTACGGCCAGCAAAATCTGCATGCCCACTCCGAGAGTGCCCACCACTCCTCCTCCTGCTCTTGACTGCCCAGCCCTGCCCCACACCTACAATTGAGCCACTATGGAAAAATAAAATGAAGATAACATTGCGTTATTATCATTTTATTTTTCCTATTTTGTACTGCTGAAAAGCAGTGGGGCGACGCTCCTCTGCCTTAGCGGAAGAACCGCCGCTGGGTGCCACTGTTTATATCTGGGCATTTTGGCCAGCTCTGCACATAGGTGCCTCTTGTTCATGCCAGAGCATGTGGCCCTGCCATGAGCCCAAGGTGTGGTTTATACTGAGGAGTATGGTTAAGCCCTTAACACTCATTCCCATTTCGTTGTGCCTTGGAATTTTGCAAACCTGGCACCCTATTTGCTGCTTGCTGGTGGCAGGGCAGGTGGCCAGCCATGAGCAATATTACATGTCGGGTTTGGTGCATCTCAGAAGGAAGCAAGCCTCTAATAACACATAAAAAGATTGTGGTTCGGGATCCTGGACAGAAATGGCACTACATAACATATGTTGGTAAAACAGAGTGAAGATGTACGCGTATCAGCAGAAAAATGTGATCGACTGAGTAGGGCGACCACAAAATATATTGTATCAATTATACCAAACTACACCGGGGTCTATATGCAGAGACTTAAGAAGTCATTGGCCTTCTACTGAAAAACAACTAATTGTAACATCTTCAATAGATTGGGAAACATTACCAAGAGACGATGGTTATTTAAAACACTTGGAATGAGGTCATGGAGCCATGTTATGTGAAGAACAGACTTGCCCTGAAGAGACCAAGCGAACAATTCCACAGCTGCAATTCATCAACAATGGAAGGAGGGAATTCTAAGTAATAAGAGTGATGTATAAATGTCTATAAAACATACTGAGTATACATTGGAGAAATAAGATCTCGTAGTGTCATCCTGTCCAGAATTATTTAAAGAATAGTGTGTGTGGCCTCATTAACAACTGAAGAACCACCCAATAAGCTAAAGGTTTAATGTTTTGTGGATATACGGACGAACTTTGGTATTGTGTAATAATGAGTAGTTAAATGATAAAACACCTCTGTGGGGTATATATCTGCAGTAGATATACATATCTTATGTTTGATTTCCATATCCTCATTTCTCAGGTGGGTAGCAGAGGCCCTTTGCATATAATACTAATGTCGGGGCGTGATCCCAGCACAGCACCCTCGATGCCACTTGCTTCGGTCAGGGCTTGTGGCCCAGCATTGTATGGTAGGTGATATTGACTGACCACACTTTAGGCAGTTGCCTTGTCATACCTCCTGAAATTGGGAATTCTCCCCCAGACTGGTTAAGGACAGCCTCCGCGTCCAGTTTCCATCATATCAGCAGCTCTCAAGGCACAGACAAAGAGAGTTATTGGCACACAATAACTCCCAGCTCTTTAACCACCTGCAGCAGAAAAACCTTCACATTTTCAAACTGTGCTTCTCGCCCTTCTGCCCAGCTAGACCTTATTACTTAGTTTGTCATAAGCTACTTAAAGGCTTTCGGACACAACATCTTAAAATATCTCTATCATGACGCTAATTATGCATCAATGGGACTGCCTGGTTTCCTGTTCGACAACTCCTCTTATTGTTCAAAAGGAGCTGTGGGAGAGAACAGACGATAGTTCACATCATCACATCTTGTAATTTTTTATGGGGGAAGTAGGAAATGTGCTAAAGAACCTTCATTGTATTTGCACTTACCTCGCTATCCCTCCTTAGCAATATAATTCCAAGCCATATTTGCCAAATGTGAATACCTTTTTTTTTTAACAATATTTTTGGGAAAATACATATAGCAATATTGGAAGTTGCCTTTTTCTATTGTTGGAGAGCGGAGTGGAAAAGAAAGCTACCATATTAATTGCACATAAGCACCAGTGCCCTATCTCTTAATTTGAGAAACAGCTTTTATTATTACCATATGCCTTGCCACTTGGGTTTTAATAACAGTTTCATCACGTGACCTACATATGTAATTTTGGACAAATAGCCGCTATCTCCTAGGGTCTTAAATTATAAATAGGTGAAATGTAAAAATGGGATATTGAAAATGCCAACTCTTTGTTACACTAGCTACATATACCACTAATGCTTTCAACCACCTCTTCAACATATTGTGTAATCCGGTGCGAATCAGAACCAATGTACACACTACTATTGTAAGTAAGGCACCAGACGTTTAAGACAACCCTGCGGACGTAAAAGCATTCTCTATACCGCCCCGTTACTCCTTTTAGTTAGGTTCACACTATAAAAAATACCAAATGTAAGAAAAGTAGTCTAAATCTTCTTTTGCTCTCTGTACACAGCATGTGCATCAACCCCCATGCAACCTCACTGCCCCTGGGATGCATGACCTGTAGATTATACACAATTCACTGCAGAAGGCCCTCAGCCTCCAGAGCTCTCTCACTGGAACTGAAGCCTGTAATATATTGGAATTTCAGTTTCCGATGCACACGCTCAGCTCACCAGTTTTTTTTATGTTCTATTATTTTACACACAGAGATAATCCTTGAATAGATTTGAAGGGCTTAAAGAATTTGGCCCATTTTTCAGACTACTATGCTCCCTCACACTGACAACACTAATGCAGATCCCCTCTCCGCCTCCTTCCATCCCTACTCACTGCACCATCGTTTACGATTGGATACTACTCCACAATAATTGTCTGGAAGTCTAAAACTCGTCCCTTAAGGTCAATCACAAAAAATCCCCCCTCAATCCATCTCATTGAATTGAGGCTGGTGTTGTAGATTACACCCGTTTTATTATTATTTTTTGGACAAATGGATTTTCTGAAGCTCTCTTTGCTTAATGGAATTTGCTACCGATTACCACATTTTCTGGGCAGCTTTCTAGCTAGATAATGGCTCAATGCCAATATTGGCTCGTCTAGATCGACATTCTGCTCCAAGATTCTGATGCTTGTCTTTCTATTCTTCTCTTTTTAATTCAGAAGATTTTACCTTAAGTGAGTGGAATGTTTTAATATCATTATAACTCTTCTATCCAGCTTCACATGTTTTAAAGGCCCTCACCCTCGTTATCGGCCCTTGCCTGTAGCTCAGGTCTGTAAGTTGAGATCAAAGCCTTCATCAACTGTTATAGTCCTCAGCAGCGGGCTCTAATGCTATATTGTTCATCTGAACTCTAAGTTAGGTAGCAGGTACAAGAAGGAACTAGCAATGATTTACTTGCCTGTCTTGGCAGAGAGAAGGTGGATGGGCATGCACCATCACTTTTTGCTCCAATCAATTAGCAGAGGTTAACACCATCTGGAAAGGGCATTAAGATTTGTTAATGTCCAGAAAGCAATAGACATTAAATGTCATAGTTTATTTAGTCTTTTTGCTGGACCAAAGATGACAACTATATTTATGGCGAAATGGCCATCTGCCATTAGGAGTCTAAATATCCTGATCGAGTTTCTGACCATGGACGCTCTCAGGTGAACACCATCTTTGAGAGTCTCTGACCTCGCCTTGCAGGTCTATAAATTGATGGTTGATGCTCGGATACCGGGAACTCAGTGCACACAGGTAGTGGCATTTTAAGGGTACATTCAGAGTGATGGAAGATGCCACCATTCCAGCCGAAAATGCCCAACCAATATTACTGGTTCAATGGTGTGGTGTGTCGTCAAGATCCAGCCACTTCTATTATCAAATACTGACAGTCTACTAAGTGTCCTCTCACGTGCCAGCTTTTGTAGGAGTCTGGAATGCATCTAAGGTGTTTGAAACTCATATTCCTTGCAATTCGAATATCTTCACACTGCTGCTGTGAACCTCCTCCCCCTTTAACCCACATGCTTCAGGAGAAATTAAGCTCATTACAGATATGGGTTTTATGCTTAGAATAAGTATAATTTAAATTGCCAGACACTTTGCCAAAGGTTTCAAGAGCCCAACCAGAGTGGCATCTGTTTTGAATGTATAGATAGGTGTGCTGTTACACACAAGAGTGTAGGATAACAGTAGCACAATGAATATGCCTGTGGGGATCTCTGAGGGTGGCCATGGAGGAGACTGGAGCTCGAGCATGTAGTGTTCATCAAACTATCACACCTTAAAGACTGTGTATAAGACGGATATTCATTTGTGAAGTTCTCAACGATACAGGAGTAAGAAGGGGCTCTTGGACATATGCAGAGAAGAGTAGAAAAGAAGAATATTTAATTATAGCATCCCTCTTACTGCAATGCTATGGACTTTCATGACAGTGGAATGAAATCAGAGGGCCAACGCGGATGTTACTAGCCAAAGACGTCAAACATCTGCTTGCCTTACACGGTATTAAGGGGTGAAAACATATAAAGAGAATATTCGGTACCATGGTTAAAGGGACCATTCAGTGAGCTTCAATTCTGGAGGATGCGCTGGATTAGGGTTACTGGGGCTTTAAGTGCGCTTCACCTCTGCAGCAGACTCTTTGTCATGGTTAACAGGCCTCTGAGAGTGCTTTATTTCTGGAGGATATTCTTTTAGCTGGTTGATGTGCTGCTTACTATGCTTTTGCTCCCTCCTGTAGGATACTCTTTGACATGACGACCTGGTCTTTGAGAGTCCTCTCTTTCTGGAGGATATCACTGATTTCATTTGATAGGCCTTTGAGAGCGCTTCATCCCGGCAGCATGTTCAGAGGATGCTCGTTTTGAGGGGACCTAGAATGAGGCTTGCAGGATTTCCGATTTCTGGAGGGTATTACATATTTCATTCGATAGGCCTTTGAGAGCGCTTCATCTCTGCAGCATGTTCTGATGATGCCCGTTTTGAGGCGAGGGAGAATAAAGTGTTACATGTATACACGGTCTCTAATGATGCTTATGCGCGAGCACGCAATGGAAACTAATTTACTCATCATATGCTCATCTTCTATTTCTTTATGATCCTAATTCTGGTCTATGTGCCTACTGCTTGATGTTTCAGATATAATCAATAACGTATTATACAAACAAATTATTCAGCATGATTGCTAATGAGGCTTGCAAGGATTCTTATTTGTAGAGGCTATAGCTTATTAGAATTAATTGGCAGCTGAATACGCTTTCTTTTTGGAATACGTTCTATATTATCGTTAATGGGTCTTGTACCATCACTAGACTGCATGCATTATGAGCGCCATCACTAGAGTCGGTGCATTATGAGCACCATCACTAGAGTCGGTGCATTATGAGCGCCATCACTAGAGTCGGTGCATTATGAGCGCCATCACTAGAGTCGGTGCATTATGAGCGCCATCACTAGAGTCGGTGCATTATGAGCGCCATCACTAGAGTCGGTGCATTATGAGCGCCATCACTAGAGTCGGTGCATTATGAGCGCCATCACTAGAGTCGGTGCATTATGAGCGCCATCACTAGAGTCGGTGCATTATGAGCGCCATCACTAGAGTCGGTGCATTATGAGCGCCATCACTAGAGTCGGTGCATTATGAGCGCCATCACTAGAGTCGGTGCATTATGAGCGCCATCACTAGAGTCGGTGCATTATGAGCGCCATCACCAGAGTCGGTGCATTATGAGCGCCATCACTAGAGTCGGTGCATTCTGAGGCCCTCACTAGAGTCGGTGCATTATGAGCGCCATCACCAGAGTCGGTGCATTATGAGCGCCATCACCAGTCGGTGCATTATGAGCGCACTCACTAGAGTCAGTGCATTCTGAGCGCCCTCACTAGAGTCCGTGCATTCTGAGCACCCTCACTAGAGTCGGTGCATTCTGAGCGCCATCACTAGAGTCGGTGCATTCTGAGCGCCATCACTAGAGTCGGTGCATTCTGAGCGCCATCACTAGAGTCGGTGCATTCTGAGCGCCATCCCTAGAGTCGGTGCATTATGATGGCTAGGAGTGTCACTGTGTGATGTCTGGTATTTCCTTGCACGTGTATTCAGTGTTTGAGCACGCTCGCTCTTCATGGTATTTCTTAGCATGCTTGCTCAGGATTTGAGTGTGCTCAATCTCTCTAGAGATGTGATAATGAGGAGAGGTCTTTTCTCATCTGCAAAACTCTCCAGGAGATAAGAGCTCCTTTGACACCAAACAGCTCTGGCCCAGGCAGGGCATGGGACGGCGTCGCTGCTTCCACCTTGATGAACAGAGATGGCATTTTAAGGGTCCAAGTTATGTCGGATCACTAAATGGTGTTCGATACATTTGAGGAAATGAGGGAGCAGGGCCCTCCTAATTTCTACAAGGGAGCCCCCCTGCGTTGAACTGGAATCCTATATAGTCTTGAGAAAGCTTTCAAACCAGATCCACATTGTACTGCGAGAACACAGATGAGCGAGCCCTAGTCCATAAGGGGTGGGGAGAGGCTTGCAATTTTGGAGGATTCTCTAACAAGAATATTCACTTGCAATTAGGATGCAAAATACTGCATTTTACTACGCACTGTTTTAAATATATTGGCAACAACAACTCGGGTTGTACACACACATCACTGACGAGCTACTAATGAAATACACCTATACATAGGACCAAGGATCAATAATTCTCCATAACAGAGTAAATGACACATTGTCTTCCCTTCCTCTCCAATTTCTTTTCTCACTCGCCTCCTTATTGCCACTTACACACTTCAATCCCTCTTCACACACCCATGTATGTAAATATGTTTTCATATATGAAGAACCACTGAAAAAGTATTGCCACCAGCCCAAAAAGATTTGAGGAACCATTAAGGCTCAGGAAGTGACTTGAATACCCTATAGAGGAACAAACTGTGCTATAATGTTCTGTATGCCTATCCATGTAAAGTTGTGCCCTTATGTGTGGGCATTTGGATACTATGGGGTATGCTTACCTTAGAGGGAGGGTGGGGTTTCAATCCTACTCTCACCTTCATCCGTCTCCACCACATCGTTAATGGCTGACCTCTAGGCACTGCGATCGTCATACAGTAGCCCCTAGCCCATAATAGGTCTGTGAAGCCTAGGCCTGATGCTACATCACTGGGTCGTCACTCCCCTATGGCATGGGCACACATCTGGAGAAGGACAGCCTGTGCTGGTCCAGTTGGCATCGAGAGACAATGGAACCCAGTCAGCTGGGTAGCTCACTGGGCGACTATGAAACTTGTAATCACACAGAGAGCGAGAGGATGAAACTCCTACGCATGTCCTCCTAAATAAACACATCCATCACATGAAAGAGTGAATGTGTTTAGAGTCCCTAGGTAAGATAACAAAGGTAATTGATCACTGAAATGGAAACTACATTTTACAAAAACTTTAAATAAGTATCCCCCTAAATATAATGACCTACATTTAAATCCAGAAAAGTTAAATTCCAGCATTTTCTGTTACTTGTTTTTGAAGTCTGTTTTCACCCGCTACTCCTCTACGTGCCTTGTCGTGGTATCAGCCCCTTTAAACTCGAGATGGTGCTTGACTGATGACTGAACAAGAATATCTCAAAAGGCATCCCTGGCCCCTAGCTAGCCTTTGCTGCAGAAGCGCAGCGCGCACGTCGCCATTCCCAGAAATAAATGTCTCTGGCTTTAAAGTTTGCAGATTAATTAAACCTTGCGGGCCGAGCAGATTCATGCGTGGCAAAGGTCTTCGATGGGGGCCGGAGAATGGCAGCGCGGATGCACATTTAAAATCCCTGCTGCGGAAGAAAGGCCCCTGGGCGGACTCTAGCGCGAGCCTTTCTTTATCTCTGTTCCGCGTGCGGCGGCGGGATGCACGAGCCAGGGCGAGGGCTCTTTCTATCGGATTTATTTTCAGCAGAACTGTGCGTTACCGAAAAGCCGCTCCTGGCAAATGTTTGATCCAATTTCATGCAACTTTCAGTTTATCTCGGCCGTGGAAAGGAGTTTCCAACGAAAACAAAAACTGTAAGAAATACTGCGGAATGTACGAGGTGAGAGTGCCCTCTGCTGGTAGTTCTTCGACAGTGCACGCACTGTAGGTTAAAAGGAGAGTTTATGCTTTCAACGTGGTGGGTGGTTATGAAGCTGCCCTGAGGGATGCTGCACGTTGTTGCCAAGTGTTACTTCATCATAGTCAGCATTGGTTTCAGAACCACAAATTCAAGTTAATAACATAATCCCTGTGAATCCCGGATTGCAGCCACAGAGCAGTTTGAAACAAACACTGACCGCATGTCTCACATAAAACAGCACAGTGGGCAATGTGTACAGCGGTACACTGAGTATTATTAAAACCATGAAATCCATTTGGGATTCCAGTGACATTTACAAAACCGGGCCTTCCACCTCACCATTTCTGGTCACCAACACTCTTCAATGGCTTTATATGGCCCATAAAATATAGGTACCGGTTACATACTTTAAGAATATCTCTTTTTCAGTTGCGCATTATACACGCACTTTGTCTGGAGAGACCAACAGCCCAGTAGATTATGGTGCCCTTCTGTAACTCCATTTGTTATTGTTCAACTTGTAAAGAAGCAAAACAGCATCTCCGGGCTCCTATCGGCCCATTTCCCTTTTAGATATTGACCAGAAGATACTGAGTGGAGCGCATGCGGCACAACTCCTCCCATACAGGACCCGTTTGGTCCATCCGGACCAGGCTTGTTTATTCTCGGCCGAAGCACTATGCACAATTTACGGCGACCAGCGCACATATGGCATGCGCCAGTATTACAAAGTTCAGATTGGGCCCTATGCCTTTTAGACATACAGAAAGCCTTCGACTCGGTCGAATGGGATTACATGTGGGCAGACTTGACCGAATGCAACTGGGAGACACATATCTGAGCTGGTTGAAACTGCTCTACGTTAAACCGACTGCCCGGGTCCGCCTGCGCAATCAGGTGTCGGACAGTTTCAGAGGGGCACCCGCAAGGGTTGCCCCCTGTCGCTGCTCCTTTCCGCACTTGCGATGGAGCCTCAGGCAATCAAACTAAGGGAAACGATGAGACGATGGGGTGTGCAGATGAGACTGGCGACTCAAGTGGTGTATATGTACGCCGACGATACCTTGGTGTATCTTCATCGGCCCTCCTCGAGGAGCTGGCTGGTTTCAGAGAGATATCGGGACTTTGTCTGAACCCGGGAAAGTCTAAGCTTTCCCCATGGGTAGCCTACTAAATGTAGAGGCGGGTGATCTACCTCCTGTGGGAATAGCCTGAACTACAGATAGGGTGTGCGACCTAGGGGTCCGACTGGCACACACGTCGACTGTCTATTTGGAGCGGAATATGGGCAGATGTATGGAGGGACTCGGTTGGGTTCTGGAGAGACTTACCCTTGTCCCTGGTGAGAAGGGAGGCCCTGATAAAAATGGTGGTCTTACTGCGCTGCCTCTATGTTAGGCAAAATTCTCTTTACTGTATTCATTGGGAATATTTCCACCAGCTAGATCGCCTACTAAGTGGGTTACTCTGGGAAACCAAACGGACAAAAGTGAAACTGGACACATTACAGCATTACAGAGGACATGGGAACGGGGAGGTCTTGAGGTCCCTCACTTAAATTTTTACTACATGGCGAAACAGCTGCAACATGCAGTGCAGTGGCTTGACGAGAATGACAATTGGGAGAAGAGACTGCTGCTGGGCAGTGGCGTTCCCTGACCTGCTTATGATGGGCTTGCGGGTGCCTGAGCGATTTCCATATATTAAACGACACGTGGCCTCAGTATGGGAATCTGCAATCAGAACTGTGGTGGGGCATGCACCCTATGCCCCCGAGGCCCCGCTTTGGGCCGTGACACAGTTCAAGCTAATCAGTCGAACTATGTCCGTTGCTAGATGGATGAAGGGAGGTTACTGCTCAATGGGAGACATACTCGGGACAGCAATTTATTACTGGAGAAGATGCAGAGACAACGTTCGAGTTAGGTAGGGGTCAATACCTTTAATATGCTAAGATCTCAGCGGTGGCACAAGAACTATGGACGGTATTTCTGGAGGAGCCGCCTATTACGGCCATCCTTCAGGCCCTAGTGACTCTGGCCAGGGGTCGTAGGCTGGTGTCTCACATCCATAGGGCGTTACGGGAGGATTTGGACTTACGCCCACTTCCGGTCCAGGCCAAATGGGATACAGCACTGGAAGAACCTCTAACAGATTCGGACTGGAAGAGAATACAAGAAGGGGTTAAGCAGATTAGCATCAATAATAGATTCAAATTAACCCAGTTTAACATTATTCATCAAACCTACCTGACTCCCTGGCTGCTCCATAAGATATATCTGGATCGCTCCGCACGTTGCCCTAAGTGTGGCTCCGATGAGGCCCAATTCTTGCATATGAATCATGATATGGAATTGTCTGAAGATAAGATCATTCTAGGGGTCGATACTGGACCGTTTACGACTAGTAACGGGGTGGATGCTTCCTCAGTCTATCAGAGAAAATATTTTGGGTTTCCTTCCCCGCCCCAAGGGCAAACAAGCATTTACAATGCAACGGTTTCGCCTTTGTAAAAGTTTGAGCTATTGGCATTGTAAATGAAAAATTTTGTATTTATGTGTTGGTTTTGCAAGCAGATGAATACATGGCATTGTCATTTACAATGCCAATAGCTTAATTTCTCTGGCTGCAGGGCCCGCATTCACCAACATTGTGTGCATTATTACTGCAGATGTTTTAACGTATCCAGATTCTTGGAGATTAAGGGAAACTACTCACTTGAGTAACAGCCAACATGGGGAACTAGCTTATTTAGTTAAGCATGTGTGGAAATAACATCCTCTTAACGAGGTTGCCAACGAAACAGGGGCACAAAGTAAACTACTCCGCATTCATCCAACCAAGGGGCTTCCAGGTCGATAAACCTGGATATCTTAATACTCCACACACTTGTTGGCAGGGTATACCCGAAGTGGGTCCCTTGCTCACTTTGCCACTGGATTCAAGCTAGCCTTGCTGATTAGGGGTTTTACCCGAAAGCGGCCCCAGGATGCTTGTGTCCGGTTCAGGGAAGACCTGGATTGGCAATTTGGGCTGAACTGTTCCCATGAGGCACGGGGTCAAGACTGATTTGCATATAGCTGGGTCTGAACTGAAGTGGCAAAGTGAACTAAAGAACCATGATTGATTCAACCCCGATCTGTGAAAATGTAGTGAAGGGATGAACCAAAGACAGGTCTCCCTGTTCATATCCCCACAAAAGGGAATAATCCCCACCAGACCCCTTGACTCTGGCATTACAGAAGAACACAAAAGATTGTGTGGAAGCAGAGAGCTTAGTCTGGACAGAGAAAAGTCAAACCGAAACGATTAGTAAGACTAGAGAACACTATTACGGCTTAGTATACAGTAAAAGAGAGAAGTAGAGACGTTGTCATAGGCGTAGCTATCAACAGTGCAGCAGGTGCAGTGGCACCGGGTCTTGGTAACTGAGGGGAGAGCCATTTTGGCCAAGGGAATGGGGGGCCCAATTTCTTGGCTTGCATCAGGGCTCATGGCGCCCTTGCTGAGCCAATGTGCAGACAGGGGGAGACGGAAGTGAGCGGGGGAGCGAGAGGGAACTGGAGGGGAAAATTGAGCTTCTCATCTGTCGCTTTCATAAATCTATTCTGCAAGAAAGCAAACTCGCTCCCACCTGCACAAAAGTTTTTGAGAAAGTCTTTAAATGCAGGTGTGCGGGTATAAAATGACCACCCTGCCCCGACAGACTTAAGCCAAAAATCCCTACAGAATGTATTTTCTCTCATTATGTGCTTGAGGGTCAGTAGCAAGGAGTCCAACTCTCGTGTTACTGTACAAGCTCAAATCCAGGCAAAATATAAACACGAGTCTCAAGTTTCCAGTCACTCGATGCCATCACATTTTATTTTCACTTCATAATAAGTGAAATCTCGCCGGGGCTTCAGGTTCGAGTAGCGTCACGTATAGAGTTTCTACCGCAGGTGAAGTAATATGCTTGCAAAGCCGAGTAATGCTTAAATCCGGCTGAAGAATCCAAGGCGGCAGCCTTTTTAATTGAGACATACATCCTGGCAGAAACCGGTCTCGGCGCTGGGCGCGCGGGCCTTTGCCTCGGCGTCTGTGGCTTCTGCCAGCTCGTGACGGAGCTCCATGGCAACGGGGTCCACGCGCGCCGGCATGCCCGGGTCTCAGGGGCTCGCGCTGGGTGCAGACACAGGCAGCCGCTGCTCAGCATTTGGCACCAGCAGGCCTCCGCCGACAGGCCACGGAGGTGCTACTTTTTGATCACGGAAACGCAGCTTTGATTCCGAATGTGTTTAGGCAAATCCAGTGTTGAAATCATAATATCGGGAGCCAGAGCCTGTTTGAGACCGTTTTACTGCTGCAACGTTCATAATTTGGCAATGGAAGATCTCGCGGCCACAGATTCCGATATCGAAATAATATCTTGCATGCGAGTTTAATCAAAGGGAACAATGCCGGCGAAGGCAATAATATCTTTACGTCAACAGTCCTGTTAGACACTGCCTTAGTTCAATTTAATTTGTAATCTGTCGGTCAATAGTTTAGAGCTTATGTAGGGTGTTCTTTTCCTCACACCCTTACCCCTTGTAAAACAGCAAACCAATAAAAACAAGCATTGGCCGCACGGCTTTACTTTTTCGGCCGTGAAATGAAATTTTAAAACAAGTCAGGTCCCGGGCCGGCAGCCAATCACAGCGCGGCCCGGGAATGACGTCACGGGGGTGTCCCGGGCCGGCAGCCAATGACAGCGCGGCCCAGGACAAAGGGGCGGGACTTAAAAAAAGCCAGAGAAACGCCCCCGAATCGCGTTTTCACAGGAAAGCGTGATTGACAGCCTCTGTCTCCCAACGGCTAGCCTCCATTTATGGAGCTAGCCAATGGGAGACAGAGGTGGAACCAAAGCCCTAATGTAGGATCATGAGATTTCGCCGTGGGCGGAGCAACTGATACGCAGTTGCAACGCCCAGGGCAAAACCTAAAAAACTCACGCGTAGATTCCTCCAGCTAGGATTAGTGCTCGGCAAACGGTGGATTGCAATCAGCTGAATGGGGTCCAGACCCCCCACAGTGGAATGCTGGACCAGGGACTTGAGGAAATGGGCGACAGTGGAGCTAATTCAAATGAAACGAGTCCGGGGAGACAAAAAAAATTATATGATGACGCGCAGGCATGGCACCTAATGATTTCGTAGGTCCCTGTGAGAGAAGCCCTCCCCACCCAAAGGTCGGGGGTAACTCACCTGATAGCGACGGGTCAGAGAAGGGAGGTGATGGGGTGGGCAGCCCTGACCCTGAAACTGTGTAAATTACCTGATCCAGCAGTACTAGATTACTCACACTTGGCGGGAACAGTACAGACCTTATGTCCGTGACCTGGGGGGTGGGAAGAGGAGTTTAGTTAGAATTGTATCGCTTAGTTTTGTTTCTTTAGTGCACTATTTACACGAAGTCCAATACAGTACTGGGCGTACTAACGCTGATGACTGTCTTGGCCCCAACGATGATTCTTTTTTCATTTCCTGGAATTATTTGTAATGATCAGATTGCAATTTAGGTTGTACTGGGACTTCGGACGATACCACCGTACTGTGATTCTGTTGTATTTGCACTCTTTTTGACATCCTGTATAATTAAAACCACAATAAAATCTTTATAAAAATAAAAAAAAGAAGCAAAACAGCATATGGTATAAACCATGCATCTAGATCTGTTGAGGGTAATATATCAAAACCACTGACAACTTTAGAAGAATGGTTAGGAAATGGCTATATCCTCCCTAACCATCATGGACACTGGGGTGCCCCCCCCAAACAAACTCCCCCCCCCAAACAATGAGCAAATCCCTATCACCGTCCTCTGCATGCCCTGCCCTTATTAAAACTCTACTGAAAGCTGGTTGTTCTACTGTTTATTTTGTATACCTAGATGTGTTAAATGCCCACAGACCACCCATATCCTATTTTCTTTAAGTACTGGTAATCGCTTGCCTAAATAATGTGATTGTGCTCTAACTATTCACCCCATCAAGGTTTTCCCTCACAGCAAACATATCTTTATCCCTCTAACCCACCATCGAGCACACCAGGGAAGCGCCAGGTAGAGTTTATTTTTAGAACACAAGATTAAATCCAATAATCAAAAAAGAAGAGAAAACATAAATCACTACATTAACCATGGTTCCCAAAAGTGCTACTTGTGACAAACGAGCGTCAATGCCTCATCAGGGGTAGTAAGCACTATATAGATGCAATTACAATACAAAATAATATATACGTGCAGTCCATCACAAACTTCGAGGATAGATCTGACTGGGAACTCAAGCATACTCGGAACAGTTGCTGCCTTGTGGGCCTCATCAGTTAGATAAAGCTTCTGTCCAGTGGCACAGTGAGCACTGGGCGTACATCTGGCCCTACACGTTATACTTAGGGCGTCATACTGTAACATGAAGGTGATTTCTGGAATGCTTGCAAAAGCCTCTGTTGCAAGCAATCGCCCACGCTGCAGCCCACGTAACGCTATCATTTATTCTGAATTGGAACCAGAACATCTACAATATGTCAACTTTATTTTGAAGAAGTCCCGGGAATACAAACGCCTGCCGAAATTAGTGCCCTTTTCAGGAAGGCACTGGAACTTTTAAGATCGATTTAAACTCTTGGGAAATAAGATACATATCATAAAAGTAGCTTCTGTCTCACAAATTCCACAGTCAGTAAAGGAATTTTAACCTTTCTTAGGGTTAGCAAATGCAACTTTAAGTAGTAGATATATTATAGAGTTTTCCAAGTTTATCTTCCTCTTCACTGAACTACTGTAGAAAGGAGAAGATTTCTATTTCCTTTCATTTTGGAGGGAGTGCCTTTGATGCAGTGATTTCACGGAGGTCCTATGACATCAGATCTATATAGTGTTGCATTCCATTTGAGGGCACTCGCTACTTGTGACTTTATTTGCTCTTACACAGATAATGAACTTCTGGATATTAGGGTGCTTACCATGAGAGAAGGAACTACCTGCTAGGCTCCGGTTATACAGATTACCTGAACCTGCAGTTCATCAAATCAACTTGGACATAGGCAGCCACACAACTCAAGTGGTCATTGTTTTTCCTCTGAATACTCTCTCACCCTGGAACATTCCAATAGAAAAGCACAAGCAATAACTCAAAATGACAGGCACTCATTGGAAGAAATTCCAATCCAATGCATCATTAAAGCAGAGGCTTGATGAATGCTAAATCAAAAAGGATTTCAAAAATATGACCCCCTGAATTTTACCACCCCTAAATGTAGCAATGGGTAGCTGAAAAGAACTCACTATCACCAAAGATGTGGCTCAGCTATGTGCCCAACCTAGGAAACAAGCATTGGAAATGCAATAGGTCTCGCAATAACGCGAGTCTGAACTATTAGCATTGTAAATGATAATGCCCTTTATTTTTGCGTTCTGGTTTTTGGAACATAAATAAAAGGCTTTGTCATTTACAAGGCCTATAGCTTAAATTTGCGTTAAAACGAGACCTATTGCATTGCAATGGTGGTGGTGCTGCTGAGTTTTCTCTGAATCTGCACTCTGAATCTGCACCCACAATCTGCACCCACAATCTGCACCCTGAATCTGCACCCTGAATCTGCACCCTGAATCTGCACCCTGAATCTGCACCCTGAATCTGCACCCTGAATCTGCACCCTGAATCTGCACCCTGAATCTGCACCCACAATCTGCACCCACAATGTGTGAGTGGCGTTGCGTGTGTGAGTGGCGTTGCGTGTGTGAGTGGCGTTGCGTGTGTGAGTGGCGTTGCGTGGGTGAGTGGCGTTGCGTGGGTGAGTGGCGTTGCGTGGGTGAGTGGCGTTGCGTGGGTGAGTGGCGTTGCGTGGCTGAGTGGCGTTGCGTGGCTGAGTGGCGTTGCGTGGCTGAGTGGCGGTGAGTGGCGTTGCGTGGCTGAGTGGCGGTGAGTGGCGGTGAGTGGCTGAGTGGCGTTGCATGGCGTTGCGTGGCTGAGTGGCGTTGCGTGGCTGAGTGGCGTTGCGTGGCTGAGTGGCGTTGCGTGGCTGAGTGGCGTTGCGTGAGTGGCGTTGCGTGTGTGAGTGGCGTTGCGTGGCGTGTGTGAGTGGCGTTGCGTGGCGTGTGTGAGTGGCGTTGCGTGGCTGAGTGGCGTTGCGTGGCTGAGTGGCGTTGCGTGGCTGAGTGGCGTTGCGTGGCTGAGTGGCGTTGCGTGGCTGAGTGGCGTTGCTTGGGTGAGTGGCGTTGCGTGGATGAGTGGCGTTGCGTGGATGAGTGGCGTTGCGTGGATGAGTGGCGTTGCGTGGATGAGTGGCGTTGCGTGGATGAGTGGCGTTGCGTGGATGAGTGGGGTTGCGTGGATGAGTGGGGTTGCGTGGATGAGTGGGGTTGCGTGGATGAGTGGGGTTGCGTGGATGAGTTGCGTTGCGTGTGTGAGTGGTGTTGCTTGGGTGAGTGGCGTTGTGTGGGTGAGTGTGGTGTTGCGTGGATGATAGTGGGCTTGCGTGGGTGTGAGTGGCGTTGCGTGTCTGTAAGTGTTGCTGTGTGGGTGAAAGTGGCACAGAGCCTTTGATGTGGCCTGGCGCAGGAGAAATGCTGCTGCTGCTAATTAAATACAAGAGTGGCCGAGAAGCGGCCGGGAAACACAAGTACGGCCGGCCACATAATTAGGGGAGGAGAAGCCGCACAGCACACGCTGGGAGAAGCCCTTTGATGTGCTATGCGGCCGCGATGCGCGCTCTGTGCTGGGGGAGGGCCATTAGCCTGAACTCGCGGCAAGATCAAACGAAGGGTGGGAGGGACATTGAGGAACAGATGGCCATGAAAGTGTATGGGCCAAAAGCGCGTGCCTGTACGTGCACTCGAAGAAAACGCCACGAAAAAAAGCGGTGGTTTGACAATCAGTTCGAGCACTTGAATTCTCGCCCCATTTCCCATTCCTTCGGAATGGTAAAGGACGAGACCTAAAAACTTTTAAGAGTCTGTATTATACACATCCTCATTGGTTAAACCTGCGTAGCTGAATAACTGAGGATCACAATCAAAAGCATTTTTGGTGGCCGACTTGATAATCTGTTATAAAAAGCTGTATAAGATGTTCTAAATACATTCAAGGGGATTGAGCACACAAAACATGAAGGACGGTGTCAGACTATACCAATCATACCCTTGAGTAATGAGGCCCTGTTCCATGAGTCATTGGGTATGTGATGGAATGCCCAGGGCACGAGTCGGGGTACCAAGCTGGTGGACAGCGTCCCCCCACTTATTTTACCGGGAGCTCAATAACTGGAGCAAATAGAGCCACACATTCAATCTTTGGCCTCTCTGGCGCGAGATCGGAGCTCATTCAGAACGCTGCTCACGCGCTGGCTTCTCTGATGCAATCGCATCGAAGGGGTGAGTGAGGGGAGGCAATGAGTCTGATGGTGCATGCACCTTTTCGAGACGTCACTTCCTGTCGTGACGTCAGCGTCCCCCCACTTATATTTTAGGACTTGTGCCCTGGGAATGCCTGATGCGGTGTCTCGTCCTTCAAATTTGACAGACACAATTACAGAGAGGTCTTCGTAGCCTTCAGACAACTGTAAAAGCTTTGCTTGAATATGAGACGGAAGACATTACCAAAGATAAGGATTCCCTTTAAAAAATGTTGAAGGAACTAATGTATTTGAGTGTTTTCCAATAGATTGGAATAGCAGCTGTAATGGGAGGGCTGTTGAATAGAAGCTATTCTCAACCAGGGAACTATATTCAAGTCAAGCGGCTGATAGGCATCCTTACTTAACTGTTGGGTTATCAACAATTTTATTGGCATTGCTACTGGACAATGATAGTCGATATTTCCCCAAACAAGGTTGCATTGTCTTACTATGTAATTAAAACTAAAGAGGATCACATTTCATAGGAAAAGCGGGGTAAGTTAACAACTACTATCTAACATGAAAGGTAATTTAGGCTGTTCCTTGTAAGGAATTGGGATAAAGTTTTCTCTGTGGATTCATCAGATCACTCAATCATTCAAAATTTAAAGGAGTGAATAATGATATCCATATGAGGGACATCACGGGAACTTACCTCACCTGACCTTTGATTTTAATAATCACAGGAAGATACATCAGTATGCTAAAACATGGCCCCAATGTTGCTGCAACGGCCATTACTGCACCCAGTCTGTATAAACATTAATGCCCCAGTCAATACATATATATATAGCTCCAGAAGAGCATCGAAGGGGTTACAAAATTCATAGGATGGACAGAGTACTGGGAAGAGGGGGGGGTGTTGCTATTATTCTCAGAGATTCATTAACTCTTCAGGTAGACCCCCCGATAACCCTGGAGGGGGGCGAAGTTATGAATTTTTCTGTGGTTCTCTCCCCGCACTTTACCCTTGGGGGTTCCCTGGTTTATCGGCCCCCAGGACCAGTGGGCGCTTTTCTTACGGCTCTGACTGAGCTTTGCACCCCCCGAGCCCTTAGATTCCCGTCCTTTTTGCTTCTGGGCGACTTTAACATTCATATTGATGCGGTGGGTCTCCCGGAGAGCAAAAGTTTCTTAGACTTTTTGGATTTCTTGCACCTGTCTCAGTGGGTTTCTTTACCCACACACTCGGGAGGGCACACCCTGGATGTGATCTGCTCCAATTTTCTCCTCCAGGCTGATGCCCCTGAACCTCTGACGTGGTCTGACCATCAGCTAATTAGGTTTGCTTGGTCATCGCTGGGGACTACCTCTGCGAGGATTAAATCATGGTGTGCCAATAAAATCAATAACGAAACTCTGGTGGCCACCCTAGCTGAGAATCGGCCTGTGTTGGGTAATGATCTTACTACAGCAGTGTCGTCCTTTAATGAGTGGTTGGTTGCGGGGGTCTCCGCCTCTTCTAAAGGAAGGGGAGGTAAATTGCGCTCCACCGCCTCACAACCCTGGTTCTCCCAGGAGTTACGTCTCCATAAACAGTCCTGTAAAAGACTCGAGCGGGATTGGCGTCAATCGTATTGTCCTCTGGCCAAGGAAATACTGCGTAAGGAACAGAAAATTTATTATGCAAGTATTAAAAAGGCCAAAGGTATCTATTACGCCAACCGAATTGCTAAAGCTAATAATAATAGTCGGGAGATTTTTTCAATTGTGAACAGCTTCCTGGCCCCCTGCGCTGAGCAGCGGATAGTTCCAGCTTCTAAGGAGTGGTGTGAGAGCCTGTCTGGGTTTTTTGTTGACAAAATAGCGGCTATCCAGTCAAACTTAGCTGCCTCCAGCCTGTTTGTTAACCCGCAGGACTTTCCCCTTCCCCGGAAGGTTCCCTCGTCCAAGCTGTCGGAGTTTGTTCCACCTTCTATCACTGACACTCTTGCCGTGATCAAGTCTTTAAAATCGGGGTCTCCTTCTGACCCCTGTCCTGCAAGAGTGCTGGCCGCTGCTGCTGATGTGGTGATTGAGGAGGTGACGCACTTAGTTGGCCTCTCCTTCAAAACTGCCAGTCTGCCTGCAGAGTGGAAACAAGCTAAGCTCCTACCTCTGCTGAAAAAGGCCGGCGCTGATCCGGCGGTACTGACCAACTATCGGCCTATATCGCTGCTTCCTGCCTTGGCTAAAATCGGTGAGAGGCTGGCCTTCCAACAGCTTAATGAGTTTGTGGAAGGATCTGGAGCTCTGCACGAGGCTCAATCCGGGTTCCGCACTGCCCACAGTACGGAGTCGGCCCTGGTGGAAATCTCCGAGGCGGTCAGGGAATGTTTGGATGGGGGCGGCAGAGCGGCTCTAATTTTATTGGACCTCTCTGCCGCGTTTGACACGGTTCCCCACCAACGCCTCCTGTCCAGGCTTGCCGACATCGGTATTTGTGATCTTGCCTTAGACTGGCTGAGCTCATTTCTGTTGGCTAGATCTCAACAGGTTTGGCTCCCTCCGTTTTCATCTTCGGCTAGACCACTCCATACAGGGGTCCCGCAGGGCTCGACATTGAGCCCCTTGCTCTTTAATATATATCTGACCCCCCTGATTGATCTAGCTGAACATTGGGGAGCCAAAATTATTGCATATGCGGACGACACGCAGTTGTTGTTCACTTGGCCAGGTGAGGCTCTGGATACAAAGCAGATCCAAAATTGTCTGTCCTCAGTCTTCAATTGGCTAGCGTCATCTCAATTGAAGTGCAATGAGGACAAGACGGAAATCTTGCTCTATGGCCAGTTTCCCCCTGACTTTAGGTCACTATTGTGGCCAGATGGCTTCCCCATTCCAGGTACCTCAAACACCTTGGCTAAGAACCTCGGGGTCTGGTTTGGGGAGGACCTCCGCTTTGAGGGGCACATTAAGAGGCTCACTGGAAGCTGCTTTGGGACCCTGAAGTCTCTTAGAAGGTTTTTTCCGCTTCTGCCGGCCTCTGCCCGCGAGTCAGTCGCGAGAGCTTTAATTCTCTCGCGCCTGGACTACGCGAACGCTCTGTTTAGTGGTTCTCCGGCTTACTTGATAGGGCGACTCCAGGTTATTCAGAACGCCACTGCTAGATTGCTGGGGAATATCTCCAAGCGGATCAGCGTTAGGACTTACCTGGAGAGCTTGCATTGGCTCCCGGTGCAGCATCGAATTACCTTCAAAATCCTGACTTTGGCCCACAAAGCCATCAATGGGCGCGGCCCCGTCTATCTGATGAAACTATTTCTGCGGTACACCCCCAATCGAGATCTGCGCTCAGCTTCTCAACACCTCTTGCAAGTACCGCGTTTCCGGCGCATCCGGCTGGGTGGGCACTCTGTGACAGTGAGAGCTGCGCGAGCATGGAATGCGCTCCCAGTTTCTCTGCGCAGCACGGTGGACTTCACGGTTTTTAAGAAAGCACTAAAAACCCATTTGTTTAGATTAGCTGTGTAATTGTTATGTTGCTTCAGTGCTTGGCTGCTTTACTTCTTTTGTTTTCCTTCTTTCGCGCCAGGATACTCCGGCAGTAATTGTGCGCGCTATAAAACAGCTTAACATAACATAACATAACATAACATTAATGATCCGAAGCTGTTGTGCACATTAATATCCTCAATCTCTAACACATATCAATGCCCACAAGCTGCAAAGAGCATCTATGACCTTAGACATTAGAAGCATTAATGGCCCCAGACATTATAAACATTATTGGCCCTAGAATGAGTCTATGAATAGTGGTTGCATTGCCCCAGCTGTACTACAGAGTTATGGACTGTGTCATTAATGGCAACAAAAAGCCAGCTTTTGTGCACTGATACTGATGGTTTTACCAGTCATTAAAACCCTAGTATTCTGCTAAAGATGCTCAGTTTTAAGGACTTACAATAATCAAACATAGGTTTGTTCTTTTTGAGAACCGATCAGAATTTCTAGAGTAAATTATAAATTGTGATAAGGGCATTCCTTTGGTGGGTTAAGGGATTAGGTACAGCCCCTTGTCAGAGTGGAATAGGATTCAGGGGATCCGAACAACCCCTTCTGGAGCCATAGGGACTGTATGCATTCAGAGTAACAAAACTTCTAGAATGCATGTCTGACTGAGAAGGTGGACCCAGAGGAAAAGAATGAACTGTACTAATCAACATGAAGAAGGAAAGGATTGTTTGCAGGTCATGAGGAGATTCAACATCTGATTGGTTGGGGTGTGAGATATGAAGATTGAATGAGAGTTATCATATGATTGGGTCAATGTTTGGTTGTGGTGTGCTACTAGTGTGTTGAGGCCTGAGGATCAAGGAAGCCTACAGGTGACTAGTCAATGACTAGCGATGCAAGAACAAAGTGCGAGTCCGTCTGTTCTCGGAAGTCTGTGATGAGATGCAAAAGAGGGCTGCACTATTTAAAGAAGAATGGAGGGTGGCAGCTAACATTTAAGCCGGGCTCAAAGCTTATTACAGTTGAGTAATCATGTCTTATGTATCTACATGTGGAGAAGTGTGGCTCACTGGTTAGAGCGGCAGACTCTGAAGCAGAGATCAGGCCCGGGACCAGGGTTCAAGTCCCGACGTAGCAGGGTCTTGAGCTCAATGTCCGCGGACTCGATAATTCTCGCCTAGATGCCTACTCTAATCATGGGTCCCACACTGCAACTCTGAGCAATAGCTTGCTTAATCTCCACAACGGCCCCTACAACACTGGGATGCCTGGCTTCACCTTGGGGGTGCCCAGGAGGGGCTTCAGACAGGGAGAGCCAGGAAGGGTTCCACAGCGTTATACAGCGCCGGGACGCCCCGTTGGGGCAGCTGTGCGCTTTACAAAATACACTACATTGACATTATTACAGATTAACAGTATTGTCACTATTAAACTATATAAAGGAAACAATATGCAGAGAATGCAAGCTTATAAGGATTTCATGCCATATAATATGGATTACTAGTTATTTAGCCTACGAAACAAACAACATCATATCTTCTCTGGGTGCCAATAAGAAGTATTATTATTGCCCAACACAACAGTACTCATTTTATCAGCTTTAACCGAATTAGGGCAAGAGAAGAGTGAACCAGTAAAGACTCAAACTTGAGACCTTCAGACATGTCTGTGCATTGGCTGCCCTAGTCGATTGAGGTACTTCACTTACTACACACATCTATGTCCTTGCATCAAAGTTTGGTGAAACACAACGCATAAGTGATACTCTCAATCGCTTTAGAACATAGCTAAAGCAACATGCCTCTCAGCAATCCAGAACAGTCTATATTCTAACTGTATGTGTGATCTTGGACACCGAGTGATCAGTATGTGGTGCTAATGTTTTGTCTTAACTTCTTTACAGTGTGGAACTTCCCCAAAATAGGAATGAGTGGATTTTGGTTCCTTAGTTTGTGTATGTAAAGGAAACGTAGGACCTGAAAACATGTTACAAGTAATGTCAGTCTCTTCAGGAAAGCAGAATAGACACTTATCAGTGCCAGTCTCCTTGATCTTAATGATGTCGCCACCGTGTTGTAATTACAGCAGCTTAGTCTAGCGAGGCCACTTAAAGTATACCCTGGGCGGTTTCAAAGTATTGGCCACCCTAGGCTTGGTATGTTTTTTGCACCATAAGACACCACATAGGTGGCCTTAACAATACATTGCAAGTCTTCCTGAGATTACACGAATGTGTAAAGAACTCGTCAGCCTCGTTCCTTAATATGGTCACCACTTATGGAACCAACCTTATCCTTAGAAATATATGGTATGGAATACCTTCTGCCATATATAAATGTTTCTCCAGGAATTAACACAAAAGAAGCACGAAAGAACTTACAGATGAGGATTACTCTGACCTAAACAAAAGTCTTATTCCGCCTGGAGCACAATATAGGTCAATTTTAGAAACGGCAATTACTCCAACCTGAACAGATGTACCCAAGCCATAAGTGTTTAGGTTAAAAGCTGACAGGTGCCATGTCAAGTTTTGTCACTGCTGTGCCACAAGTATGCTCTAAAAAACAGGTTAAATTAACAAAATGGTGTTTCCAAAGCAGTGTTAATCCACCTTGCTATGGAGAACTCCACACTCACTGCCCCCTCCTTTGAGGTAAAATAATTTCCACTTTCCTCTGTGGTTACCACCTTGCCAATATTTTAATGACAAGCTGCCATTTTTACCTAAAGCTTGGTACGCGGGGTAAATCAGTAAAGGCCTGTGTTGCCCCTGAAACAAACACTTGAAACCGCAAATACGAATAGGAAAAATAGAATGTTGTAACAGCCAGTACAACAGCAAAATGAGCAGCGCTCACTGAACTTAATAGTGGATGAATGACACACGTTGTTCAGAATAGCTCAAAGAGAATATCACAATATTTTACAGAGGCAGGAAAGACTGCCTTGTATGTTTAGTTACCAGGTAACCCCATGTCAGCGAGCGCACAATGCCCCAGTTCTGCGCTTAAAAAAAAAGCAACGGTTTCAGATGCGTTTGCTCAACTGAATCAACACGACTGAAAAATGTGTTTAACTGACACAATACATTATTAAACAACCCATGACTCAAGCACTGCGTCATCACACACCAGATGACGAGCGGTCACTGTTCTGCTCTTTGAAGACTACACTTCATTAGTTTAAACCATATATTAAGAAATGCTGCCTGACATGTTGGGAAAGTATAGTATATTTCGCAGTAGAGGGCCTACGCCCCGTACTCCACGTGCCAGTGTTTCCTATTTTTGATTGGCGGTCTTCGGCTGGAAGTAAGTGATTGGCTACTGCCTTTTGAAAAGAACTGCCTGATAGCGCTTACCTTGAAGTCCGGAGGCTCCACTCCCTCCTCGCAGCGCACTGGCACAGCTTCCAGGCCGTAGCTGATGTCGTCCAATCCCACATACAGCATTGTGCAACCGTGGGCCACATAAACACGAAATCTACCGCCTGTGTTTATTTACATCCACAGCCTTTGTCCTGCCTCCTATGTTGATTGGCCCAAGTTACACACACAGGATGACAAACGATTGGTCGCAGGATATGCCACTTGCCCGGCAGAAAGGACGTTTTTAGCAACGATTGGTTAGAGCCAGAGCACGTCATTGCGATGGGCGGAGATTTTGCGTACGACGGAACCACATTGGCTTCTGTTTTAAATATGGCTGCATCGGTTACGCGTTCCGGATGGGATCTGTAGTTTTGCGTTGAAATACGGTACTCAACTATTTGGAAATCCCATATACGTAACCTAAAAAGTAAAAGCTTCCTAATGATGTGGAACTTGACTCGGGGCTGCTTGGCAGCCACTTGTTATCGATAATAGCTGTCAATATACGTAGGATACAACAGAATGCCTAGTTGAAATTGGCTGCAACGATATGCAAGTGCATAATGTATAACTCTGCGTTGGTGCTTCTTGTGGTGTCAACATTACACTTCTTTTACTGCAATTATTGAAACAAATAGTTTCTTTCTGAGCTGAGAAGTGGTGCGATAAAAGTCGCAAGTTTCTTATTTCCAGTGGTGCATTGCTCAGCTGGTCCAAGTCTTTTCTTTTCACTCTGGTGCTGGCAGTCCTGCTGTTTATTCCAGTGCAAAATGAGGACTGCAAGTACCAGGATGCAATTAAACAAACATTGTGCAATGTCGATAGTTCATTCTTTGGTGCAGGCCTTTTATTGACTTCAAATCTGCAAAAAGTAAAAAAAAAATGCTTGCGGCTGATGCTGTTTAGCAGAGGAGTGGTGGGGAATAGGGAGATAAAGTGAATGCCACTCAGCAGCACCACTGAGAACAAGTAGGGTATAACATCAGTGGAGGCGCGTGGAGGCGATGCAAGAGGAAAACATAGAACATGGAAGGTGTAAAGATGTGCCTATTGCCAGGAACAAAGATTTAGGAGGCACGAGGTAGTTGATGTAAAACTGTATGTTTATTTAATATAGAGCGGGAGAGGGCCGAGCGTCCGACGATCTCCACCACTTTCGCTTTTCTGCGCGCATGCGCAGACGCTCCAATATGGCGTCCTCGTGCGCTACGTCGTGACGTAGCACGCGAGAACTACAGCGCAACTCTACATATCTCCCTCTTTTTATTAACAACAGAAACATTGTCATTGAAAGTTCCTCAGGATACTTAACTTCCCCCCAGTTCAAAGTCTCGGAAGCGGGTGGGCCTTACCACCACTCTGCCTGCTCGTGTGCGTCTTACCGGAGTGGAGAGGGATTCTCCAGCGCCCTTCTCTTCAGGGCTCACCACCTTGTCTCTCAGGATACCCGGCTCTTTTCTCCTCGGGTCACACTCTCCCCTTCATGTTGTTCACCCGTCTCAGGCATTCCCTGGTCTCCAAACTCCTCACGGTTTCCTTCTGCTCCCGGATCCTCTTCTTCTGCAGGGGTACTTCCCTCATTCTCTCTTTGTCTTTGGTCTCGTTGTGCCCCCCCCGTTCTCTCCCAGGGACCATTGTAGGATTTTGTTGCATTTGGACATGCGGTCTTGGGACCACACATTCCCGTCACTGAGCAGTGCTGCCCTATCGTATACTTCTTTCACTTTCAGCGGTTGACTGTATTTACTGTCTCCTTTTCTTCTTAGTACCGCTAGTTTGACTCTCACCCATTCTCCTCTCTCAAGAGCTGTTTCCTTCACATTTCTCCCCTGGTTGTAGTGCTCGGTGTATATCCTCTGGGCTTTCTCTAGGTTGAGCTGCACCACCGCTGGAGACCACTTGCTAGTGATTGTCTTTTCCCTCCACGCTACATTGTCCTTGGTGAAGGGGTGTCTTCCTCTCAAGATTTGGAAAGGGCTGTACCCCGTGCTGGTGGGGGTGATGCGGTAGGCCCACATCATACTTTGTACTTCTTTCTCCCAGTTTCTACCCATCGTGATGGCAGCTTGGATGGACCCCATTATGACTCTATTGAACCTCTCCACCTGTCCATTACTCAAGGGATGGTATATGGAGGTATGCTTGATTTTGATCCCATTCATCTCTGCATACTTATACCACTTCTCTGAGGTGAATTGCGGTCCATTGTCGCTCAGAAAAGATCTCGGAATACCTTCCCTGAGAAAGACGGAGGTAAGAAACTTAAGCACTGTCTCAGCGTCCATCTCTTCCTGTATGTGCACCTCCGGCAATTTTGATTACTTGTCGACGAGGACACACAGATATTTGGGCGTCCCCAAGGTGTCCAGCACGGGTCCCAGAATGTCTACAGTCACTTCTTCCCAGGGGTTACTCGGTTGGGCAAACTTTCCCAAGGCCGGCCTTAAGGGCTTCAGAGTTTTGTCCGCTCTTTGGCATTGATCACACTCTCTCACATGTCTCTGTACTTGGATGTCCACTCCAGGCCACCAGTACATCTGCTTCGCCCTCATCTTGGGTTTTACGATTCCTAGATGTCCTTCGTGCAGTAACGCCAACAATCGAGGAACCAGCGTTGTCGGGGGGACTACTTTGTCACCTTGGTACAGGAATAATCCATTGTCACCTACTGACAGTTCGTCTCTGACTTCATAGAATTTTCGGAGCTCTTCTCGGAATCGTTTCTTCTCTGGCCATCCATGTATTATGCACTCCTTGACCTCGCCCATGTCCTCGTCTTCTTCATACGCTTGAGTCCACTCCTGGTTGCTTATCACCCGTTCTGGGTCTTCGTTCACTGCTACCATCTCCTCGTTTTCCGCAGTTATGTTGGGAGCCCCTTCCATCGATGAAGCTCTACTGAGGTATTCTGCCACTTTGTTACGTGTCCCCGATATGTATTCCACATCATACCTGTACTCTAGCAATTTCAATGTCATCTTGGCAATGCGTGGTGTGGCGCTCGCATGCCCACTCGAGGGGAGCACTTTGACCAATGGCTTGTGGTCTGTCTTAAGTTGGAATCTTGTGCCCCATAGGAATTGGTGGAACTTCCCCATGGCCCACACCACCGCCAGAATCTCCTTCTCTATCACACTAAATTTTTGTTCTGTGGGCGATAGGGATCTCGAGGCGAAACTGAGGGTCTCCATCGTTCCATCTTTACTCTCCTGCATGAGGACTGCTCCTAGTCCTTTCTCGCTGACGTCCGTCGTTAATATTGATTGCCCCATGGGGTCGTATCCCTGTAGTGGTACGGCTTGACTAATGTCATTCTTTAAGGCATCAAATTCATGTTGTGTCTCTTCTGTCCACTTGAACACTGTTTTGTCCCTTATTAGTTGCCTCAGGTGGTGCATCTTGGTGGCAAAGTGTTGTACAAACTTACTATAATATTCGGCCATCCCTACGAAGGATCTAACCTCTTCTTTGTTGGTTGGGGCCATTGCGTCGCAGATTGCTTTCACATTTGCTCGTTTGGGCGTGATGCCGTGTCCTCCTATCTCATGTCCCAAGTAGGTGACCGACGTCATTCCGAGTCGGCACTTCTCCCATTCTGCTATCAGGCCATTGCTCTCTAGCACTCGAAGCACCTTGTCTAGCTTCTTATCGTGATCCTTCTGGTCTGTCCCCATCACCCGTATATCGCCTTGGAAGTACTGGATGCCTTCAATGTCCTTGAAGAGACGGTGCATAAGTTTCTGAAACACCACGGCTGCCGAAGCAAGGCCAAAGAGTATTCTGTGGAATTGATAGCATCCGAAGGGTGTTATGAAAAATGTTAGTTTCCGGCTTGATAGATGTAGATCTATCTGGTGATAGGCGGAGGTGAGGTCAATGGTGGAGAATCACTTTACTCCCTTGGTCTTGGCCAGCATTTCTTCTATGCAAGGCAATGGGAATTTTTCCACAATTAGGCACTTGTTCAGATCTCGAAGGTCTACACATAGACGGACCTTGCCATTAGGTTTCATTGCCACCACCAGGGGTGCCAACCACTCCGAGCTGTCTATTGGCTCGATGATACCATTGTCTTCAATCTGCGCAGTTCCTGCTGTACTGCTTCTCTTACGGCTAGGGACACATTCCTGCCCTTATGGTATACCGGCTTGGAGTTCTCTTTGAGTACGATCCTATGTGTGAACTTCTCCAGGTTGCTGACCTTCCCGCCAAACACTTTCGGGAACTCGCTCTTCATCTTCCTCAGGTCCTGCCAGCTCTCTGGGGCTGTCATCAGCACTTGTGTGTCCCCCCTGGGTCCAATTTTATCCCCAGGTCACCTTGGTCCATCCATCCTAAGGCTGATGGGCCCTTCTCGGCTACATATAATTTGCACACCGCACTCCTTCCTCTGAACTCGAAAGTTAGAGCGCTGTATCCGACCATTGGAATGGGTTCGCCTGTGTATGACACCGGTCGTATGTCTGGTGATTCTAATCTTGGGCCCAAGCTGGGTCTGAACTCTTCATTCCACACTGCTCTTTGGACGATGGTGTACGGGGATCCCGAGTAAACTACAATCTTGATTTTCACTCCTCCTATCACGTCGCATTGTGGTTTGCGGGAGCGCTTGCAGTCGATGCCTAGCACTTGTCCTTCCACACATAGCACATTGTCCTCCTCGTCCAGTTCTTCTTCTTCCTCCTGTTGTTCCTGCGCCACGTACTTCACTGTGGGTCTCCTCATTTTTCGGCGACATACCTTTTCGTAGTGGCCTACTATGCCACAGAACATGCATTTCACTCTAAACGCCGGACAACGTTTGTCCTGGGCTGCGTGGGCTTGGCTTCCACACCTGTAGCACGTTGTCTTGCTTTCTTTGTTCTGCTTCCAGTGTTGTCCTGGTTTCCCCATCCACTTGTTTGGCCCTTTTCCTTCCGTCGTCGTGGCTTTACTCCTCACCGGTGGTTCTGCGTCGTCCACCTTGTTCACCATTGTCTCCTGGACAGCTTCTCTTTTAGCCGCATCAGCACACCGTTTCGACAACTCTGCCTTTTTTACCATGGCTATTACTTCCTTAAGCGATGCTTCTCCATTTACCCACAGTTTGTCTTGTACCGTCTTTTTGGAGGTGTGCATGACTATCTGATCTTTTATGAACTCATCATGCAGAGCCCCATACTTGCACGCTACCGCCAGCTTCCTCAACGCCGCAACGTAGTCATCTATGGATTCGCCGGCTTCTTGTTTCCTCTGCTGGAAATTGTAACGGTCGATAGAAACGCACAGTGCGGGACGGTAGTGGTTGTCGAGATCTTCTATAGCGTGCTTGAAGACATCGTCATCTGCATTTGGTCTGGGCGTGGGCACCAGGTTCTGGAAGACCCTTATACCTTCCGGGCCTAGGTTGTGTAGGAGTATCCTTCTCTGCCTCGCACTGGGGAAGGCCTCCCCTTCCAGGGCTTCAATATAGTTCGTGAAGTACTCTCGCTCCTCCCACTTCATTTGAGGGTCTCCAGGCTTTGGCAAAAACGGGATCGTCGTCGTGAGTGAAGACGCCTGTGCGCTCATTGCGGCGCGTCTTTCTGGTTCTGCCCGTGGACCACGCGGGCTGCCTGGTGCGTTCGCGCTCTTGCCTTGCGCTTGGTTCGGTCAGGGCTCTTCTGCTCCCCCTTCTCTGCGTCTTGCTAGTCCGCCAGGGCCTCTGTGGATTGTCTCTATTCTCTCACCGTACTTTCTGCTGCTTTATGCCACTGCGTCTGGCACATTAACGTGTGGTTGGTGTTCTCCCTCTTCCTGCACGCTTCTGCCACTCTCCCCCGCTGTTCTGTGTTGCTGCGGTGCCTGTCCGCTTACCTGCAGCTCCTCGTGGTGGGCCTCTGACAGGGACTGTGCCTCCCTGTGCTGTTTCTGGGTCCTGATGCCTCCTGTGCAGTTTCTGGATCCTGCTGGTTACTTTTCTCCACTCGTTTTTTTTTTGGGTCCCAGCCCTCGTCGCCACTGTAAAGATGTGCCTATTGCCAGGAACAAAGATTTAGGAGGCACGAGGTAGTTGATGTAAAACTGTATGTTTATTTAATATAGAGCGGGAGAGCGCCGAGCGTCCGACGATCTCCACCACTTTCGCTCTTCTGCGTGCATGCGCAGACGCTCCAATATGGGGTCCTCACGCGCTACGTCGTGACGTAGCACACGAGAACTAGAGCGCAACTCTACACAGGGGAATTAAAGCTGAGTATGTGGCTTTGAGAATGTGAGCATAGCTGCCAAGTTTTCAAATAGCTTATGTGTGACTTTTTCATAATTTCAGTGCAATTATGAGTGACATTCAAAGACTATGAGTGACACTTTGTCGCAAACAAAACCAAGCAATGAAGAGGAGGGAAACATATCAGAAATGACACCCATTTAAGCAATAAGTAACTTTGGCTTGGTGTAGACCACAAGGCTTCCCAGGAGGCGTGGCTCCTCATTCACTACCCCTTGAGCCAACACCTTACAAATGCTGTACAGCTGAGAGAAAATGTATGCTTTCTCAGGCACACTGCTCCCATTGTAATGTCTTGGACCAAGTATTTTACGAAACTAGTTCCCCAGATTCCAGAACGGAGAACAGCAATGAATTGCGTATCCACATTTCCCTTGCATCAGCAATGCCAAAATTGCTGCCTGTTGATTTCTCCTGCCTCTGCTGTAGGAGGTGTGCATGTCAGACTTCCACAGATCCACTGAATGATATGTTTTAATAAAGTTCCTGTTTTGGCTAAGAATTATGTGTTTCATGTGATTATTATGTTTTGGAAAAATGTGTGCAAATGTAGTAAATCCACGTTTGATTTGATCAGAATTAGCTGGTGGGATAAAATCACATGTGTCTGCAGAATTATGTGAAAACATTAGGATTGATTTTTTTCAAGCATGCAGTGATGCCCCGTCCGACAGTGTGCCCACCTTAAATCGGTAGCCTACATCATGTCGGGCGTACGTTTCCTCCACTGGAGTTTGTGTGGGCTGATAACTTAAAGTTCCCCAATTAATAGGCGGCAGGCCGGCCCTAACAAGGTCACGTGCTCTGACAACACACTAAAATGTTTAATTTGATCGACATTATCAGCATTGTGTTACAAATAACGAAAACACTAAGTTAAGTGACTACTAGCTGAAGTGCCACCTCTCCGACTCCGACGCTTGTCCGGACTGCGGGGGCCTGAAAATAATTTGCCCTCTGCCATAGAATAATTGACCTTCCTACTTGCATGGATGGCCCGGCTGGGCTTTAGGTGCAAGCTGCTCAGTCAGTGGTGCTGGAAGAGTACTGTGACCTCTGAGCGGAGCACGCTGCAGCACCATGATTGCCACGGCCATCGCCGCCTCGGCATGAACAGGCAGTCACAGTGAGCAGCCGCTGTGCTACCGGCCAGTCCAGACAGGATCAGTTCAGACAGGATTTTGTCACTCACATCGCTTCCTACATCACTCTCATCATGTGAGCTTGGCAATGAATAAGAGACAGCACACGACGGCGGACGGGCTCTGGCAGGTGTGAGCACTCAGCAGCGGCGGCGCCCGCAAATGCAGCCTGAGCCACAGCCCGCTTCCTTTGAAAAAATCCTCCCCGCCTTTAGTGGCAGAACATGACGCCATCCCTCCTCCCCCACGGCACCAGACGTCTAATTACACTGGGCAGTACAGTGACGTCAGGCTGTAAGAACCGCACCACGGGAAATATTGACAATGAAACATTGTTGCACATCAGACAGTGAGCCTGCAGCCTTAACTGAAAGACTCAAGCCTGCATAGGAACATCGCACCCGCCACCCAAGTCACTCCGTGATATAGTTTAGGTAGCACTTCAGTGAGGCTGCTGAAGTGCTATGCATATGCGTGACAATGCATTTCAGTGCGGTGATGTGGATCATCACACTGAAATGCGCTAGAGTCACGTCTGATGTGTGATACTTGGCAGGACTGTGTGAGAAAGGACACCTGCAGATGGCAGCCGCGTCCCATGCAGGTAAGAACAGGTGGAGGGGTATTTCGACAGACGGCAACAAGGGTACATTTATTATTTATTTAATTTCTCCTTGTGGTTGTCTGTCGAATCCCCCCCACCCCACCCCACCGCTTTTACCTGCACGGGCCGCAGCTGGCAGATGGAGCAGATAACAAAGAAAAAACATGCACTTCCATGGAGTACAGAAAGTAAAAGACAAAAAGTACCTCTGAATCCCCGGAGCTCAGAAAGGCTGCCTCGCGCGTTCACTCGAACGCCAAACTCTATTCCACTATTGCTGGGGGCGGAGCAGCGTCACCTGTGGCTACACCGAGAGAAGGGAAAGCCATCAAATAAGGAGCAAGCAGATGAGGTTGGCAACAATGCCAACCAACAATAATAAGGGGTCTAACCCAAAGTCCACTATTCCAATTTTGTATTTATAGACTATTGTCATTCAACAACGGACAGGTAATAGTTATTTTTGGTCAAGACCAAAAAACCTGGGGTGGATGAGCTGATAGAGCGCGCAGGTCACCCGGCTATAATTTTACCATAAACACGTTTGGGCCCATATATTTCAATACACCACTATTTATTAATCGGGCGACCATACACTCTACTACCAGTAACCCAGTTCCTTCCTATATATTTCTATTGTACCCGACTTACCAATCCACCGTTACGGGTACCTAATAAACACGATGAATCTGAGAGCTAGCTGTGAAGAAAAAGGCAAACAACACAATACCAACTTTATATCCTTCTGTATTTCATAAAAACCACAGACTCCGGGGAAGTTTTAAAGGTTTTATCTAGATTTCAGATTCGGAAAGCATGAGATTTATAACAAGTAAACAATCAATAACCAAGATAATAAAGAGTACATATCCATAAAGAAAATAGATCAAGCTAATCATTTATGAGTCTAAAGAAAATTAAGAACAGAGAAACTGCTTAATCAGAAATCTCAGAGTTAGTCCTTAACTGGGCAATATCAAATCAGACCCTCCAGCTTATCGCGATTTCGCGATTCACGAAAAAATCGCGAAATTAGCTAACAAGCGCGATGGCCGCGATATTTACCATTTCTGACGCGAAAAAAGGGCCCAGCTGCAATTTAAAAAAAATTGTGGCTTCTCATTGGATGTACGCAAACACGTCACTACGTGTTTCCGTACAGAATTGAGATATGGGCAGAGTGAAACATCAATGGAGAAAGGAGGGGAAGTGTAGTCCTGCACAGACTGAAAACAACACGGCGCGCGCTGTGAGCTTGTCTTCGGAGAAAAAGCATTTCCTGAATTACAGTCTCGTTGTAGAAACCCGGCTCGGCTGTAAATTCGCTGCCTACCTGTTTGGTGAAAAACATCCGATTAGTGACTGAGGGCCACAGGTCCCCTGTGAGAGCAACTCGTCACAACTATGTCTCCAGCGTTAGATTACAGTGGTTCTCCTGGGAAAAGCGACGGATATTGGATTGGCACAATTGTATGAGCGGGTGCATATTTTCTTCAACTTTTGCAAAGGTTAACATATCTTTTTATTCAACAGTTACAAAATGTAAATTCATGTTAGTTATTTTTTTACCATTGTAAACTATATCAGCAATTTGCTGTGCCTTCATTAGCGAACCCTGAATTGGTGAATTCAAATGCTGTTCAGTATATGTTGTCCAGCATTTTATAACTGTGTGCAATCGATGCCAGCGGAAACCCTTCCATACTTTAATTTTGACTCGGTGACTGCGAGAATAAAAATGAAAAGTAGCATCTATTGCTGTTTTTAATTTTAATTATCGTTTCTTTTGCCCTCTGCAACTGATCTCTGGCTGTGCGTGTGGCAATCCTGCTAATCAATTAGCAGGCAGGTCAAACATTTTAGGCATGTCACTTTGGCTTTCACTTAAGTGACCTTTGAAATCCCAGGCCCCCTCTCATCCTCTGCTCCTTTTCTGTAGGTAGAGGGGCCAGTGACGAGAGGTGCTGGAGAGGCGAGGGGAGCTGTGAAGGGAGGTGCAGGAGAGGCGAGGGAAGCTGTGAATGGAGGTGCTGTAAAGGAGAGGGGAGCTGTGAAGGGAGGTGCAGGAGAGGCGAGGGGAGCCGTGAATGGAGGTGCAGGAGAGACGAGGGGAGCTGTGAATGGAGGTGCTGTAAAGGAGAGGGGAGCTGTGAAGGGAGGTGATGGAGAGGCGAGGGGAGCCGTGAATGTAGGTGCAGAAGAGGCGAGGGAAGCTGTGAATAGAGGTGCTGTAAAGGAGAGGGGAGCTGTGAAGGGAGGTGATGGAGAGGCGAGGGGAGCTGTGAATGGAGGTGCAGGAGAGGCGAGGGGAGCTGTGAATGGAGGTGCTGTAAAGGAGAGGGGAGCTGTGAATGGAGGTGCAGGAGAGGCGAGGGGAGCCGTGAATGGAGGTGCAGGAGAGGCGAGGGGAGCTGTGAATGGAGGTGCTGTAAAGGAGAGGGGAGCTGTGAATGGAGGTGCAGGAGAGGCGAGGGGAGCCGTGAATGGAGGTGCAGGAGAGGCGAGGGGAGCTGTGAATGGAGGTGCTGTAAAGGAGAGGGGAGCTGTGAATGGAGGTGCTGTAGAGGAGAGGGGAGCCGTGAATGGAGGTGCAGGAGAGACGAGGGGAGCTGTGAATGGAGGTGCTGTAAAGGAGAGGGGAGCTGTGAAGGCAGGTGCTGGAGAGGAGAGCTGGAGAGGAGAGGGGAGCTGTGAATGGAGGTGCTGGATAGGAGAGGCGAGCTGGAGAGGAGGGGGAGCTGTGAAGGGAGGTGCTGGAGAGGAGAGCTGTGAAAACAGGGCCTGGTGTGAGAGGGGGACCAGTAGATAAGGAGGCGAGTGAGAAGGAGAGATGCAATAAAAGGGACTGTGAAAGAGAGAGATGCTGCTTCTACAGGAGGGGTGAGGTAGTGAGTGGGGACAGGTGGGGAGCTGAGGTGGAGTGAAGATGATGGCAGAGGAGGGAGTGAAGGTAGTGCCCAGGGTGACGGAGGAGACGGGGCAGGTAGAAGGTCTGGCAGGTAGATAAGCCTAGTAAAGGGAAAGGTCACCAGGAGAGGCTTTCTACTGCTGGGCGTGAGAGGCACAGCCTGTGCTTCAGATACAGTCACTCCGGGACTTTTTAGTCGCTGACTGCAGTATTTAGGTGACAAACTGATAGTATTAGGATGACACCTTTGCCCGGAGAGTGTTTAAAATGTAGAAATTACAAAACTACTGTCACAAAATGTCACACATTACGCCACATATTTTGCTTTTGATTTTCTTGCCATTTTGAATCCACTTACCAATTCGACAGAGTGGGGTAACACAGCCCCCCCCCCGCAGTGGGTGGGGGGGCAAGCTCCGGGAGCTAAAGCAAATGGAGAATTGCATTTCCATGGGATAACAGCCTTCACTTGTGGGCTGCTTCCTCTGTTCCATATTCCAGGTTGCCTATTCAAAGTGGAATACTCTGCTAAAACAGTTTCCATTGATTTAAGGCTGTAAATGAATGATTATGAGTAAAATAAAGTGCCGCAAAAATGCCGCTAAATTTCCCTATTTGTGCCGCTAAATTTCCATATTTGTGCCGCTAAATTTGCGAATCCATGCCGCTATATCCTGGGGGGTCTGTCAAATACGGGAAAGATTTTAGTACACACTATAATGTTACAAGTGAAAACCTATACCTGGGATAAATGGATATGGGAAAGAACTTTGGATTTTGAATTACTAGGGCTCTAGAATAACATATACCTATAGGAGGGGAAAAAGTAGAACATACTAGAATTTCAGAACCATCATTGAGTCAGCTTAAAGGTAAAGATCAGATACATCTATATTTCATGAATGGTATCGAGAAAATGTACTTAAGGAAGGGGAAAAATAGGAACATGCTAGATAACAACAATAACGTATGAGCTTTTCATTCAGTAGTTTGCGGAAAGCATGGAAAATCAAAATGCAAAGGTATGTCTTTATTAAAGCAAAAGACAGGGAACATAGAAAGGTGCAGTATAGAGTTTCAGCACTATATTTACCTAGAATGGTGTGAAGACCAACCCTGGCCACAGGTCAGTCAAGAACGGGACGGACCCCAAAGGAAACCCGTCATCAGTAGGACAGCAGGTGCAGAATGGACACCCCAGGACAGGACAGGAAACCCAGATTAGGATCAGGACAGGACCACCAAGGCACGACCAGCACCCGCAGTTTGGAAGAAACGCCTGTGCTCCACCCTCTCTGCAGCTATCAGCCAGAACCCCGATTGGGTTATCGATATCCCCAGCAAAGTGCTCCGCCAGCACTTAAGGTTTAAAACCTCTAGAGTCTATGGAAAGTTCGGACAGAGTGCTCCGCAGCTCTCTGTATCAATCACCTATTGAGTGCGTTGGGTCAGTGACAGGTCAGCTATTCGGACAAGTCGGACGATTTCTCTAGCTAAACCTAGGCTAGTTATACTGTTTTCGGGTCAGTGTACCACCCCCCAAATGTTTCAAGTGTCAGAATCCCCAATTTCGATTGGTCCCCAAGTAGGATAGGTCAACACACCAATCCCATTTCAATTCTACAAGCCTATATTAACATATTCTGGGACCGCCTATTGATTTTGGGGTTCCCATGACATACTCCACAGAATACAATGAAATAGAATACAAATGTAGCATTTGCAGAACAGTTTAGCTTCTTCTGCTAGGTGAGGGTACATCTTCCCAGGCACATCTTGGCTGAGACCTCTGGTTGGCAGGGTTTCAATGCCACCAGCAGAAGACTGTCATGCGCAGAAAGGTTGCTCAATATGGATTCACGAGTGTCTCTCAGACCCTCAAGAACGCGAATACATGAAAAGTAAGCGAAAACAAATTAAAACACAGAAATAAATGAATACACTGTATACCATGAATAGCAACTCTATACCCCTTACTTTATATAAACTATGGCATTAAGTTTTTAGTGCAAATAAATGACAACACGAAAACATCAGCGCAAGCTTCACCATGTGAGGACACAAAGCGGCCATCTTAATGCAAGTGCGCAAGCGCAAAGGTTCCCACCAGAACTGCAAGTACGTCACGTCACGTGAGTGTGACTAACGCATGCGCAGAAGAAAACCCGCCAAGCAGCGGCCATTTTTAGGGACAAGCGTTATTGAGTTAGTAAACACATAGGCAAGCATCTCTAGGAAACCCCAAATATCAAAAATAAAGGGAAATTAGTAAGACAAACATGTTGGTTTACTTTGTTAATGTTATTCGAGGTTCATGAATTCAAGCAAGTCGCGTAATATGCGAATCCTTGCTCCATCAATTCCCTCTTTGATGATATTTACTATCATCACAAAAAAACAATGGAATCAGATGGCAACTTTTTCTCACAATTTGTTCATTTCAATTTCTTCTAACATTCGATTCAATTTCTCTTTCGTGTCTTTGTTAGGGTGTGAATTCTTCACCCTTTTATAAATCTGATTATTCAGTTCCTCTAATTCAAGTTCATCCACACTCCGTTTCACGCCTCTTTTGTTCACAGTATACTTCTTTTGGTGTTTGCGACATTTGCAACAGACAAATATAAGGAATATGATAAAACCTACTACTGCAATTGGCATCAGTACCTTTATTAAAAAACCTTTACCTAAATTAGAAAACCAATGACCTACAGCGGAGAGACCAACAGTGAGTCTCTTCCAGGCACTATCAACCTCCAGTGGTTTGAGTTCCTTTTCCAAATTTGTAATGTTCCTTACATACCTTTTGAGTTGCACACTTTTGTCTGGTATGTAAGTGCAACAATGTTGCGCTTTCAACATTCGGCAGACTCCGCCCTCTTTTGCTAATAAGGTGTCAAGAGCAAGTCTGTTCTGCAAAACCATAGATCTGATCGCAACCATTTCGGTATTGACCATCAAAAATCCACTAGCGGTGTCAGTAGACAACCGATCCACTATTGTTGACAATTTGCAAATTCTGTGTGTATTCAGAACCACTCCCACTGCAGGTATCAATGCACTAAAAATACTACCCATAATTTCACCTACACTTTCTCTTTTACTACGCACTAAACTGTTAGTGTTTTCATTGCTTCCAGCAATTTCATTCACATGGTATATTTTCGGGAAGACAATTCCAAAATAGCAGCTTCCATACCAGTGATCCGGCAATTTGAAATAAGCCTTGTTTCCACATATATAATAAATTCCGGGAAACACAGGTTCTGACCCATTTTTGAAACCCCATCCTCCAATTACCTTGTATTTGTGGTCACATTGACTGGAACCAATGAAAATGTTATTATAATAACTAGTCTTTTCTCGGTGAAGACAAAGTTTCCCTTTTCTCTCGAAATCCAGCAACAAAGCAGTACTAACCCCACCATTTGAGGTGCTTCCCATGTTTTCAGCCCACTCAGGAGTTTTCTGTCTTTTATCATTTGCCTTTCTTTGGAAAAATCTCTCCTTTTCTCTGCCATGTTTAGAAACATTTTCTCTTGTTCATGTAATGAACAGGTCAAGTTATCTCTATGCGCTTCACCTAAATCTATGGTATCTATAGTCAGAAAGTATTCTCCCATATAACGTGTTACGTCACTTTTGGTATGTACAGGGTTCAGATTTCCACCTATAGGAAGTGCAGAAAATATCACGTCTGAGTTAGAGTAATAGTACTGTAACGGTCCTCTTTTGTAAAATAAACTAGCTAATATACTACAAGAAATTCCATATGTTAGTGGCAAGTGATGGTAGGTCACTCCCTCAGCTACAGAAGTAGGTAGCTTCATGCAAACATAACAGTCTTCTATAGTTTCTACATAATGCACCAAGAGGTTAGTGAATACGTTTAAATGAGTCTGGTTCTTAATTCCATGATAATGCAGTCCTTCCTCATCTGATGCTTCTAAGTCCGATTTAGTTTGTCTAATGCTAAGTGCTTTCTCATGTCCTTCTACACTTTGTGATGTCGTTTCTCCGGCATTTTTCGTCACAGTCTCTGTGGTGTCAGTATTAGTACTTTTGCTCATCATATAAGGAATAGTAATGGTTAGTCCTATCCATAATATTAACACTAAGGCTACACTACATATACATACTTTACAGCATGTTTTACAGCAATTACGTCTAGGTCTTCCATTCACATTTGAATCAGACATTTTCGCTTAAAAGAAGTTTTCAACCCCTCTTTGTAACTTTGCACAGGTAGCTTACACTGGGCAATTTCAGGTTGGTTCTTCTTCCTCAGCAGACTGGTCAGCAGTCAGGTCTTCGTCACTTTCGTCAGTTATATCAAGTTCCTCAAATTCCTCCAACACCAAGTAAGTCCATTCAGGGTCCTGATATTTCTCGTTCTGTCTTTTTATTCGATCACTTCTTCGCTTGGAGTTTTCTCCAGTTTGCTCTGTTTTATTTAAACTTTGCTTTCTTTGTTCAAGCTTTTCTACAACTGTTTTTAATCTTAGTCTCAGTCTTTTAATGTACCTTGGTTCTTTTTTCTTTTTCTTGAGTCTTTTAGCTGGCACTGTGGTTTGGCTTTCTTCTAATGCTCTTTTATTCTCGTTTTGTTGTGGCACTTCTGCTTCTGTTTCTTCCCTTTCTGTCTGACTAGTTCCAGGTCTTATTTCACTTTCTTCTGCCTGGTTGCTAAACTGACCTTGTTCAGGTGTAGACTGGATTTGTCTTATGGATTTTTCAATTTCTGTGTCCTGAACACCTTCGTCTAGTTCTATCTGATCCTGTTCAAGCACTTCGAACCTTTGATTTTCTTCCGCTTGAACTTTCGCCCTAATTTCTGTCTGTCCCTTTTCGACTTCAGGAGTTCTTGGAAGTGTATCGATCACCTGATCTGTCCCTATCTGATCTTCTTCTTCATCAGATTTGACATGAATTTCGATAATCTGATTGTCTCCTCCTAATCTTGTCTCGTCCTCACTGTTCCACTCTCTGTCTGCGTAGGTTTGACTTCTTGTTCTTATGGGATCATCTGTCAGGTCGATTATGGGTATCCCCTCATCTCGACTGGTGCTCGGTTGTTCGTCATCAGCTATTTCAGGACCAACGTCTGGAGACCCCTCAGCTGGACAACCTTCAGCGTCAGTTTTCTTGTCTTCGGTCACCTTCTTGGTGTGGCTGGCATGGATCCACTTCGGGACACCGGCACACTTCACCGCTGTTGTGGTCACCAGAATCACTTGTCTTGGTTTTCCCCACTTCGGTGCAAGGCAACTTGAACGAGTGTGTTTCTTGAGTACAACCCAATCACCTGGAACCAATTTATGGACTGGAGTTGCTGGACTGGCGACGGCGTCTTCCCCAATCTGGCGAGAGATAGAACGCACTTGGTCACCCAGTTGCTTGCAGTACTCAAGTACCAAATCATCAGAAACGCTTATCAGTTTGTGTCCTGGTACCCATGCTTGTCTCATCACTCTTCCCATCAGGATCTCATGGGGACTCAGGCCTGCATTTCGGTCTGGAATACTTCGGATTCCCATCAGAACAAGAGGTAAAGCCTCTATCCAATTCATGTTAGTAGACTCACACATCTTCCCTAATCTCGACTTGATAGTGCCATTCATCTGTTCCACCACTCCAGAAGCCTCTGGACGATATGCACAGTGCAGCTTTTGTGTAATCTTGAATGCTTTACAGAGCTGGTCAATTATTTCATTTTGAAAATGCCCACCTCTATCTGATTCAATTGTGACTGGAACCCCGTACCTAGGTATTAGTTCTCGCAGTAACAACTTGGCTACAGTGATGGCATCATTCTTCTTGGCCGGGTAAGCTTCTACCCATTTTGAAAACAGGCAGACAATGACAAGGACGTATCTCATTCCTTTACAAAGGGGTAACTGAATGAAGTCAATTTGCAATCTTACAAAAGGACCTCCTGACTTGCCAATTTTACCCATTTCAACTACTGTTCTCTTCCCAGCGTTGAACTGCTGACATGTCAAGCACCTCTGGCAGAGTGACTCTGCGACCTTCCTGAACTTCGAGCTGTACCATGTCTGTTGGAAAACACGAATCATGGCGTCCCTACCAATGTGTGTATCTCCGTGTATAAGTCTGGCCACAGAAGCAAGCAGGCTGTCAGGCAACACAGGCATACCATCAGGGCCAACAATGATACCACCCTCGCTTCTCTGTTGACAAACAAACTTTCTCCATCGTCCCTTTTCCTTTGGTGTCACTGCATGCTGCAAATCTCTCAATTCCTCCCATGTAGGCACATCCTCAAACACCATAAATTGGCAGCTGTTTACATATCCCCCCTATCTGATATTGACAGACATTCGATGTCTGGCACAATGTTGGGCTACTTGGTCAGCATATCGATTACCTACTGTCACATGGTCTTCACCCGATTTGTGAGCAGTACACTTGACCACTGCCAATTCTTTTGGTAACTGAATTGCGTCCAGTAATTCCTGTACCACCTTTCCATTTCTGATAGGAGTACCTGAAGAAGTCAGAAACTCTCTTTGTAGCCACAATTGGCCGAAGTCATGCACAACCCCATAACCGTACTGACTGTCAGTATATACGGTTACTCTTTTATTTTTCCCAATTTTACAGGCTCTTGTCAATGCAACCAATTCGGCTACTTGTGCAGACTTTACTCCAAATAGACAGGATGCTTCTATAGTGCGTGATACCGTGACTACAGCATAAGCAGCAATTAGGCCTACAAATTCGTGTCTCAGACATGAGCCATCTACAAACAGCTCGTAATCTTCTACAGGCAGGGGCATTTCCTTGATATCTGGGCGTGGTTTAGTACTGAACTCAGTTAGGTCAATGCAGTCATGCTCGACCTCTCCCTTTGCTTCTGCAATCAGTGACTCAGGTAATAAGGTTGCTGGATTCAATATGTTACACCGAGTAATGACTACATTTGCAGCACCTACAAGAATCCTCTCATACTTAGTAAGCCGACTAGGTGTGAGATACTGGGTCTTAGTTCTGGTCAGTAGGATTACAACTGCATGTGGAATATACATAGTTACAGGATATCCCATAATGATGGATTCACTCTCTTCAAGACTCATGCAAGTTGCAGCTACTGCTTTCAGACATCCGGGTAATCCAGCAGCAACTGGATCCAAGGTAGCAGAAAAATTTGCTACTGGACGTCTAGTCAAACCATGCTCCTGAGTTAGGACCGACAGTGCACAATTATCTTGTGTGTCACAAAACAGTGCAAATGCTTTCGAATAATCAGGCATTCCCAAAGCAGGGGCTGTACACAGACATTCTCGTAATTTCGTAAATGCTGTCAAGCTTTCCTCATCCCATTCCACTGGGTCCTTTGCTTCTTTCTTTGTCATCTTTATCAATGGTTTTGCTAAGACTGCAAACCCCACAATCCATTGCCTGCAATAACCTACGACTCCAAGGAACATTCTAACTTCTTTCTGAGTATTTGGTAATTGCATGTTTCGAATTATTCTGATTCTTTCTGAGGTAACTTTCCTGACTCCCTTTTCTATCTGGTGCCCCAGATATTTTACTGAGTTGGTACCGAACTGTAGTTTGTCAGGGGATACTTTATGTCCTCCTTCACCTAAATGGTTCAGTAAGGCAATGGTGTCAGTCACACAGTCTTTCTGACTTTTAGACACCACCAAAAGGTCGTCTATATATTGCACCAGAACTGAGTTTCCAGGAAAGACTAAAGACTCAAGGCACTTTTTCAGAATCTGATTAAATATTGAGGGGCTTTGAGTGTGTACCCTTGGGGGACGCGATTCCAAACGAACACGTGACTGTCGAATTCAAATGAGAAAAGAAATTTGCTATCTGGATGCAGTGGGATCAAAAAGAATGCATGACATAGGTCAATCACGGTGAACCACTCAGCATTCCAGGGAATCTGATACAGGATCACTGCTGGGTTTGGAACAATAGGACAGCAAGGAACAACGATTTTGTTTACCTTTCTCAGGTCCTGCACTACTCTGTACTTACCACTAGGTTTCTTGATTCCAATGATGGGCGAGTTACATGAGCTACTCAACACTTCTTGCATGATGTTCGCTTCTAGCAATCTTTTTATTTCAATGGCAACTCCTGCTTTTACTTCTGCACTCATTTTGTACTGTTTAGTATTTGGGTAAACTGCATCTTCTTTTATGGCTATTTTAATTGGGTCTACATTTGCCATTAGCCCTACATCTTTTCCAGTAAAGTCAGAAACTTCTGGTTTCACTGTCTGTTGGAGTTCTTCAGGTAAGTCTTGTATTGTCAGTCTTTTAATTTCTGAGTCAGGTCTTATTAGCATTAATTTGTATATTCCATCTTCATCTGGGGTTTGAATTTCGACACCCTTTGGTGTGCAAAAGATGGTACAATTCATTTTGCACAACAAATCACGTCCCAGTAAGTTTACTGGACTGGTATCACAGACAACAAATCAATGCATTTCCTTGAAATTCCCTATTGTAATCTCCATGGGCTCAGTAACTGGGGTACTAATCAACTGATTAGATACACCCACTACTTGGATTGCTTCTCCCGAGAGGGGTAGGTTTGGAACGTCCGCTGTTCTCACAGTAGAACGGGTAGCCCCAGTGTCCAACAGAAAGGTGATATCATTGCCTTCAATCTTTCCTTAAATGTATGGCCCTGACTGGTCTACCGGCAAGGAGGCGCCAAGTACGCACTCCTCGTCCTCCCCCCTCAGGCCCCGTCAGTATTGATCGTCACAGAGGAAAGTATCATTCAACAAAAATTGCGAAGTTGCTGCATTTTTATCCTCCTTTCCGCCCCAAATTTCTATGTCTTCACCTTGCGGTGTTTTTCCCTTAAAATTCGGTTTAGGTGCGCGAGGCAACTGACTCGCTTTTACCTGTTGCTGGTTCTTTCTTGGTTTTTAGGTCTCGTGACCTTAAATGTGCGCAAGCGCATTGAGGAACGAGAATTCAAGTGCTCAAAATGCTCATGAAACCACCAGCTTTTTGCTGGTGTTTTCATGAAGTTCATGTGAACCACGTGTTCAAACATGAACGCGCATCAGCCTCCCTCCATTTGCCGCACAGCACATCAAAGGGCTTCGCCCAGCGTGCGCTCTGCGGCTTCTCCTCCCCTAATTGAATCATGACTTTCAGTTTCCCGCTCTGCATTTGGCTTCTCCTCCCCTAATTGAATGATGGCCGGCCGGCCGGCACACAGCCTTCCTTGGATTTCTCCTCCCCCTCCCCAGCCAGATTTACTGCAACACTCCAGTCTCTTGATCGTCTGTTATTGCCTCGTTTTCTTATATTTCCTTTCTAATCTGGCTCTCAGACACTTGCTTTTTCCTGTGCCTAGTTGCAGTCTCGCCGTTTCCACATTCTCCACACTGACTCCTCTCTAAATATTTTCTTCCCTTCCTCTCCCTTGTCGCTTAAAACATGTAAATTGATTGCCCTTGTCTCATTTTCTATCACCTTGCCACTCCAGGCTTCCCCCTTCTCTCGCCTTCCCCTGCCCTAACATCCATGTACTCATAACCTCTTCTCGTTTCTATATTTAACCCTTTCTCTCTACCTCTCGTTTCTATATTTCGCCCTTTCTCTCCACTCCTCCTTTTTCCTGTCCTCTCTGCGAATCCACTCCTTTTCTCTTTTCCCCGAATAGCAGTGTGTTTCATTCTCTATTTCTCCCCGTCAGTAATTATTAATTTATTTTGCCTGACCTCTTTTTTGAGTCACAGTGTAATACGAGTTCAGCCCTAATTTGCTAATCCATTCGCGTCACACGGACGGCTCCGTCTCTAGGCTTAACGCAACGAATGCTGAGTCATCGCTTAATTACAGCTTTACTAGAATAGATAACCAGCGCTGTGCGTCTTTCCTAACCGAACTTGTCAGTCTAGTGACTGACAGCGTTTCTTCGACTATTGCGGCAAGGCGCGAAGGCTACACACATTTGCACTTCACTTCCTCACAGAACTACCACAATTGTTCCTTAAGGGAGGAGGCGGCAATGAGTACTGGGTCCAAGTGCAACAAGCATTGGCATTGCCAATAGGTCTCGCTTGTGGGACCTTATAAGTATTTAGTTTTGCAGCACAATATCCTTGTTGCATAATCGGATATTGTGCTGCAAAACTAAATACTTATAAGGTCCCACAAGCGAGACCTATTGGCAATGCCAATGCTTGTTCATTCTGCGTCTGTGGATTTAAATCAGGGGTTTGGGGGTTATTATCTTGTGCGTATGGACACTCGTCTCTCCAGTGCCCTATCTGTCCGCACCCGTGACAGGGGAACTTCTTTTTGGCTTCCTCTCGACTCATTTCCATTCTGGGCTTCCCTCCACCCCCAGAACTTTGATTTTGGGAATTCTTATTCAATTTACCCAATTGCTTTTCTTGTTGTTCAGCTAGTTTGACTTGTGCCCACATAACCTTTTATTTTAAAGCCTTTCTCTTATCAACCATCTCGTCTTCGCAATACTTTGCGTATCGCAAGACTTCATCTATTTTCTTAGACTGCCAACAGATTTTATTGTCTTTGATCCACTGGCAAATTTCAGGTCTTAAACCGTTTACAAACCTGTAAATGAAGTGGGTCATATCCTTCATCTCGATGTTATCTATACCGCTGTATGTTTTAAACACTTGTAGCAATCTTTCATAAAAGGAATGCACAGTCTCATCTCTTTCCTGTGTAGTTCTAGCTATTCTGGTCCAATCAGTTTCCTTTGCAGGCACCTTTCCTTTCAGGTGTAATATTACCTGATCGTATTTTTTCATTACCTCATCAGAAGGCGCTCCCGTATTAGAGTCCCTCGGGTATTCCTCACTAGGCCAACCAATGGCAATTTTACATTCTGTCCACAAATCTACGGGAACAACTATATCGAAAAACCCATCAAGATCTTTCCACAGGCATTTTTGTACTTTCACAAACCTTTCTACCTGTCTGTACCATTCCACTGGTTTCTCTCGTAATTTTGGAAAGTCATTAGTAAAGGACACAATATCCTGTCTGGACCATGGAACGTGCACATATTTTCCCCCTGGCACTTCTCGCATAGGATATAACTGTTCTGGCTTTTTCAGCTTCTTTTAAAACGAACTCAGAAGACGTCTGCTTGGATCTAACCTCTTCCTTTTTCTTTGCCCACCTGGCTTTCCATTTCTCTAAATCTCCCCATTTTTGCAACACGTTCAACAATTCCTTAATCTGTACCTTCTTTCCTGACACATTCATATTTTCCAGATCTTTGTCTGAGAACTCAGCTCTATAGGGTTTTTGTAATGGTTTTGATTTCGAAATATCTATTCCCATACTAGCTGCAGTGTCTGTTAATTTCTCATGGAGCACTCTGGTATTACGGGTAAGACTCTTGCAGATAAACAGCAGCTCTTCTTCAGAATAAGTATTTAATCTGTCTAACCCCACATTTCCAGCCCTCAGTTCTTCCATTTCTATTCTCAATTTGTAAATACCTAATGGTTTTGTCTGAGGAGTTTGCCTCTCTAGTTCTCGACTCCATCTCTCAATTTCTTCAGGAGTCACCAATGTGACACTCTTGGTACCTGAAGTCGACTCCATTTGAATCTCTCTCGTATTGAAAGGATTATGTCTCTTCTGCAAATTCCTTCCTGGGTCCCTAATCGGTAAATCCATTAAAGAAACTTCAGATTCACATTCACTCGTCTGATCATCTACAATTAAGGGCTCTTTTCTGGGCTGCACTACTGTTGGGGTAATGATCGGAGCCTTTGGACTCCCTTGTCTATCCCCATACAAAGGAACAACTGGTCCAATAGTTACTGGGATTGTCAAGGCTTCGGGGCTTGTATTTAACTGGGAGATTTTCGGAATTATTTCGGTTCTTTGTTTGGCTAGAGCCTCTCGCTCTCTTTCCTGCAGTATTCTTTCCAGGCTTATTTCAGGTACTATTTGCAGAGTCAATGTTGGGGCAGTTGGATGCGTCATACTTGGTCCTTCACCATAATTAGGTTTCGGGAACAGGCTTCCTGTGTTTAAGGATCTCGGTTCTTCCTCATAAAGAGTTCTTGGACAAAAGTCTCTTTCACCTAAATATCTTGATTCTCCACTAAATGGTGGTCTTAGACAGGTGTCTCTGGCACCTACGGGTCCTATGCCCTTGTTATAGGAAGGTATTTGACAGCTGTCTCTGGCGTTTACAGATCTATTCCCTTCCTGACATGGGGGTCGTTGGGAAGCATCCCCTACACTAGAAGATCTGGGTCCTTCATTATAAGGAGGCGGATTTTTCATAAACATGTCATCCAATAAATCGTCATCTGAATCCCTACTGGACACCCAATGCTTGGTCTTTTCTGTCTTTTTCTCTCCCGCAGGACCACCCATGGCCATCATTGGATACAGTCCTTCTACAATCATATTCTGTCTCCACTGTTTCATTTTTTTATCTCGGGTCTCTTGCTTCAATTTCGGATACCATTTGGTTAACCCTTTATCCATTCTGGGCTTATCTCTTTCAAAAGCCTCTATCTCCAACTCCTCTAATGCTTCGTACTGTGTCAATCTAGGTCTGAGATGTAAATCATTCATTCGCGTTCTCAAATTAAATAAAATCCAGCCATTAAAGGTACCTTCTAATGGGAAAGCCAAAATTCCATCATCCTTTGTGTACTCCGCCCAGTTTTCCAACCATACACATGAATGATACCCTTTATCAAACATCATGAAAGATGCGGGAGTATTAGGTGGCGGTATGACAACACCTTCTCTGGTTTTAATAGGTTTGTCCTTTTTGAAATAATTTTTCACTTTATTTACAAGGGACAATTTTCTCTTATTTCCGTACATAATGCTGGTGTTATGCCCTTTCCACTGATCGTTTTCAAACCCTAAATGTCGTGGATCAGGTCTAGTCTCTGGCCTATACGTATGTCACATACGATTTCCTGCGAGCGATTTTGTTTACAAAATCACTCCCAATCCAAATGCTTCTTTTATTTTCGTGCAACCAATAAACTGCACGATTTCAAATAGTTTCGACCAATGGGTGCGCGGCCTTTTCGCGAGACGAGTTCTCACGCTTCGGCACTCAACCCTCCTTTACAATTCCAGCTCCGCTACACACCCGCTGTTTCGACCAATACCAGCGCGGCACAGAGTGACGTCAGAGCTGCCCCGCAACTGACTCCCTCCTTCACAAGGTAACGGAAACTTTTATTTCTTTCTTAAAGTGCAAGTGCGTTATTTAATTTACAACGTAGAAACATTCGCCACTGTACTCGAGTGTCTAGGAAGAGAAGATACTTTCACTGCAAGTAAACTACTTCCATTTACTTTTCAATTACTACGAGTAGAACCCTTCTGCCTACCCTTCACTCAAGCATTAAGGAACCTGCTACTTCTTTGACTCATCCACTTCTTTTCGGGATGTATACTAAGTCTAAAGTTTCACTAGCGAACCCCTTTGCTATCACCCAAGCTCAGACGAACCTGCTACTCCTCCCGTGTGACCCTTACTAGGTTATATCACAATAGAAGTTTTGTCAGCGAACTCTTTGCTATCAGTTATTCAAACATGCATAAAAAAAAAAAAACTAATTAGTGCTTCCAGTTCTGCCTAACCTGCACCAATTTTCCTCTAGCCAGTGACCTCAGTACGGCGTGGATTCTCCTCACCACCCGCTATTCAATTCCCCGGGGATTCCAGACAACATATAACAATTTTCTAACAAGTGGGTAGTACATTTATCAATATAACAGCAAGAAAAACAATTTAAAACATTTCATAATTTTTCAAAGTAAAAACATTTCACGTGATCGATCAAATTATCATCAACAATATATTCACAGTGTAGCAGCAAAATCTCTATTTAGCAGCATCCGACCTACCTAGCTGTCTTAACTAGTCCCTAACCTTACTTTTAACTAGTCCCTAACCATTTTCTTTAACTAGTCCCTAACCATCCTCTGGCTACCAGAAAATTACTGATAGAGCGCGCAGGTCACCCTGCTATAATTTTACCATAAACACGTTTGGGCCCATATATTTCAATACACCACTATTTATTAATCGGGCGACCATACACTCTACTACCAGTAACCCAGTTCCTTCCTATATATTTCTATTGTACCCGACTTACCAATCCACCGTTACGGGTACCTAATAAACACGATGAATCAGGGAGCTAGCTGTGAAGAAAAAGGCAAACAACACAATACCAACTTTATATCCTTCTGTATTTCATAAAAACCACAGACTCCGGGGAAGTTTTAAAGGTTTTATCTAGATTTCAGATTCGGAAAGCATGAGATTTATAACAAGTAAACAATCAATAACCAAGATAATAAAGAGTACATATTCATAAAGAAAATAGATCAAGCTAATCATTTATGAGTCTAAAGAAAATTAAGAACAGAGAAACTGCTTAATCAGAAATCTCAGAGTTTGTCCTTAACTGGGCAATATCAAATACGGGAAAGATTTTAGTACACACTATAATGTTACAAGTGAAAACCTATACCTGGGATAAATGGATATGGGAAAGAACTTTGGATTTTGAATTACTAGGGCTCTAGAATAACATATACCTACAGGAGGGGAAAAAGTGGAACATACTAGAATTTCAGAACCATCATTGAGTCAGCTTAAAGGTAAAGATCAGATACATCTATATTTCATGAATGGTATCGAGAAAATGTACTTAAGGAAGGGGGAAAATAGGAACATGCTAGATAACAACAATAACGTATGAGCTTTTCATTCAGTAGTTTGCGGAAAGCATGGAAAATCAAAATGCAAAGGTATGTCTTTATTAAAGCAAAAGACAGGGAAAATAGAAAGGTGCAGTATAGAGCTTCAGCACTATATTTACCTAGAATGGTGTGAAGACCAACCCTGGCCACAGGTCAGTCAAGAACGGGAGGGACCCCAAAGGAAACCCGTCATCAGTAGGACAGCAGGTGCAGAATGGACACCCCAGGACAGGACAGGAAACCCAGATTAGGATCAGGACAGGACCACCAAGGCACGACCACCACCCGCAGTTTGGAAGAAACGCCTGCGCTCCACCCTCTCTGCAGCTATCAGCCAGAACCCCGATTGGGTTATTGATTTCCCCAGCAAAGTGCTCCGCCAGCACTTAAGGTTTAAAACCTCTAGAGTCTATGGAAAGTTCGGACAGAGTGCTCCGCAGCTCTCTGTATCAATCACCTATTGAGTGCGTTGGGTCAGTGACAGGTCAGCTATTCGGACAAGTCGGACGATTTCTCTAGCTAAACCTAGGCTAGTTATACTGTTATCGGGTCAGTGTACCACCCCCCAAATGTTGCAAGTGTCAGAATCCCCAATTTCGATTGGTCCCCAAGTAGGATAGGTCAACACACCAATCACATTTCAATTCTACAAGCCTATATTAACATATTCTGGGACCGCCTATTGATTTTGGGGTTCCCATGACATACTCCACAGAATACAATGAAATAGAATACAAATGTAGCATTTGCAGAACAGTTTAGCTTCTTCTGCTAGGTGAGGGTGCATCTTCCCAGGCACATCTTGGCTGAGACCTCTGGTTGGCAGGGTTTCAATGCCACCGGCAGAAGACTGTCATGCGCAGAAAGGTTGCTCAATATGGATTCACGAGTGTCTCTCAGACCCTCAAGAACGCGAATACATGAAAAGTAAGTGAAAACAAATTAAAACACAGAAATAAATGAATACACTGTATACCATGAATAGCAACTCTATACCCCTTACTTTATATAAACTATGGCATTAAGTTTTTAGTGCAAATAAATGACAACACCAAAACATCAGCGCAAGCTTCACCATGTGAGGACACAAAGCGGCCATCTTAATGCAAGTGCGCAAGCGCAAAGGTTCCCACCAGAACTGCAAGTACGTCACGTCATGTGAGTGTGACTAATGCATGCGCAGAAGAAAACCCGCCAAGCAGCTGCCATTTTTAGGGACAAACGCTATTGAGTTAGTAAACACATAGGCAAGCATCTCTAGGACACCCCAAATATCAAAAATAAAGGGAAATTAGTACGACAAACATGTTGGTTTACTTTGTAAATGTTATTCGAGGTTCATGAATTCAAGCAAGTCGCGTAATATGCGAATCCTTGCTCCATCAGAGCAACTAGAGCATTGACCTTGGAAACGTAAGTGCTCCATAAAGGCTTTTTATTAATGGCCATTCACGTTCATACTGGATTCTAAATCAGGGTAGTTACATGTAAAATATCTGTGTCTTATGATGGTGATGTGGGTGGTGGCATGAGACCAGGTAATTTTTTTTAACATTATGTAATGGTTAATGGAGGGCATTTTATGAGGTCAGGAGACTAACTATTTAGTCCATTCCAATCAACTTTATTCAATCTAATTAGTAAACATAGATCATAAAAGTATATACATACAAAATAATCTTTCTTTAAAAAGAGAATTAATAAAATCAGCGTTTTAAAAGATCCGTAGCAGCCCTTGCACAGTAACCTGTAATTTATACAATACACAAGAATTCAGAAATTGATCTTAATACTAAATGCTAAATGCTGGAGATGCAATAATTCATCATGGAAGAATAATCATCCACCCAGCTAAAAATGAATTAATAAATAGATAACAATTAAAAATAATATGTCTACATTGTAAAACAAATTAGCTTTTTAAATAATTTGGCAAGATAAAACTTAATCACATGAATTTTCCCCGATCCCATTACAAGCTCAGGTAAATGAGACGCTAAGTTCCTCAAATTTCTTCCTTATAAAATGCGCAGACAAGCCCACATAAAGGAGGTTACCCAGAAACAGACATAGGTGTCAAGGAGCTTCTTCAGGAACAACATGGCAATACGACATTGGTTAAAATTGTGCCCCCTTAAAAGTGATAAAATATATCTTTATCTCTGTATTTTATAAACGTTACAAAAGGCAAAGAGGTGGGGATCACATTGCACAGATAGATTATCACACGTACATGGAGTCAACTCGCTTAGGGACTACTTTTCTGATGGGAAACCTAGCATCATGGGGATTAAAATGGTGCAGAATCTTAAAAGAACAAACATATGCTGGAAATTTCTTACACCATCCAAATACGAATAGTCACCCTCTGTTAAGGGGGGATTTGGTAGTACAATTTCATCACAGTTTTTGCACGATAAGTTACTTCACTAGCATTTGCTGCCTGAGCTAGAAATAGTCCCTTAAGTTTCTTTTTAGGGAATTTGTTACAAGAGCTCTGGTTGGAAAACAATTCAGGCTCACCTTGTGACTGCAAAGTTGTTTCAACATATTGTAACTAGGCAATTTTGTGTGCTTTGTCTAACAATAGACAATTTTGTATTATCGCCTGGTTGAGGTCCACTGTATTCCTTTTCCAAATTGAGTGCCGCAGCATGATCGGGGTTAATTTCACTGTATCTGTCATATACGGTAAGCCCAACTCCAGGTGGCAAACCGAGTCAGACAGTAAGACTCTTGATACTGAAACTATGCAGATAGGAGGTATAAGGGGTCCACTATCTAATGTGGGAAAAGAACATTGCAGATTAAGCCTATGTCTTTATTGTGGCAAAGCTGGTCATTTCACTGGGGAATGCTCTGCAAACCAAAAAAGACCAAGGCTATGGCTAGTGAGAGGTTAATCAAGAACAGGGAAAACTAAGGCTCTCAATCAGAAGGGGGATCATCTTGTTGAGAGAAGCCGTACGGTTCTCACAATATTTGACCAATGTTGGAACATGAATTCTGCGGCACCTGACTATCCAAATCATAGTAACCCTATCTCAGCAGCGGAGGCACATATTATCCTTGCTTACTGACTCAGGGACCACAGGCAATTTCTTTGATCTGACCCTAGCTATCAAGCTCGGGCTCACAAAAGTTCCTAAACAAAAACCTGAGCCTATACGAGCAGTAGATGGTTATAGAGTTGTCTTTTGGACAAATGAGTTTCCAGACAGAGGCTCTAACCTAGGGGTGCCATAATGGGCATACTGAATGACTTGTCTTTGATGTAATTTTCCCAAACTGCAAGACGACCCCCAGACTCATGAGGACCATGTGCTGGCACAGGCCCCCATGTCGGTATTCTCAGAATTTGCTGAAATTTCGGAGGGAATCTCTCTTCAGGAACTACATAAATTCAAGTCAGGCTCACCTAGCGACCCCTGGCCAGTTAAACAATACAAGGCCCTGGCAGGATTTCTCAACCCGCATTTAAACCCCATTTTGAACTTATCGCTGAGATCGGGTATCTACCCTGCAGTGTGGAAACACGCATTTCTGGTGCCCATCCTAAAAAAAGCCAATGCAGACCCAGAAGCCCCTTGTAACTATAGACCAGTCTCCCTATAACCGGCTCCGGCAAAGATATTAGAGAAGCTGGTCCATCAGCAATTGGCCAGTTTCATTGAGTCCAGAGGCCTGCTTCATGACTCTCAATCTGGGTTTCACTCCGGATATAGTACGGAGTCAGCCCTAATTGAAAGGACAGACTCAATACGTTGGGCAATAGATGGAGGTTCCAAAGCGGTGTTAGTGCTGTTAGACTTGTCTGCAGCATTTGACATGTTTTCCCATCCTATCCTCCTGAACCGCCTAAAGTCCATAGGAGTTCAGGGCACAACATTGACTTGGCTATCATCCTTCCCCTCGGACCGCAAACAACAAGTCCGGGCCTATCCATATACCTCTCCGGTGAGACCGCTCAAATGGGGTGTTCTGCAGGGCTCAACATTAAGCCTGCTTCTTTTTAATATATACTTAACCCCGCTGGCCGAAATGATCTCGAAATCTGGGATCAGAATAACATCATACGCTGATGACACTCAGCTTTTATTCACCTTCAATGATGTATCCGCTGCCACCTTTGACCCCCTCAAAATATGTCACAGGAATATTGCGGCCTGGATGGGCCGCAATTTCTTGAAACTCAATGCGGATAAGACTGAGATCTTATTTTTTAACCAACCATCTCCTCTCGCCTCTAATTGATGGTGGCATGAGGAATTGGGCATTGCCCATCTTCCCAAGGATTCGGTCAAGAATCTGGGCTTCAGATGGGACAATTGCTTGTCCTTTCCGCCCAGGTTCAGGTAGTCTCAGCCGCCTACTTTGGCAAAATTAAAATGATAAAAAAATTAATTAACTATTTGCATAGCGCTACTCGAAAAACTGTGATCCATTCATTGATTACTTCGCACCTAGACTATGCGAATGGATTATATCTAGGTCTGTCGGTGGGCCTGCTCCACAGACTCCAGATGGTCCAAAATGCCGCGGCCTGCCTTGTCTGCGGCGTCTCGCTCAGGCAACACATATCTACCTTCTTGCGGAAACTGCACTGGCTCCCCGTAGCCAAACGGATCGAGTTTAAAGCATTGACATTGGCCTTTTGGGCAGCCAAAGGCCTAGGACCAGCCTACCTTAGGAGGAGACTCCGTCCCTACAGTCATTCTAGAGCCCTACACTCTAATACTAAACATCTGCATGTTACCCCCAGATTAAAAAAAACTAGATCAGGAGGCAAGTCATTTGAGGTGGTTGCCACTCAATAGTGGAACAAACTCCCCCTTCACCTCCGTCAGATCCAGTCTGAACTTGAGTTTCGTGAATCTCTCAAGACCTGGCTATTCAGCCCCCAGGACTAGTCAGTGCTCTTGCTCTGCTCCGCTTGCTTTCTGCTGCTAGCGCTGGGACACCCCGTTGAGGTAGCTGTGCGCTTAATAAATGCCTTATTATTATAGACACTCCCTCCTTTGGGGTAACTTTGGGAGGACCTTGGCTAGAACACCATAATCCAAAAATCGATTGGGTAAACCGCACCGTAACCTTAGACTCACCATTCGGCACTACTAGCTGCTACCAAGAGGCTCCAGAGGTGGGAATACCTCTGCACTGCGCCTTGGTCCAAGGAATAGAACAACTTAAACTACCCAAAGAATACCATGACTTTCAAGATGTTTTTGGCCCCATGAGAGTCACCCAACTGCCCCCACATATAGACTTTGATTGCCACATAGATCTCCTCCCAGGAGCAAAGCTGCCCTGCAGTAGAGTTTGCTCGTTGACAGAACCTGAAACTCAAAAGCTATTCAAATATCTGGATGAATTACTAGAGAAAGGTTTTATAAACCAATCTACGTTGCCTGTGTCTTCCCTACTCTTCTTCATACCCAAGAAGAATGGGGAGTTGAAGGCTTGAGTGGATCAGAGGGCGGTCAATAAGGTGAATATTAAGAGCCGCTGTCCTTTTCCGTTAATTCCAGTACTACTTGATCAGGTCAGAAATTCCACCATTTACACAAAACTAGATTTATGGAGAGCTTACCAGTTAATCCGTGTTCGAGATGGCGATGAATGGAAAACCACCTTTAGGGCTAAGTTCAGGACTTTTGAGTATACTGTTATGCCCTTCTGGTCATGTAATGCTCCGGCAGCATTTCAACATTGCATTTACAAGGTGTTTAGGGAGTTTTTGGATGTTTGTGCAATCGTCTCCATAGACGACATTCTGATTTACTCAAACTCAGAACAAGAAAATGTACAGCATGTATGCGCCATCTTCCAGCGCCTTAGGGAAAACGCCCTCTATGCTAAATCAGACAAATGTTCCTTCTGTGTACAGTCAGTAGAGTTTCTGGGGTATCACTTATCTCTGATGGGCATCACTATGGATCCCAAAAAGGTAGAAGCCATTACCAATTGGCCACCTCCAACAAATTTCAAGGAAATTCAGCAGATATTTGGCATCGCCAATTTTTATTGTTTCATCCTGCACTTTCAGAGATAGTGGCACCCATAACACAGCTGCTAAAAAAGGGGCAATCATTTGCGTGGTCTCCAGAACTCAATCAGGCATTGCAACAGTTAAAAACTAGATTCACCACTGCACCCATTCTTCAGCATCCCTTTCCAGACCAGCCCTATAACATGGAAGCCGATGCTGCACAGGTAGCTGGAGGAGGGATTTTAACCTCAAAAGAACACAAGAACTGGCCACATGCATCCGATAGCCTTATATTCCAATAAGTCTACTAGCGGAGCAAAACTTAATAGTGGCTGAAAGAGGACTTATGGCTATCAAACTGGTGTTCACTGAATGGAAGAAGGGGGCTAAACATACAGTCACAATATTCCTAGATCATAAAAATGTACAGTTCTTTAGCTCTATTAGGGCCAGTGGCGTAACAAAGGCCCTGCAGTTCTCCTGGGGGCCCCCCTCAGCACTGTACCTAGGTCTGAGAACTCCTAAGTGAGTACAAAGGGGGTCCCGCTATGTACTTTTCAGGCACCCCCCTAAAGTTTTGTTACGCAACTAGTTATGGCTCTCACCCCCTTCAAATACGATGGCTGCATTTCTTTGGTCGGTGCGATTTCATCATCACCTATCACCCAGGAACCGAGCAGTTGTAGTCTGATGTTCTTTCAAGACTGGGGTATGCTCACTCTTCCCATTCAACATCAGACTTCCCTACTATCATTCCACTGGAAAAGATAGTTGCAGTCAGCAAAGGTGACACCTTTATAGCGACCTCACATGAAGAATATTATAAATAAAGGCAGAAGAATGGATCAAACACCTCACCATACTATTACGGACATGCTGTTTCTTAACGCTCAGAAACTATGCATCCTTACTATAGAATTAAGACGTCAGGTAATTCAATGGAATAACGACACAGGTAGCAGGGCAACCAGGTATAATGAAACCCCTAAGGAATTTTCTAAAAAACATCTGGCGGAACAACATGCGGAAATATATACTCAATCTTGTTATACTCCCCTTTGTACTGCATGTCTTCCTTGCTCTGTTGAACTCACCAAAGAGAATGCTTCTTATGAGGGGTAGGATGGAAGCTGTTTACATGCTAATAGTACTGCCGGCAGCTGGCTTCCTTTATAGTGTGGTAACCACCTATCCCCCTCAACCTTCACCAATATATCTAAAATCAGTTGTACTGATGTTTCTGGTAAACCTTAAGTTTAATTAATCTATATTGAGATCATCAATTAATCTATCTTTCTGGGATTCAATGTATTTTCAAAGTCAAATTAGATTATCAATAAATCTGACCAGGAGAATATTATGGTCAGTCCATTGTTACATACTGTTGCCACCGACCACCTGCTCCTCTCACCAGCCCATATGCAAATAAGCATAGCTGGGGGTGAAGCAGGTGCCCATATCAGTATCTCTTAGTTGCTGATAGATTTCAATATTGAATGGAAACATGTTTTTAGACAGGCACCATTCCATCATTGGCAGCAGCATTCCGTTATGTGCTACAAACTTTATCAATCTCATCCATAGAAAGTATGTAGTAGCCTTAAGTCTATCAGAGTGCCTAATGCTTGTATAGAGCATAGTTACATCAAGAGTCAGCACATATATATTCTCCTCCCATCGAAAATCCTATGCAGGAAATCTGCTGCGTCCCTTTTGTATGATGGTAGAGTAGTAATCAACGAGTATAAGAAGAAGTCAATGTATTTCGAAGACATTTTCGAACAAGCCGCCTTGCGCTGCTATAATAGGCCATTCTGACAGTGTCTTTATCTTCTTATGAACCTTAGGAATAAGGTGAAATATAGGTAGTTTAGGGTGTGTCTCATTCAGTAAACTACGTTCATCCTAGCTTAGGAGACCCTGTTCTTTCCACACAGTAAGTAAGTTAGTAAATTCCTCCTTGACTAGTAAGCACTCTAATTTTACAGAGTTTTATATAGCGCAAACTTAGCCCAAATCGGGTATCAGAGCGCTTTACATAGCACCAGTTGCATCACATGAGGGCACATTCATTTTTGTTAGGCATGGGGAGATTAAGTGATTTACCCGGAATCATAGGATGTTCAGCGTCATTGACGAGACTCGAACCCAGTTCCCCAGATTCGAGGTCGACTGCCTTAGCCGTTAGGCCAACTCCTCTCCTCTGACATGGAGATCTTCTGGTAGCAGTCTTTATAATTAAGATGTATACAGGACTCCCTCGAGTAAGTTGGTTGTCCCATAGCACTATGTTCCCTCGTTTAACAGAGGGCCTGACTGCCATATTGTCCATACTTTTAAGTGTATCCACTGTTTGACTGAGTGATATATTTCTAGCACTTTTAAATCGTTTTCATGTGATGGAAGAAAGTTGTACGTCCCTTATTTCCTTGATCATATTTTCAGAAAAATTGTCAATGTTGTCCTTGTTGGACTGTGGGCTGCATCTGTACTTCAGCCTGAAGTCCGTATCACTGCCTTCACTGATATCAAAAGTAGAAAGTTCTCGATCCAATACAGTATCTATAGGTTCTTGTAACTCCTCGTATTCCATTTCAAGAAGTTCCTGCAGGAGCTCAAATTCTGTGGCCAACAGATAAGATGATTTTTGTGGGTCAATAGATGGTTTGATTATCATTTGTGCCTTTCTGTTCTTGTGTAGTTTGAGATTTCTTACATATTTATATAGTTCAATCCTCATTTGTGAATAATTGAAATCTAGTTCTTGGCAGTATTATAAGCCCAAGTCTAGGATCTGAGTCTCTGCTGTCGTGGGCGGAATATCAGTGAGATTTATACCTGTCTGCAGATTAGAGATCATTTCTAACTGCTACTGATAGTTCTCCTAGGTGCCTCTTCTTGTTCATCTTTGGCACTGCCTCCATGTCTCCTGATTTCCCCTTCTCCTCTTGGTTCGTCCCATCCCCGCCTGGGAGTTAACTCGGTTCTTTGGTCCTACCTTAAAAAACAGAATTCATATGCCACAGATGTCTACTGGTGACCGTTTCCCTTCCTACAGCCTCGTCTGCCTCTAACCCTGGTCAGAACTCAGGCCGCTAAACAAGAAATCTTGTTGTGCTTTATTCACATATTGGATTTTTTGTCTCCTTAGTGAGTTGAACCTCTTTGCAAAAGTGTATATTTGTCTCCTTTCATAATCTAGGCGATCCTGTTAGAATTTGTTTGCTTTCAGTGTTTTAATGCTGTGGTCAGATTTGGAGAGTTTCACTTTTAACTCAGTTCTAAAATGGAGGCCTTCTCTTTATTTTCATCTATATCTATTTGTTCATTGAGTTCCTTTATCTTGGACAGTAGCTCTAGTCTTTCAATGTCTTTCAATGTTGGCGTATTTGATTAATAGCTTGAGCATTCCTTGTGAGCTGTAAGCTTTGTTTTCTGTTCATTCCTCTAAAAGATCTAGGGGTACTCGCACATGGGCATAATCATTATATAGAGGCCTCAAGGTACTTGTCCCACTTCTACATATTTTTTAAGGGATGCACTATCTTACCACCTGTATGTATACCACATATACACCCCCCACACACATACACCGTAGTTATAGTTTGGGGCATTCAAGAAATCTGCACAAAACTTTCAATAAAAAAATGTATGTTTACTCTCTTTGACTCCTTCATGGAAAGTTTTGTGCTGATCCATCAAACCAGGAAAAGGAAAAAGGGGTGGTCTGAAAACATTTTTCTCCCATTTTAATTCCAATAGGTAACTTCGCTCTCTTATATGGAAAAAATGGCTGAACGGAATTGCTCGAAATTTGGCAGAAGCATACTATCCATTATATGGTGTAAATCAGTCCAGTAATTTTTAAGAACTATGCTTTCAAAGAGGTGCTCACGATGGTCATGAAAAGGGTTAATTTCCATTTCCTGGAAATGTTATTAATATCAATCAATCAATCAGGGGTTTGTTAAAGCGCGACTACTCACCGTAAGGGTCTCAAGGTGCTAGGGGGGGGAGGGGGGGGGGTTGCAGGTTCCATTCCATCAAGGAGGGGGTCTGTCGAAGAGCCAGGTTTTGAGGTTTCTTGTGAAGATGGGGAGCGATGTCTGTCTGAGGTGGAGCGGAAGGGCGTTCCATGCTTTGGCAGCGAGGAAGGAGAAGGAGCTCGGAGTCCAGGATGATTCCCAGGTTGCGTGCGTGGTCTGTGGGAGTTGGCGGGTTTCCGAGGGCGGTGGGCCACCAGGTGTCGCTCCAGGCGTCGGGGTTTGGGCCCATGATGAGTACTTCTGTTTTGTTGGTGTTTAGTTGTAGGCAGCTGTTTTTCATCCATTTGGCGACGGCTTCCATGCCTTCTCGAAAGTTGCGTCTGGCGGTGTTGGGCTTGTTGGATAGGGAGAGGATGAGCTGGGTGTCGTCTGCGTATGACACGATGTTGAGTCCGTAGGTTCTGACGATGGGGGCAAGTGGAGCCATGTAGACGTTGAAGAGCGTCGAGCTGAGGGAGGAGCCCTGGGGGACTCCGCAGGTGGTAGGTGTGGGGTCCGAGAGGAAAGGGGGGAGCCTGACCCGCTGCGTCCTGCCGGAGAGGAAGGAGCAGATCCAGTCGAGGGCCTTGTCCTGGATTCCTGCGTCATAGAGTCTGCGTATTAGGGTGCGGTGGGAGACTGTGTCGAACGCCGCTGATAGGTCGAGGAGGATGAGGGCTACTGTGTCTCCTTTGTCCAGTAGGGTGCGGATGTCGTCTGTTGCGGCGAGGAGGGCGGTTTCCGTACTGTGGTTTTTTCTGAAGCCGGATTGGGAGGAGTCGAGGATGTTGTGTTCTTCAATGAATGTGGCGAGTTGGCTGTTGATGGCTTTCTCGATGACTTTCGCTGGGAACGGGAGCAGGGAGATGGGTCTGTAGTTTTTTAGGTCAGTGGGGTCCGCTGAGAGTTTCTTTAGGAGGGGGTTCACCTCGGCGTGTTTCCAGTCGTCGGGGAACGAGGCAGTCGCCAGGGAGCGGTTGATGGTGTGGCGGAGCATGGGTGCGATGGTGTCTGCGGCTCTGTTGAAGATGTGGTGGGGGCAGGGGTCCGTGGGGGCCCTTGAGTGGATTGACTTCATTGTCTTCAGTGTGTCTTCGGTGGTGAGGGCAGTCCAGTCATCAATCGCTGGTTTCCGGGTGTCGGGGGTGGTTGGTGAGGGTTCAGTGTGTTGGTTGTCTTCGTCGAAGTTGTCGTAGATGCTCTTGATTTTGTGGTGGAAAAAGGTGCTGAGTTTGTCGCAGAGGTCTTGTGAGGGAGGGATGTCGGTAGACTCGCTGGTTGGTTGGGCGAACTCCTTGATGATGCTGAAGAGTTCCTTGCTGTTGTGTGCGTGGGTGGAGATTCTGTCTTCAATCGCTTTTTTCCTCGTTTCTCTGATGAGTTGATGGTGGGCATTGGTGGCGGCTCTGAAGTAGTTGTGGGCTTCTGTGGATTTGGTGTTTCTCCAGGCCTTTTTGAGGCGGCGGCATGTGCGCCTGGATTCTTGAAGTTCGGTGGTAAACCATCTGGCTTTCTTGGCACGGGTATTGTTGTTTTTCTTGAGGGGGGCTATGGTGTTGGTGCTGTCCGAGATCCATCTATGCAGGGTTCGGGCTGCGGTGTTGGGGTCGTCGTTTTCCGCGATGGTTGGGGTGGAGTTGTTGAGTGAGGAGGTGAGCTGATCGTCGGTGATTTTGGTCCAGTTTCTTTGTGGAAGCAGGTGCTGGTGTCTGTGGATGGTGGGTGTTCTGAAGGTGAAGTGGACGCAACGATGGTCGGTCCATGGGAGTTCGGTGGTGTGGCTGAAAGTGATGGAGTTTCCTGTAGTGAAGAGGGGGTCGAGGGTGTGTCCTGCTGAGTGCGTGGGCTCGGTCACGATCTGGCAGAGTCCAATGTTGTGGAGGTTGTCCAGGAGGCATGTGGTGTTGGGGTCCAGTTGATTGTCGAGGTGGAAGTTGAGTTCTCCCGGCAGGGTGTAGTTGGTGGATGCGATGGCCTGCGGGGAGATAATATCCGTGATGGAGTTGGCGAAGGGTCCGCGGGGTCCAGGGGGTTGGTAGATGAGGGTTCCTCGGAGGGCGGCGGTGGGGCTGGCCAGTATCTTGAAGTGAAGGTGTTCCATCAGTTCTGTGGACTCGTCAGGGAGTGTGCTCAGGCGGAGGCTGGATTTGTGGACGATGGCGATTCCTCCTCCTGGGTCGGTGGGGCGGTCCTTCCTGGAGATCTTGTATCCTTGGGGGATGGCGATGGCGATGTCCAGAGGTGGTGTTGGTCCAGGTTTCGGTGAAGAATGCTACGGTGTGGTGCTGTCAAGTAGGTCCCAGATTTCTGTGGCGTGTTTGTGGAGGGATCGGACGTTGAGGAGGATGCATTGCAGGGTCTTCGGTTCGGTTGTGTTCTTGTGGGCGGGTTGTGCTGGATCCGTGTTCTTGGCGGTGCTGCAGGTGTGCCGTCAGCGGTGACAGCTGAAGGGTCCATGGGTGTCGGCTGGTGATGCTAGCTTGCAGTTGTTGCAGCCTGGGTTGAGTGCGTGGAGTGCTGCTGGGTCGTAGCGTTGGCGGGGCGGAGGTCCAGGGTTCCTGGTGCTGGTCGCGGATGGGTCGCAGACGGGCGCAGTCGTGCTTGCCTTTGACGCGCCTTCGGTGTACCAGCGGCGCGCCCGCTGCCCGCGGCCGCTGCACTGCCGCGCAGTGGCCGCCATTAAGTAGGGGTCGGGGAGGGCTGGACAGCTGGGATGCGGGAGCGGGGAGGGGAGCTGGATTGGGCCGGTCGCGCTGGGGGGGAGGGGCCGCGGGGGCAGCAGCGGCGGAGAAAGGTAAAGGGAGGAAAGAAGGGATAAAGAAAAAGGGAAAATAAGCAGAAATAAGGCACAAAAGAGCAGAGATGCAGAAAGGTGAAAGATAGAAAGGGTAGAAAAAACGAGTGAAGGAGCAGAGGGAGAGAAAGGGAAAATGGGCAGAAATAAGGCACAAAAGAGCAGAGGTGCAGAAAGGTGAAAGATAGAAAGGGTAGAAAAAGGAGAGAAAACGAGTGAAGGAGCAGAGGGAGAGAAAGGGAAAATGGGAAGAAATAAGGCACAAAAGTGCAGAGATGCAGAAAGGTGCAGAAAGGTGAAAGATAGAAAGAGTAGAAAACCGAGTGAAGGAGCAGAGTGAGAGAAAGGAGACAGAGGTCCACTGGACCACCAGGGATGAGGCGCAGGGAAACCTGCGGGTGGAGGAGGGCCTCGATCACCAACACTCAAGAGTGCAGGGGCAGGGGCACCTCACTTAATGGTGAAGCTGCGAGGGTGGGAGAGCAATTTCACTGACAATGAGTCAGTGGTCTTGCTCGCCTGTCCCCGTAGTGGCCGCCATCAAGTAGGGGTCGGGGATGGCTGGACAGCTGGGAGGCGGGAGCGGGGAGGGGAACTGGATTGGGCCGGTCGCGCTGGGGGGGAGGGGCCGCGGGGGCAGCAGCGGCGGGGAAAGGTAAAGGGAGGAAAGAAGGGATAAAGAAAAAGGGAAAATAAGCAGAAATAAGGCACAAAAGAGCAGAGATGCAGAAAGGTGAAAGATAGAAAGGGTAGAAAAAACGAGTGAAGGAGCAGAGGGAGAGAAAGGGAAAATGGGCAGAAATAAGGCACAAAAGAGCAGAGGTGCAGAAAGGTGAAAGATAGAAAGGGTAGAAAAACGAGAGAAAACGAGTGAAGTAGCAGAGGGAGAGAAAGGGAAAATGGGCAGAAATAAGGCACAAAAGAGCAGAGATGCAGAAAGGTGCAGAAAGGTGAAAGATAGAAAGAGTAGAAAGCCGAGTGAAGGAGCAGAGTGACAGAAAGGAGACAGAGGTCCACTGGACCACCAGGGATGAGGCACAGGGAAACCTGCGGGTGGAGGAGGGCCTCGATCACCAACACTCAAGAGTGCAGGGGCAGGGGCACCTCACTTAATGGTGGAGCTGCGAGGGTGGGAGAGCAATTTCACTGACAATGAGTCAGTGGTCTTGCTCCAATATCTGGACGGTTGTGGGCAGCAGGAGTACTGTGTTACCGAAATGTAAAAAACATACTTGAATCCTATTGGCTGAGGGAACCTTTTCTTCCTTCAGCCGGTAGGGTACTGTAGTAGCTCGTGATCTGATTGGCCAGTCGCTACACGTCAAGAAAATATTGCAGCAGCCATCACAAGACATGGGGATTCTGTCCCTGTCTTCTGAAAACATTTTCAAAAATAGGCATGATGGGCCAGGGTAGGGATATCCTGATCCCCAGGCACCAGTACTAACTTTTATTTAAGGATTGTGGTACTGCAATATTCTCACAATACTTGCATGGCTATGCTGTGAGTTACCATGGTACTTTCGCTGCACCCACCACTTAAGCTTCACCCCATGGTACTGCAATACCATGTAAGCTTCATTGAGGAAGCTTGCACAGTACCGCAGTACCATGAGGAGGAAGCTGCATGGTGGTCTAGCTAGAGCATTGCAGTACCCAAATAAAACCTTTTTCTAAAATGTGGGTTGGGTGTGCACAGTCAAAGGCAGGGGTTTCCTCCACATTCGTGCTGGGTGCAAGGCCACATGCAGTGGGGTTGGTTGCCTGTGAAGGGTTGGCCTTTGGTCCAATCTAGAGTATGATAAAAAAATTCTAGATATCCACTGAAAAAAAACAAAGGTCAAAGTGACTTTATATGAGGGATTAATTACCCTCTGCCGTACATTATGAGGATATTGCAAGTCACAGTGACGTTCCATACCCATATAGAGGAACGGGGCTGAAGGCCAAGTTCCTTCATAAGGTTATGGAACTTTTGAGGTGACTTGCAATATCCTTGTCATGTATCCCAGGGGGTACTTTATCCTATATAATCCATGATCACACCATCACTTTTCCGACAAACCAATTAACACCTTGGTGTGTAGCTCCTTCATATAAAAGAGCGAGCATGTTTGCAAACATGATGAATACAACACCTTGTGCAAAATTAAACACATCAAAAACCTGTTGGATATTAGTTGCAAAAAGATATTAGAAACAGTTCAATATAAGTCTGTTAAAAAAAAATGTAGTAGCTCAGAATATGTAAAAACATGCAGAGTGATTCTAGCTTTTCTGTAAGGAGTGCAAACATCCATTGCTCTCTGATTGTCATTGTAAGTCATTAAAATAGAGCAGATGAAACAATAGCAACATTATTTTTTTGTGTCTATAAACAGCTGCTTCAGTTATGCTCAGTGACCTGACCTACCTTTCACCTCGACTGCTGGCTCTGGCAGCAGGCATTGTGATGTAAGAACACGACTTTAATAACTTATAATATTCGAGTTCTGACATCTTTTCTGTATAATTGGGGACTGGGGGCCGGATGTAGGTCGGTCGGTAACGGCCGAAAATCGGTATTTTCGGCCGTTACCGACCGGTATTAACGAAATGGTATGTAGGGCCACATATTTTACAGATTCGGTAAATCTACCGATCGGTAAATTTACTGATTCTGTAAAATACCGAATCGGTATTTTTACCTATTCGATCATTTTGATATGTAGGTGGGACTCTTCTGAGTCCCACAACCCTTACCGAATCTGTATTTTACCATCAAATATATTTGATGGTAAAATACCGAATCCGGTGTGTATGCACATGTGTGCATGCACACCTGTGCCATATGACAGGCAGACCTGCCCTTAGGGCAGGTATGCCTGCCACATGGCACCCGAGCCTCTTTTGGGGGTGCCAGAGGGTGTCAAAGTGACACCCCCTGCACCCTTGTGGAAATCTGTATTTACCGATTCGGAAAATACCGAATCGGTAATGCCCATTCATTCCTATGGGCTGCAAAGCCCATAGGAATGAATGGCCATTACCGGTCGGTATTTACCGAATCGGTAAATACAGATTTTTACCGATTCGGTAACAGGAACATCTGGATGTTCCTACATGTCCCCCATTCTTATTTACCGATTTTTAATTACCGATTCGGTAAAATTCGGTAATTAAAAATCGGTAAATAAGTCCTACCTACATCTGGCCCTGGGTGCGTCACAAAACGGCGATTATAATAAAACCAGAGACTGTCATTTATGCAAGAATTACAGAATGCCATGTATTATAGTTAGGTTGGGTTCTAAGACCTTAACTTACATAAAAAAATGTAAAAACAGAAAATCACTACAGAAACAAAAGGTATGTTGACAACATAGGTAGGTGTTGGAGTGGGACATGTGCTAACATTAAAAAACCAAAACAATGCCGAAATACAACAGTTATGGTGTAGTCAAAAAACTATAACTGTAAGTATCAATGAGGACTAGCTAAATTAAAGGGGAAGGGGGATAAAGGGTGACTCAGGTACGTCAGACAATACAAGGAAAAAAGCAATGTTTTCCTTTGAAAGCCCTCACCCACCGGTGGGTGAGGGCTTTCAAAGGAAAACATTGCTTTTTTCCTTGTATTGTCTGACGTACCTGAGTCACCCTTTATCCCCCTTCCCCTTTAATTTAGCTAGTCCTCATTGATACTTACATATAAACACAGGGGATACGGGCTAGCATATCTAGTCCTCTCTCTCTCTTTGATCTGTATAATACTAAGCAGCGCGCAGCTGTGAGAGCTCCCACTACCCCCAACATGGCCGAGAATATGGGCCTAACCTACACTGCTGAGGACATCAGCGAAATCCTAGCTGATCCCTCACTCCTGGCAGATTTCAACATTTCAGCAACTGTAGCCCAATCAACTGACTGGGATTCACTCACGGAGAAGAAGAGGAACAGGATTCGGACTGTTCTGCATGGAGTCATCCTGGCACAATACCTACGAACCAATACAGCCCCCACTGGCCTCCTGGTCACCAACGCCCCCAGGATTTTCTTAGATGATGCAGCATTCCGAAAGGACTGGGCCCAGATCGCCTGGCACTGCACCAGGGACTGGCTAGTCCTTATCATCAAAACTGCAAAACGTCTATCGGACGCAATCATGATTGAAATACAGGCAATGGAGTCACACTTTAAAACCACGGTGACAGGGATCAAAAAGAAACTCGAAGACCAGAACCGCGAAATAGCTGAATACAAAGACTACCTAACCCAGACAAAAATCAAAAAATTTGAAAAGGATCTGAAGAGATTCAGTTACTCTAAAACCTACCCGTACTCAGAAGACGACTACACCCCGCCAAGAAATCATCTGATAATTCAGACAACAGCTCCATCTCAAGCGCCTCAAGCAACTCAAGCTCAGGACCGAACACCCCGAGAGGGAGAGGCAGACGTGGACAACACTGGCAACAACCATGGCAAGGGCCCCAAAACCACAACTTTGGCCAACCACCGCCTCTTTTCGGGCATCTACCACCCCCATACTTCGGATACCCACAGATGTACCCTCAGGGCAACATGCCCTTCTTTCAAGGAAATCAACAGCAACAATACCCTTTTTTATCCCAGGGCAGGAGAGGCAGGGGCAAGAGACGGAACCCAGGCCAAGTGCAATGGGCACCCGAAGCAGAACCAGTGAGCTCCAACACGAGAAACAAAACCAAGGAACAGGCGGGAACCAGCAAGTGACACCACCCACCCCCCTCGTGTTCAACCTGTCCGACACACAACTCACACCAGACGAAATGGGAGTACTGAACAAGGGCCTCTCTTTTGTCCCTACGCCAAGACTGGACATGTTTAAATTACATGTAGAACTGGCTGAATTCTTTAGAAAGCTCAAACTAAAGGCCTTCTTCGAGAAAAAGGACAATACCACCACACAAGCGGAAGGAACACCCAATGAGACGGGAATGAGGACCAAATCTACCTTCACCCCCCCACCAGGTAGCATCCCGGTAGAAATCCTGACCTTCGAACAGGCAGTCTACACGGAAGTAGAACAACTCCAACAGAGAGACACCTTTAACAACTTGTCCAACAAAGACAGAAGCACTATCCAACGCCTCCAGCACGACCCCAAACTTGTAATAAAACCGGCGGATAAAGGTGGAGGTATAGTCCTGATGAATAAGACAGACTATGACCAGGAGTGTAAGAGGCTTCTCAGTGACACTAGGAATTACAAGCGCCTCCAAAGAGACCCTACTGAGCAACTACAGACAACCATCATTCAACTGGTAAAATATGCCAAAGACCATGATCATATATCACAGCAAGAGGCGGACTACTTATGTCCCAAAGTAATAAAGACTCCTTACTTTTACACGGTCCCCAAAGTGCACAAAGGCACCTTTCCACCACCAGGGAGACCCATTGTGTCTGGAATCAAGTCTTTGTTAGAACCGCTATCACGTTTCTGTGATTTCTTCCTCAATCCCCTAGTCCAACAGACCCCCACCTACCTTAAGGACACTAAACATTTACTTAATGTAATCAAGGAAATCAGCTTTGACCCAAGCACTGAATTACTAGTGGGACTAGACATAGAATCCCTATACACTAGCCTCCCACAAGACGCCACGCTCAAGGTACTGCACGATGTCCTCATGACCAACACTTGGACTTACAACACGCCCCGCAGTTTCATCTTAGACTGCGCAGCACTAGCTCTCAAAGAGAACTATTTCGAATATGAGGGCACCTTTTACCTCCAGACGAATGGTACATCTATGGGCAGTGTCTTTGCTCCCAGTGTGGCCGGACTGTATGTGGCCCACTTCGAGGAGACACACATACAACACCCAACGAACCCTTTTTCCACCAATATCAGAGTGTGGCGTCGCTATATCGACGACATTCTCATAGTATGGAATGGCAACCAGGAGTCGCTTGACAGATTCATGCTATGGGTCAACCAACTAGACCCGTACCTACGCTTCACATGCACTAGCAGTCCCATGGAGCTACCCTTCTTAGATCTGAACATCAGACCAGAGAATGGAGGACTCTCCACCACCACCTTCTACAAGCCCACAGCAAGAAACTCCCTGCTCAGGTTTGATAGTTTTCACCCCCGACACCTGAGGGAAAACTTGCCTTATGGGCAATTTCTGCGTATCAGGCGCAACTGCAGCAACATAAAAGACTACAAGCAACAATCCAGTGACTTGGTGCACAAACTAAGGGACCGTGGTTATCCCTCCAGGATAATCAACAAAACCTGCAAAAGAGCAAGGAATCAAAACAGGGACGCTCTCCTAGAAACAGTCCAAAAACCAGAAGAAGATCCTGTGCTAACCTGCGTAACAACGTACAACACAGCATCTAACCAAGTGTCTAACATCATCCACCGCAATTGGAAAATCATAAACTCTGGCACCAGATAGTGGGAAAAGCCTCGCTTCGCCTACAGAAGAGCAACCAACTTAAGAGATCAACTTGTGAATACCAGACCGCGCCCCAAAAATCAAGATAAAGACAACACCATCACCAATGCATGGGGCTTGCCAAAGATCACTGGCCACCAACCCTGTAATAACTGCAGTGTATGCCACCTGACATCCCCCTCTAAAACACTGAGTTTGGAACCAGGCAAGACCTGGACACAACGACAGTTCACAAACTGCAACTCCTCCAATCTAGTATACCTGATCACCTGCAGATGTGGCCTCCGGTACGTTGGCATGACGACCAGGAGAGTGCGCACAAGAATGACAGAACACAGAAGCACCATAAGATGTGGGAAAAACATCAGTAAGCTCACAGACCACTTTCTGACCCATAACCACACACCCAATGACTTCACATGGACCGTCATTGAGAAATTTGACAACCTTAGGGATGAGAAATTCCTATTACAAAAAGAACAACGCTGGATTTACCGTCTTTCCACCCATACTCAAGGCCTTAATGATTCCATCCCGTGGAACAGTCTGGCCACATAGACACTCTTGCAAAACCCATTAGGTACCAGTGCCACCATGCTCCTACATGAGCGCCCCCTTCCCAGCCCATTCTTCTCCTTCTAAATCTGTCCTAAGCGGCAGTAACGTACTTTTGCTGATACAGCCACGTGATCCAAGCCAATGTAGCTAACATTGCCAACCTAGAGAGTACCGGCAAACCTCGGATCAGGTTCGAACGCGCTTTCCCTCCTGCGCATGCGCATGCTAAAGACCGCTACAGCAGCCTACCGCGCATGCGCAGGCAATGCGCACCACTCCTCTGCACATGCGCAGCGAGACCCAACATGAGACAGCGTTTATCGCGCACCCCTCCCTCTTTCTAACCTGAACAGGTGCATCGAGTCTACCAAACCATATAAATACAAAGCGAGGCGGCCCACTCACCTCACACCGGGTGCCGCAGAAGGACGAATAGGTCCAAGGAGGAACCAGACCGAACTACTCGTGATTAAAACCGCTTGTCCAACAACATGGGGTAAGCCAAAAACTCTTCTCTCCTTACAGGTTAGACAGCCTTGTGAACCTCATTTATCTCCACAGGGTCTCTTTCTCTGCCAGGCGACCCATGAGGCTTTTTACAAAGAAATAACAGAGTGAGGACCCAGTACCAGTACTTTCCTGTACCTCACCTTGTCATTTCGTTTTTTAGCCCACCACTACCCACTTACGGTTGTTTTTATACTCTCACTATTCTCATACAATTGCTATGAGCTCACCCTAGCCGGTTTTAAGCCGTACACCACCCTATGAGCCGGCCACCATGAGTTCTAAGAAATGCCATCCTAATATGACTCTCCTCTGTACGTCTTGTCCTTGTCCTATGTGTTTTATGTAGAAAAGCTTGAGGGAATCCCCCTCTAACAGCTACAGCGCCTTAGCGAGCGCGACACATAGCCAATGAAATAACACAAACACTTAATATAGTTTATTAGTTTATTATTTAACTGCACTTTTTCACTTTACTCTTTGGTCCTGAGGAAAGCCAGCTTATAATAGAAAAGGCACTGGCAGAAACATGTAGACCACACTGGACATGGGAGATCATTAATTACTCCACTTTGTCCTTTCGCCTTTTTTTAAAACAGCTAACGGAGGCCCAGTTTATTAAACACTTGTTAACCCTCGGGTGCTGGGACCGCTTGTATAGCTTTTTAAACTTTCACTTCTCACTCCTTCACTGCACACGCAGCAATATACCAGCTCTGCAGTCACCTGGCGTTGCAGCACACCCGGGGCACATTCGGTGCCACTGTGGTGGGCCCGATGATGAAGCATGCCACCGACTAGGTCGGTGGGTGAGGGCTTTCAAAGGAAAACATTGCTTTTTTCCTTGTATTGTCTGACGTACCTGAGTCACCCTTTATCCCCCTTCCCCTTTAATTTAGCTAGTCCTCATTGATACTTACATATAAACACAGGGGATACGGGCTAGCATATCTAGTCCTCTCTCTCTCTTTGATCTGTATAAAAAACTATAACTTGCAGCCCTATCATGCAAAGCTTAAGACCTCACATATAACATCACTTGTAACGTTAAAATGTAAAAAAAAAAAATGGGTGGGACCAGAAAGTGGGTTGGGCCTTTGCGCATGGATGGATAGAGGCTTGGCCGAAGGCCAGTGCTTGATGGGGCGACAGTAGAGAAGGAGTGAGAGACACCTGACAACTTTCCTTTTCACTCAAAAGGGTGCATTTTCTTTGGAAGCAAAGGGGATCTTCTAAGTGTCATCCCAATATTAGTTATGTAAAAAGTACATGGCTTTAGGGTAGTGTCACTGTGTGCTGCCAGAAGCAAACAAAATCAAAGTAGTTACAGGGAAAGCACTAGACAGACTTCTAGAAAAGATCTGCTCCCTATGGGCAGCAAATGATACCCTGCCATCAGGAACATCACATTCCTGTCTAGATTTTCATTCTGCAATAATCTAGAAGTTCATCCTGATTCCTTAAATAAGGGTGAAATAGGACTACAACTCACAGAATCACACAACCGAAAAATACTGTCCTTGATGACCAGAGTGAACTAGTAACCCTGGTGTGTCCCTGCATTGTCCAGATGTCCGTCACCCAACTTTTTATTTATCATTGTTATCTGTCATGTTAATTCATTTGGCTCAATTGAATTGTACAAACACTTGTTCTCCAAGAATACACTGATTTGTTAAATAAATGCCCCAGACATTAAGCATGCTGTCCTATCGACATAGGAGCTACAATGTCGGGTAACACAATTTCTTAGAAAACAAATCAGTTCAATAATTGAAAGAAAAGCAGTGTCATTTTTAAACCGCAAATAATACGTAGTGAATCTTATAAACATGAATGTATTACTTATTCCCAGTTTCTGAGGAACACAGATTTATCCCATTATTGTTAATGGTCCTACTGACATAGAGCAATGTATGTATATGCAAAGTTCTCAATCAATCAATCAGTCTTTATAAAGCACGCTACTCACCCGTTAGGGTCTCAAGGGGTGGGAGGAGGGGTGGGGTGTGCAGCTCCATTGGGGTCATTCGAAGAGCCAGGTCTTGAGGTCTTCCCTGAATTGGTCCAGTGTTGGGCTTCACCGGAGGTGGAGGGGGAGCTTGTTCCATGTCTTGGCTGCAAGTTGGGAAAAGGGACTTCCACCCGCTCTTTTCCTGTAGAAGTGTGGGACAGTGGCTAAGGAGAAGTCGGCTGACCGTAGGTTTCGCTTGGGTGCGTGGAAAGAGAGGCAGTTATTGAGGTCCGATGTTGTTGAGGGCCTTGTATGTGCGCGTGAGCAGCTTGAAAGTTATTCTCCTCTCGACGGGGAGCCAGTGGAGGTTGTGGAGGTGTTGGGTGATGTGGTTGTGTCTTGGGATATTGAGGATTATTCTGGGTGCGGCATTCTGGACGGTCTGGAGTTTACGGAGGAGTTTCTTGTTGATTCTGGCATAGAGAGCGTTGCCTAGTCCAATCTGCTAGTGATGAGGACATGAGTGACCATTTTCCAGGAGTCGGCGGGTATCCATTTGAATGTTTTACTTAGTATGCAGATGGTGTAGAAGTATGCAGGGGAGATGGCTTTGATATGGCGATTCATTGTGAGCGATGAGTCCAGTATGATGCCAAGGTTGCATGCATGGTCTGTCGAGGTGGGTGGGTGTTCAAGGGCGGGGGCCATCAGATGTCGTCCCATGCTGACAGGGCCGGACTGGCCGTACCAGACACCGGGCATTTCCCTGGTGGGCTGACAGGGTGGGGGACAGTTTTGGGCCCCTGGGGATCGTTTTTGTTACAGAGCCGTTTTTGCAGAATAGCTTAAATATCGACCCCTGTAACAAAATTGTCAGAAACCGGCCCTGGCAAACAGCTCGGCTGCACCCCCAACCCCCCGGGGGCCAGCCGAGTACTTTACCAGGTCCGGTTTTGGTTCCCAGTCTGGCCCTGCATGCTGAGGGGGTGGAACCTGTAGTGTGTTTTATTAGGTAACTGAATAAATATTCCTATTCTTTGCCCTTGTCCGGTTATAACTCAATAATATCCCTGCCGCGGCATAGAAACCCTTTTCATAATTCGGTCATAGCGCATGCTGTCACATTAAGCAAGCCTATTCCTCCAGCCCCCTAGAAAGCACACCCAGTTCTTAAACAAATCCAAGCCTCCAGCAACCTGGGAAATCCCCGCTGCTATTGTTTTGATTTCGTCCGAGAACTCCTGTAAAACACTGTAAGAACGACCAGTTCTTAGTGACATCTTTATTGACGTCTTATGTCCATCCTTACGTCAACCCCGGCACCTTTCAGGTATAAATATACCAACGCTGCCTTAAGCAAACACACGGTGGTAATCCTGGAGCAGAGCAGCTACTACTTCCGAAGAGCCCAGCTGATGCGAGAGCCCACGGACGCTGCCCCTCCCTTTTGACGCGCTGAGAAAGACGCTGTCTTTTCTCTTGCCGAGAAATCCAGCCTCTGGCGTTTCCAGCCTACCCTTGCGGGTGACTGGGATACCGAGTCCTGAGAGAGAGATACCAGCCCTCCTGCCTTCTAATACCCAGGTACTGAACTGACTAAACCCTTACAGAGAATTCTTGAGTCAGATTCTTGGCAAACCAAACTTAACAAAATTACACCACAGAACATACAGTCATGTCTGGGTAAAGTACCCGCAAAACGGGAACAAACTCCATTCTGGTTAGCACAAAAAATCACTCAAATAGAGGCAGTATTCCCGGATACTACCCCTACTGAGAAACACAGAATTCTGACTATCTGTCTTCCAATGGGGATCGCACCACATGTGGAGGACTGTGACACTTGGGGCACAGTCTTTGCTTCCATTTACACAAAAACACATGGTGTTCCGTCCATGGCGGTAATGTTATGTTATGTTATGTTACACATATTTGTATTGCGCACAGCTTCCCCAGCTAAGGGGCGTCCTGGCGCATGGCAGGAAATATGCAGCACCTACCGGGAACACAACAGATAAAATGAAGAAAATTTATTAAAAGAGAAACGTTTTTAAAGCTTTACGAAAAGCTAGCAGATCGTCAAGTAACCGCAATTCAGCTGGGAGGGCATTCCAAAGCTCAGCTGCTCTGACCCGGAAGGATCGGCCACCAATCCGACACAGCCTGTATCGAGGGATCACGACAAGAGCTTGGCCCCCAGATCTCAAAGTGCGGGTAGGAACATACCAGGACAGATGCTCCGCAATGATTTGCGAACCTCCTCCCCTCAAGATCTTGAACGCCAGACACAGCACTTTAAACTGGATACGTGACTTAATAGGCAGCCAGTGCAGCGATCTCAGTGTGCCCGAGACGGAGCTCGTTCGAGGTAAGCCGACAATGGCTCTCGCCGCGGCATTCTGCACGCGTTGGAGGCGGGTGATCTCAGCCACATTGGTCCCTACCAGGAGAGAGCTAGCATAGTCCAGGCAAGATAACACAGTAGCCTGGACTATCAGCTGCCTGGTACCATGGTCAAAGAACTTCAGAATGGGACGCAACGACCGCAAGATGCCAAAACAGCAGGCCGCGCTTTTCTTCGAATGGCCCACAAAACTAAGAGCAGGGTCCATCCATACTCCCAAGTTCTTTAGTTCAGTGACCGGACAGGGGACCGGCCCCAGTTCAGCGGGCCACCACCTGTCCCCCCACAGATCCGCCCCCCTACCGACGATCATGATCTCTGTTTTCTTAGCGTTGAGCTGGAGACAGTTGTTCTTCATCCAGCTTGCCACCGCCCTAAGTCCACTCTGGAACCTGGGGGCATCCCGGTCCGCATCTCCGCTGAGCGTAACCGCTAGCTGAGTGTCGTCAGCATATGAGACCATGGTCATGTCCCATTGCTTGACGACCTCAGCCAGCGGTCTCACGTAAAGATTGAACAGCGTGGGGCTCAGCGAGGAGCCTTGCGGGACCCCCTGTCTCAGAGGATGGAATTTGGATTGGAACGGTGGCAGGGCAACGCTAAAGAAACGATCGTCAAGGAAGGAGCGGAACCACTGGAGGGCAGTGCCGCCCAGCCCAATCTCCTCCAGGCGATGCAACAGGATGGGATGGGAAACAGTGTCAAACGCGGCGCTCAGATCTAATAAAACGAGCGCCGCTGTCTGCCCCGCATCCATCACCGTGCGAAGATGTTCCGCCATGGAGAGAAGGGCGGTCTCCGTGCTGTGGCCAGCACGGAAGCCGTTCTGGGTGGGGTCCAAGATGTTAGCCTGGATCAGGTGGGCCGAAAGAACTTTGTTGACATGGGCCTCCAGAACTTTGGTAGGCCAAGGGAGCAGAGAGATAGGCCGATAATTTTCAGGCTTATCTGGGTCCAATGAGGGTTTCTTTAAGATGGGAGAAACTACCGCCCGCTTCCAGCTAAGGGGAACCGTGCCGGACTCCAACGAGAAGTTAATCAAGGAGTGCATTACGGTCCGTCCCGCAAACGACTGATCTCTAAAAAAAGTCGAGCTAAGCGGGTCAGCGGGGGACCCAGATTTGACCTGTTTCGCCAAGATGTCAAACCCTTCAGATGTCAGCGGGGGCAGCGAGTGCAAAACGATATCTCCATAGGTGTTAGTCGGAGACTCCACTGGCGGCCCTGTAGATGGAAAGGTCTTATAGATGTTTTGGACCTTATCCTGAAAAAACACAGCAAGGGCCTCACAGTGAGCGATGGAGCCAGTCGTCGGAGCACAGGGACGTTTAGCTAAAAGATCCTTCATCAATTTAAAAATGGTTTTAGAGGGGTTGGAGCTGTTGCCAACTTCGGCAGCGTAGTAAATTGCCCGAGCTCGGCAAACAGCCCGATGGTAAGATTTGACGGAGGCGAGATAGATAGCTTTTTTCCCAGTATCGTACGCCTTCCGCCAAGCCCTCTCTGCTCGCCTACAGGTACCCTTGAGTGCACGTAAGGCACCATCGTACCACGGACTAGAATCCCTAGAACTGATCTTACAGGCGGTAAGAGGAATAAGGGCGTCAAGCGCCTTGGAGATCCAAGCGCAGAACCCATCGTAACCTGCATCAACAGTCACAGGAGGATCTAATGGCTCTGCGGCGAGGACACGGTGAAAGTCCTCCAGCCGTAGTTTACTCCAATGCCGCCTTACGACCAGTTTTGCACGGGGGATAATAATCCTTCCCGGCAAGGGGGTACTGATGGCAACCAGAGAGTGGTCTGTCCAGCCAAGGGGTGAGACGGCAGTCACAGAAGCATCTGCCAAGTTGGTAAAGAAAGGATCTAACGTATGGCCACCGGTGTGAGTGGACTGTTGAACCAATTGCACCAGCTGAAGGGCCTCCAAGTCAGCAAGAATGCCACTGACCGTAGGGATGTTAGGTTTATCGAAATGTAGGTTAAGGTCCCCCAAGATAGAAAAATTGGGACAGCCTACCACCAAGGAGCTAACCACATCGGGAAAGGCAGCTCTAAACGCCACTTCGCTCCCTGGGGGACGATAAACCACCATCCCCGAGAGTGAAAAATGTGGGGTGACGAGAATCTTAAACACCGCACTTTCACAACCCGCGATGGTCAGGGCCGACCAGCTGCATGTAAAGCTGGATCGGATAGCAAGAGCAATACCCCCTCCCCTAGTAGATCGATTAAGGGTGAAGACCGAAAAGTCAGAGGGGAATGCCAGATTGATAATGGCCGCGTCGTCATCCTTCACCCACGTCTCTGTGATGGCCACGATGTCCGGGGCTTCTTCCTGTAGCAGGTCATACACGGCCTGATAATGTAACACCAGAGACCTGGCATTGAGACTGAAGATGCGGAGGTAATACCCGATGTGCTAAGACAGATTCAAAATGAATACGGTCCAGAGCCTGCTTTAACTCTGGGTATGAAATTACTGAAAAACTTCAAGCAGGTCTCAGCTTTATTATTATCTAACATAAAAGGAGAAGCAGCATCTGTGGCGATCCGCCAGAAATTGAAAGAAACAGATATAGCAGAACAAACATTTGAACTTAGTTCCCCTAGGGAAGGGTAATAGCGTAGTGAAGTGAGCTGTCTTCCTCTCTTCATGGGGTACAAGGATGTTAAAGTACCAAAGTGAAACAGGGAAGGGTATCCCTTTTCGGAACTAGGGATGCCTCACACAACAGGCTGGCTTAACGGCTGTTGTCATATCACCAGCTAGTCGTCTCGTGTCATCATCGGCTTCCTGCTCCAACGTCAAGCCGGCGCTGCAATGCCTGACGGGTAGCACTTGGTGCTACACTCTTGTGGAGATCTTTTGTTCCTTGCCGGTGAGTGAGTGGGTGTGAGGGCCCCTAAAGTGTGAAGTAGTGAGCGTGAGTGAAGTGTGATAATAAAAAAGGTTGGTGTAGTCTACTCCATTCTCTTTATTCGTGTAGTTCACCACCTTGTTAAAACAAGAGGGGCAATGGGACTTCAGCGGTTAAGGAGGGTTAGTCCCGTTCAACCCTCATCTGTGAACAGGTCAACATGTTTCATGCCCTATTGGCAATTCTTCAGGACCTAGGGTGTGCTCATAAACTTAGTGGTAAGCCCCGCACGAGGCTGAGGCGTGTGAAGGATACAACCTGTTTGGTTGCCGACTCCAGCAGGGAGGGTTCCTGCGTCGTAGGTATACCCTGTGGGGAGAGAGATAAACGTAAGCTCGTGATTCATCTCCCCCGACTTAACCAGAAGGGGGAGTCATTTTTAATTTTTAAAAAAAAACAGGGGTATGAAGTGAGGAGAGAGGAAGAAGTATAAATAGTAACTACGTATAAATTGTAACATCACTGAATACTAATGTTACAGCAGACACTAGGTGTCTCAACCCAATGGTTTTGTACTTAAATAGTAAAATGGAAGGATCTAACGCCAGCCGGCGTATTAATAGGAATAGGACGGGGTTTAGAGAAGAATACGAAGTTCTGTTGAACTTACCCTCACTGGTGGGCTTAAGTGCCCCAAGGCTGCTCCCGTGGGGTCTGCGTAATGTGACAATTATCTGGAGGGTACACAAGGAGGGTCTAATTGATATATAAAGCAATTAGACTGACGCGGTGGTGGGTTGAATTAGGCCACCTGGTTAGAAGTCAGGGGATCGGTAGACCACATCAGCTAAACCAACGGTGGTCTCGCCAGGCACCCGATAGCCCCAGGGTGTTCATACCACCCGAGGAGGTCGCAGCCTGAGTAGGGACCCAGTCAGCGTATAGCGGGACCCCGCCTGCACCACGGCAGCACTCAGTGGGGCAGCAGCAGCGTGAGCGGTGAGGGAGGTACCGCTTGCCGCGCCCCCCACCGTACCACACCAACCAGCCCCCCGTTCACCGCAAGATGCCGCCAAAACGGTGTGTTTTGGTCGCGTGGCGGGGCGGGGGGCGCGCGTGCTCGCGGACGAACGCCTCATCCACCATCATGGCGATCGGGGCCCCATGAACACAACCGGTCACCTAACCCTGCAGACGGCCTCTGAGGGGGCAGAACCCTGAAGTCCCTGGGGGCTGGCTCGACACAACGAGGCTCCAGTCAGGGCACCACTGAGCCTGACAGTCCAAGCGCCCGCATCGCCAAACTCCCGAACCATTCACCTTACCTCATAAACGCGGACGTGTAGCCTCTCCACCTAGTCCCACGCTCCGACGCGGTTTGTCGCGTAGAGCAGCCGTGGGTGTGTGATGGTGGCTCTCGGTGATATACGGTCGGGCTGATTACAGGGGCGTGTCTGATGTCGGGTTGCTGGGCAACACCTCGGCAACCGCGGTGCACCGAGATGGCGTCAGTGCGCCTTAGTGTCAAAAGCCGACGCCATCTTGGAGAGGGGTTAGGAGAGCGGTGTTCAGGTGAAAAAGGCAAAGGTAGCCATCCCATATTACTAAAAAATGCTAAATAATTTTCTTTCTTGTTTCGGTGCACATAGGACATTGGGCCAAACATGGTAGGGGGCCGTTCAGATTCATGTCCTGAAAGAAATTCAAAGTTAGGGAGTGTATGATCGGATTGGTTGCTGGGTGGCTATAGTGGACTAGTGTCAGGTTGCTGAATCTCAGTAGCGGAGTGGCGAGAATGGCGCGCCATCTTGGAGTGGGTCAGAGCACCCCTGTGAGTGAGCTTATGTGGGCTGAGGTAACTGGGGGAAGCCCTTGGCAAAGTATGGCCGCAGGACGCAATTGGACTTAAGTCAATTCTCGGTGGAGTGGCTCATGGACCAGGCGGAGGTCAAATCACTGTGACTGGTGATCATCTATTGATTGTATTGCTGGGTGGTAGACAGGAGGGTAGCTCCCGCTCCTGGTGCAAACCGGGGGCTATGGTAATGACTACCCAATCATGATGTTGTGCTATCGGGGAGTGTGCATGTACTGGCAAGGGACAGGATTCATATCACGTGCTGGGCACTCATATCACGTGCTTGGGAGAAGGGTACATCCGGTGGCAATCTATCTAGATAGCGTGTTCCATGCCAGTACATGCACACTCCCCGATAGCACAACATCATGATTGGGTAGTCATTACCATAGCCCCCGGTTTGCACCAGGAGCGGGAGCTACCCTCCTGTCTACCACCCAGCAATACAATCAATAGGTGATCACCAGTCACAGTGATTTGACCTCCGCCTGGTCCATGAGCCACTCCACCGAGAATTGACTTAAGTCCAATTGCGTCCTGCGGCCATACTTTGCCAAGGGCTTCCCCCAGTTACCTCAGCCCACATAAGCTCACTCACAGGGGTGCTCTGACCCACTCCAAGATGGCGCGCCATTCTCGCCACTCCGCTACTGAGATTCAGCAACCTGACACTAGTCCACTATAGCCACCCAGCAACCAATCCGATCATACACTCCCTAACTTTGAATTTCTTTCAGGACATGAATCTGAACGGCCCCCTACCATGTTTGGCCCGATGTCCTATGTGCACCGAAACGAGAAAGAAAATTATTTAGCATTTTTTAGTAGTATGGGATGGCTACCTTTGCCTTTTTCACCTGAACACCGCTCTCCTAACCCCTCTCCAAGATGGCGTCGGCTTTTGACACTAAGGCGCACTGACGCCATCTCGGTGCACCGCGGTTGCCGAGGTGTTGCCCAGCAACCTGACATCAGACACGCCCCTGTAATCAGCCCGACCGTATATCACCGAGAGCCACCATCACACACCCACGGCTGCTCTACGCGACAAACCGCGTCGGAGCGTGGGACTAGGTGGAGAGGCTACACGTCCGCGTTTATGAGGTAAGGTGAATGGTTCGGGAGTTGGGCGATGCGGGCGCTTGGACTGTCAGGCTCAGTGGTGCCCTGACTGGAGCCTCGTTGTGTCGAGCCAGCCCCCAGGGACTTCAGGGTTCTGCCCCCTCAGAGGCCGTCTGCAGGGTTAGGTGACCGGTTGTGTTCATGGGGCCTCGACCGCCATGATGGTGGATGAGGCGTTCGTCCGCGAGCACGCGCGCCCCCCGCCCCCGCCACGCGACCAAAACACACCGTTTTGGCGGCATCTTGCGGTGAACGGGGGGCTGGTTGGTGTGGTACGGCGGGGGGCGCGGCAAGCGGTACCTCCCTCACCGCTCACACTGCTGCTGCCCCACTGAGTGCTGCCGTGGTGCAGGCGGGTTCCCGCTATACGCTGACTGGGTCCCTACTCAGGCTGCGACCTCCTCGGGTGGTATGAACACCCTGGGGCTATCGGGTGCCTGGCGAGACCACCGTTGGTTTAGCTGATGTGGTCTACCGATCCCCTGACTTCTAACCAGGTGGCCTAATTCAACCCACCACCGCGTCAGTCTAATTGCTTTATATATCAATTGGACCCTCCTTGTGTACCCTCCAGATAATTGTCACATTACGCAGACCCCACGGGAGCAGCCTTGGGGCACTTAAGCCCACCAGTGAGGGTAAGTTCAACAGAACTTCGTATTCTTCTCTAAACCCCGTCCTATTCCTATTAATACGCCGGCTGGCGTTAGATCCTTCCATTTTACTATTTAAGTACACAACCATTGGGTTGAGACACCTAGTGTCTGCTGTAACATTAGTATTCAGTGATGTTATAATTTATACGTAGTTACTATTTATACTTCTTCCTCTCTCCTCACTTCATACCCCTGTTTTTAAAAAAAAATTAAAAATGACTCCCCCCTCTGGTTAAGTTGGGGAGATGAATCACGAGCTTACGTTTATCTCTCTCCCCACAGGGTATACCTACGACGCAGGAACCCTCCCTGCTGGAGTCGGCAACCAAACAGGTTGTATCCTTCACACGCCTCAGCCTCGTGCGGGGCTTACCACTAAGTTTATGAGCACACCCTAGGTCCTGAAGAATTGCCAATAGGGCATGAAACATGTTGACCTGTTCACAGATGAGGGTTGAACGGGACTAACCCTCCTTAACCGCTGAAGTCCCATTGCCCCTCTTGTTTTAACAAGGTGGTGAACTACACGAATAAAGAGAATGGCGTAGACTACACCAACCTTTTTTATTATCACACTTCACTCACGCTCACTACTTCACACTTTAGGGGCCCTCACACCCACTCACTCACCGGCAAGGAACAAAAGATCTCCACAAGAGTGTAGCACCAAGTGCTACCCGTCAGGCATTGCAGCGCCGGCTTGACGTTGGAGCAGGAAGCCGATGATGACACGAGACGACTAGCTGGTGATATGACAACAGCCGTTAAGCCAGCCTGTTGTGTGAGGCATCCCTAGTTCCGAAAAGGGATACCCTTCCCTGTTTCACTTTGGTACTTTAACATCCTTGTACCCCATGAAGAGAGGAAGACAGCTCACTTCACTACGCTATTACCCTTTCCTAGGGGAACTGTGTGCATCTTTTTGTTGTATAGATTGATGGGACACGCACACTGGACCCCGATAAACATTGTCCCCCCCTGTGTCCCTCCCTGTTGTTTACTGATTATACGTGGGTTATGCCCACGGGACCCTTGAGGTTACCAAGAGTGAAACTCCTTCATTATCTTGGCCCAACACTTCAACCACATATATTCACTTGTGGTTCAGCCACAATTTTTATTACCTTCCCGCTCACCCTCCCAACACTATGGAGGATGTACTGGGCCTTAGCTTTGATGAGGATGCCATTGCCGAAGCACTGAGAGCAGCTCCGTCTATACTGAACAATCCAACTGCCTCTGCTTCGGGCACATCCAATGATGATTGGGCTACCCTCATGGAGCTGAAAAAGGAACTGATAAGGATCACGCTACACGGGGTGATGATGACAGAATACCTCAGATACAACATAGCCCCACAAGGACTGATTGTGAACATCATACCAAGATTGTTCCTGATAGACAAACAATTTAAAATGGACTGGTGCCAGGTGTCTTGGAAGTGCACGAAAGATCTGCTATTTTTGATATCCCAAACAGCGAAACGCCTCGCGGATGCCCTGCAGGATAAAATCTCAAGCATAGAGGCTACAATGAAGAGTGCTGTTAATAAGAACAATAAAACCGCCTTCACCACCAAACTGGCCGACATCAACCAAGAAATGGCAGACCATCACGAATGTCTGTTAAAACAGAAAACAGATAAGCTACAGAAAGACATCTCCAAGTTTGATAAGGAGAAGGTTTATCCTTATCTCAAAGACGACTTCAAGAGTAAAAAGACCAACTACTCTTCAGATGACAACTCGGACGGGAACAACAGACGAGGATCCTCGAGTAGTGACTCGAGTGGAGGCCAAACCCCCAGAAACAACCGGATGCAACATCAACCGAATTGGCAGCAAGGATACCAACCGGGCCCAATGTTCCACGGTCCCCCTCACATGACACCTCCTTGGCAATATCCCTTCTTTCCACAGGGGCCACCGCAATTCTACCCTTTGAATCCGCCACCTTTTCAAGGCAGAGGTTGGGGCAGAGGAAGAGGGCGCAAGCGAGGAGGGCAGAAAGGTGTCCAGTGATCCGACCAATCGACACCTCAGACCATAATGGAAACACGGAGCATCACCACCAGAGGGAGAAGAGTTTGATTGTTAACCTCTCCACGAGAACCTTGACTCCTGTGGAAACCAGCGTTTTGGAGAAAGGATTGGGTTTTGTTCCTACACCCATCCCAGACAGTTTCCAGGAAATGATTGAGATTAAGAATCTTTTCAGGAAGGTACGGTTACGAGCCTTCTTCGATGGGAAACCCCAATCCCCCACACTGGACTCCGGCCTTAGGAAACCGTCTTCCTTCACCCCTACTGATGGCATGGTCCCTCCAGAGGTCCTGACTTTCGAGCGAGCTGTCCTCTTGAGTCTCAAACAGAAACCACACATCAACCAATTCCACAATCTGACGAACGCGGAAAGACAAGCGTCAGTCACCTTGGGCAACGATGGTGCAATTGTGATTAAACAAGCAGATAAAGGGGGAGCCACAGTCTTACAGGATCACCACGACTATGACCTGGAATGTAGACGACAACTCTCCAATACTACCCATTATAGGCCCCTCACTGTGGATCCAACCAAACGCTTGGCTACTTCCATTATGAGCCTAGTGATTGAGGGGGAGACCAATGAATGGATCACAAGGAAAGAAGCTGACTTTCTCACAACTCCGGATCCGATCACACCATACTTCTACACACTTCCCAAAATCCACAAAGGCATCACCCCCGTCCCCGGTAGACCGATTGTCTCCGGAATTGGCTCTCTTCTGGAACCACTGTCACAGTTTTGTGACGTTTTCTTACAACCGGTAGTGAAGAAAATTCCTTCATACCTTCAAGACACCAGAGATGTCCTTCGCTTAATCAATGAGATGGATGCTAGCACAGATGTAGACTTACTACTGACCTTAGACGTGGAAGCCCTGTACACGAACATCCCCCAACAGGCAACCTTAGAGGCAGTAGAATCCACTCTGAGATTGGAAGAATGGACATCCCCCACCCCTATCTCGTTCATTATGGAATTGGCTAACATAGCTTTAACGGAAAATTTCTTCAAATATGAAACACAACTGTATCACCAGATCCGGGGGACATCAATGGGTTCGACCTTCGCGCCGAGCGTGGCCTGTATATACATGGCCACGTTCGAGAACTATTTCATCTACTCCCCTGAACGCAACCCATTCCTCGAGAATTTAACCCTGTGGCGTCGCTACATAGACGATATCCTGATCTTTTGGAAGGGAGATCGAACGAGCTGTAATGCCTTCTGCACCTGGATCAACCAGCAGGATCCCTTTCTGAAATTTACAGGGACTATCGCTGAAGACTCAATACCATTCCTTGATCTGACAATCATGTTAGGTCCGACAGGAATCACCACCACTCTCTACAAGAAAGAGACCGACAGGAACAGCCTTCTGCTCTACAACAGCCATCACACCAAGGCATTGAGGGACAATTTACCGTTTGGGCAATTTCTTAGACTCCGGAGAAATTGCACCGCAACCTCCGACTACCAACGCGAGGCGCACTCCCTACAACACAAACTCCAGGAGAGGGGTTACCCGACAAGACTATTGAAACAATCCATGAAGAGAGCCCTCAATAACAACAGAGAATCTCTTCTGGAAACCCACGTAAAGGAGAAAGAGGACATCATCACCTGCGTAACATCCTTCACGAAAAATTCCCCTTACATCAAGAAAAGAGTGAATGCGCACTGGGGCATTTTGAACTCTGTGTCTTTGGACATCCCCCGCCCTCGGTTCGCCTTCAGAAGAACAACTAATCTGAAGGACCAACTAGTCCACACTCGACCGAAGAAGACTAGTATCCGTCCACAGAATACCCTTTGGGATCTGCCCCCTGTCACGGGACACTACCGATGTGGCAATTGTGTGGTCTGTCCTCAAACCACACCAACTAAAACAGTCCAGCTCTCTGAGACTTTCAAGTGGTGTTTGAACCGACACACCAACTGCAACAGCAGTAACTGTGTCTATATGCTGACCTGTCCTTGCGGACTGAAGTACATTGGAATGACGACCCGCACGGTGAAGGTACGCATCATGGAACACAACAGCAATATCCGATGCAAAAAACACATACCCGCCTGTATGCACATTGCCAACAACATGATCATGCGGCTGAAGACGTCAAATGGGTCGTGCTAGAATGGCATCCTTCATTAAACCAACAGGCCTTATATAGGATCGAACAAAGATGGGTACACCGCTTACGTTTAGATACTGAGGGACTTAATGATTCTGTCCCTTGGAACACGCTATCTAGATAGATTGCCACCGGATGTACCCTTCTCCCAAGCACGTGATATGAGTGCCCAGCACGTGATATGAATCCTGTCCCTTGCCAGTACATGCACACTCCCCGATAGCACAACATCATGATTGGGTAGTCATTACCATAGCCCCCTGTTTGCACCAGGAGCGGGAGCTACCCTCCTGTCTACCACCCAGCAATACAATCAATAGGTGATCACCAGTCACAGTGATTTGACCTCCGCCTGGTCCATGAGCCACTCCACCGAGAATTGACTTAAGTCCAATTGCGTCCTGCGGCCATACTTTGCCAAGGGCTTCCCCCAGTTACCTCAGCCCACATAAGCTCACTCACAGGGGTGCTCTGACCCACTCCAAGATGGCGCGCCATTCTCGCCACTCCGCTACTGAGATTCAGCAACCTGACACTAGTCCACTATAGCCACCCAGCAACCAATCCGATCATACACTCCCTAACTTTGAATTTCTTTCAGGACATGAATCTGAACGGCCCCCTACCATGTTTGGCCCAATGTCCTATGTGCACCGAAACGAGAAAGAAAATTATTTAGCATTTTTTAGTAGTATGGGATGGCTACCTTTGCCTTTTTCACCTGAACACCGCTCTCCTAACCCCTCTCCAAGATGGCGTCGGCTTTTGACACTAAGGCGCACTGACGCCATCTCGGTGCACCGCGGTTGCCGAGGTGTTGCCCAGCAACCCGACATCAGACACGCCCCTGTAATCAGCCCGACCGTATATCACCGAGAGCCACCATCACACACCCACGGCTGCTCTATGCGACAAACCGCGTCGGAGCGTGGGACTAGGTGGAGAGGCTACACGTCCGCGTTTATGAGGTAAGGTGAATGGTTCGGGAGTTGGGCGATGCGGGCGCTTGGACTGTCAGGCTCAGTGGTGCCCTGACTGGAGCCTCGTTGTGTCGAGCCAGCCCCCAGGGACTTCAGGGTTCTGCCCCCTCAGAGGCCGTCTGCAGGGTTAGGTGACCGGTTGTGTTCATGGGGCCCCGACCGCCATGATGGTGGATGAGGCATTCGTCCGCGAGCACGCGCGCCCCCCGCCCCCGCCACGCGACCAAAACACACCGTTTTGGCGGCATCTTGCGGTGAACTGGGGGCTGGTTGGTGTGGTACGGCGGGGGGCGCGGCAAGCGGTACCTCCCTCACCGCTCACGCTGCTGCTGCCCCACTGAGTGCTGCCGTGGTGCAGGCGGGGTCCCGCTATACGCTGACTGGGTCCCTACTCAGGCTGCGACCTCCTCGGGTGGTATGAACACCCTGGGGCTATCGGGTGCCTGGCGAGACCACCGTTGGTTTAGCTGATGTGGTCTACCGATCCCCTGACTTCTAACCAGGTGGCCTAATTCAACCCACCACCGCGTCAGTCTAATTGCTTTATATATCAATTGGACCCTCCTTGTGTACCCTCCAGATAATTGTCACATTACGCAGACCCCACGGGAGCAGCCTTGGGGCACTTAAGCCCACCAGTGAGGGTAAGTTCAACAGAACTTCGTATTCTTCTCTAAACCCCGTCCTATTCCTATTAATACGCCGGCTGGCGTTAGATCCTTCCATTTTACTATTTAAGTACACAACCATTGGGTTGAGAGTTGAGACACCTAGTGTCTGCTGTAACATTAGTATTCAGTGATGTTATAATTTATACGTAGTTACTATTTATACTTCTTCCTCTCTCCTCACTTCATACCCCTGTTTTAAAAAAATAATTAAAAATGACTCCCCCCTCTGGTTAAGTCGGGGGAGATGAATCACGAGCTTACGTTTATCTCTCTCCCCACAGGGTATACCTACGACGCAGGAACCCTCCCTGCTGGAGTCGGCAACCAAACAGGTTGTATCCTTCACACGCCTCAGCCTCGTGCGGGGCTTACCACTAAGTTTATGAGCACACCCTAGGTCCTGAAGAATTGCCAATAGGGCATGAAACATGTTGACCTGTTCACAGATGAGGGTTGAACGGGACTAACCCTCCTTAACCGCTGAAGTCCCATTGCCCCTCTTGTTTTAACAAGGTGGTGAACTACACGAATAAAGAGAATGGAGTAGACTACACCAACCTTTTTTATTATCACACTTCACTCACGCTCACTACTTCACACTTTAGGGGCCCTCACACCCACTCACTCACCGGCAAGGAACAAAAGATCTCCACAAGAGTGTAGCACCAAGTGCTACCCGTCAGGCATTGCAGCGCCAGCTTGACGTTGGAGCAGGAAGCCGATGATGGCACGAGACGACTAGCTGGTGATATGACAACAGCCGTTAAGCCAGCCTGTTGTGTGAGGCATCCCTAGTTCCGAAAAGGGATACCCTTCCCTGTTTCACTTTGGTACTTTAACATCCTTGTACCCCATGAAGAGAGGAAGACAGCTCACTTCACTACGCTATTACCCTTCCCTAGGGGAACTGGGTGCATCTTTTTGTTGTATAGATTGATGGGACACGCACACTGGACCCCGATAAACATTGTCCCCCCCTGTGTCCCTCCCTGTTGTTTACTGATTATACGTGGGTTATGCCCACGGGACCCTTGAGGTTACCAAGAGTGAAACTCCTTCATTATCTTGGCCCAACACTTCAACCACATATATCCACTTGTGGTTGAGCCACAATTTTTATTACCTTCCCGCTCACCCTCCCAACACTATGGAGGATGTACCGGGCCTTAGCTTTGATGAGGATGCCATTGCCGAAGCACTGAGAGCAGCTCCGTCTATACTGAACAATCCAACTGCCTCTGCTTCGGGCACATCCAATGATGATTGGGCTACCCTCATGGAGCTGAAAAAGGAACTGATAAGGATCACGCTACACGGGGTGATGATGACAGAATACCTCAGATACAACATAGCCCCACAAGGACTGATTGTGAACATCATACCAAGATTGTTCCTGATAGACAAACAATTTAAAATGGACTGGTGCCAGGTGTCTTGGAAGTGCACGAAAGGTCTGCTATTTTTGATATCCCAAACAGCGAAACGCCTCGCGGATACCCTGCAGGATAAAATCTCAAGCATAGAGGCTACAATGAAGAGTGCTTTTAATAAGAACAATAAAACCGCCTTCACCACCAAACTGGCCGACATCAACCAAGAAATGGCAGACCATCACGAATATCTGTTAAAACAGAAAACAGATAAGCTACAGAAAGACATCTCCAAGTTTGATAAGGAGAAGGTTTATCCTTATCTCAAAGACGACTTCAAGAGTAAAAAGACCAACTACTCTTCAGATGACAACTCGGACGGGAACAACAGACGAGGATCCTTGAGTAGTGACTCGAGTGGAGGCCAAACCCCCAGAAACAACCGGATGCAACATCAACCGAATTGGCAGCAAGGATACCAACCGGGCCCAATGTTCCACGGTCCCCCTCACATGACACCTCCTTGGCAATATCCCTTCTTTCCACAGGGGCCACCGCAATTCTACCCTTTGAATCCGCCACCTTTTCAAGGCAGAGGTTGGGGCAGAGGAAGAGGGCGCAAGCGAGGAGGGCAGAAAGGTGTCCAGTGGTCCGACCAATCGACACCTCAGACCATGATGGAAACACAGAGCATCACCACCAGAGGGAGAAGAGTTTGATTGTTAACCTCTCCACGAGAACCTTGACTCCTGTGGAAACCAGCGTTTTGGAGAAAGGATTGGGTTTTGTTCCTACACCCATCCCAGACAGTTTCCAGGAAATGATTGAGATTAAGAATCTTTTCAGGAAGGTACGGTTACGAGCCTTCTTCGATGGGAAACCCCAATCCCCCACACTGGACTCCGGCCTTAGGAAACCGTCTTCCTTCACCCCTACTGATGGCATGGTCCCTCCAGAGGTCCTGACTTTCGAGCGAGCTGTCCTCTTGAGTCTCAAACAGAAACCACACATCAACCAATTCCACAATCTGACGAACGCGGAAAGACAAGCGTCAGTCACCTTGGGCAACGATGGTGCAATTGTGATTAAACAAGCAGATAAAGGGGGAGCCACAGTCTTACAGGATCACCACGACTATGACCTGGAATGTAGACGACAACTCTCCAATACTACCCATTATAGGCCCCTCACTGTGGATCCGACCAAACGCTTGGCTACTTCCATTATGAGCCTAGTGATTGAGGGGGAGACCAATGAATGGATCACAAGGAAAGAAGCTGACTTTCTCACAACTCCGGATCCGATCACACCATACTTCTACACACTTCCCAAAATCCACAAAGGCATCACCCCCGTCCCCGGTAGACCGATTGTCTCCGGAATTGGCTCTCTTCTGGAACCACTGTCACAGTTTTGTGACGTTTTCTTACAACCGGTAGTGAAGAAAATTCCTTCATACCTTCAAGACACCAGAGATGTCCTTCGCTTAATCAATGAGATGGATGCTAGCACAGATGTAGACTTACTACTGACCTTAGACGTGGAAGCCCTGTACACGAACATCCCCCAACAGGCAACCTTAGAGGCAGTAGAATCCACTCTGAGATTGGAAGAATGGACATCCCCCACCCCTATCTCGTTCATTATGGAATTGGCTAACATAGCTTTAACGGAAAATTTCTTCAAATATGAAACACAACTGTATCACCAGATCCGGGGGACATCAATGGGTTCGACCTTCGTGCCGAGCGTGGCCTGTATATACATGGCCACGTTCGAGAACTATTTCATCTACTCCCCTGAACGCAACCCATTCCTCGAGAATTTAACCCTGTGGCGTCGCTACATAGACGATATCCTGATCTTTTGGAAGGGAGATCGAACGAGCTGTAATGCCTTCTGCACCTGGATCAACCAGCAGGATCCCTTTCTGAAATTTACAGGGACTATCGCTGAAGACTCAATACCATTCCTTGATCTGACAATCATGTTAGGTCCGACAGGAATCACCACCACTCTCTACAAGAAAGAGACCGACAGGAACAGCCTTCTGCTCTACAACAGCCATCACACCAAGGCATTGAGGGACAATTTACCGTTTGGGCAATTTCCTAGACTCCGGAGAAATTGCACCGCCACCTCCGACTACCAACGCGAGGCGCACTCCCTACAACACAAACTCCAGGAGAGGGGTTACCCGACAAGACTATTGAAACAATCCATGAAGAGAGCCCTCAATAACAACAGAGAATCTCTTCTGGAAACCCACGTAAAGGAGAAAGAGGACATCATCACCTGCGTAACATCCTTCACGAAAAATTCCCCTTACATCAAGAAAAGAGTGAATGCGCACTGGGGCATTTTGAACTCTGTGTCTTTGGACATCCCCCGCCCTCGGTTCGCCTTCAGAAGAACAACTAATCTGAAGGACCAACTAGTCCACACTCGACTGAAGAAGACTAGTATCCGTCCACAGAATACCCTTTGGGATCTGCCCCCTGTCACTGGACACTACCGATGTGGCAATTGTGTGGTCTGTCCTCAAACCACACCAACTAAAACAGTCCAGCTCTCTGAGACTTTCAAGTGGTGTTTGAACCGACACACCAACTGCAACAGCAGTAACTGTGTCTATATGCTGACCTGTCCTTGCGGACTGAAGTACATTGGAATGACGACCCGCACGGTGAAGGTACGCATCATGGAACACAACAGCAATATCCGATGCAAAAAAACACATACCCGCCTGTATGCACATTGCCAACAACATGATCATGCGGCTGAAGACGTCAAATGGGTCGTGCTAGAATGGCATCCTTCATTAAACCAACAGGCCTTATATAGGATCGAACAAAGATGGGTACACCGCTTACGTTTAGATACTGAGGGACTTAATGATTCTGTCCCTTGGAACACGCTAGCTAGATAGATTGCCACCGGATGTACCCTTCTCCCAAGCACGTGATATGAGTGCCCAGCACGTGATATGAATCCTGTCCCTTGCCAGTACATGCACACTCCCCGATAGCACAACATCATGATTGGGTAGTCATTACCATAGCCCCGGTTTGCACCAGGAGCGGGAGCTACCCTCCTGTCTACCACCCAGCAATACAATCAATAGGTGATCACCAGTCACAGTGATTTGACCTCCGCCTGGTCCATGAGCCACTCCACCGAGAATTGACTTAAGTCCAATTGCGTCCTGCGGCCATACTTTGCCAAGGGCTTCCCCCAGTTACCTCAGCCCACATAAGCTCACTCACAGGGGTGCTCTGACCCACTCCAAGATGGCGCGCCATTCTCGCCACTCCGCTACTGAGATTCAGCAACCTGACACTAGTCCACTATAGCCACCCAGCAACCAATCCGATCATACACTCCCTAACTTTGAATTTCTTTCAGGCAGGACATGAATCTGAACGGCCCCCTACCATGTTTGGCCCAATGTCCTATGTGCACCGAAACGAGAGAGAAAATTATTTAGCATTTTTTAGTAGTATGGGATGGCTACCTTTGCCTTTTTCACCTGAACACCGCTCTCCTAACCCCTCTCCAAGATGGCGTCGGCTTTTGACACTAAGGCGCACTGACGCCATCTCGGTGCACCGCGGTTGCCGAGGTGTTGCCCAGCAACCCGACATCAGACACGCCCCTGTAATCAGCCCGACCGTATATCACCGAGAGCCACCATCACACACCCACGGCTGCTCTACGCGACAAACCGCGTCGGAGCGTGGGACTAGGTGGAGAGGCTACACGTCCGCGTTTATGAGGTAAGGTGAATGGTTCGGGAGTTGGGCGATGCGGGCGCTTGGACTGTCAGGCTCAGTGGTGCCCTGACTGGAGCCTCGTTGTGTCGAGCCAGCCCCCAGGGACTTCAGGGTTCTGCCCCCTCAGAGGCCGTCTGCAGGGTTAGGTGACCGGTTGTGTTCATGGGGCCTCGACCGCCATGATGGTGGATGAGGCGTTCGTCCGCGAGCACGCGCGCCCCCGCCACGCGACCAAAACACACCGTTTTGGCGGCATCTTGCGGTGAACGGGGGGCTGGTTGGTGTGGTACGGCGGGGGGCGCGGCAAGCGGTACCTCCCTCACCGCTCACGCTGCTGCTGCCCCACTGAGTGCTGCCGTGGTGCAGGCGGGGTCCCGCTATACGCTGACTGGGTCCCTACTCAGGCTGCGACCTCCTCGGGTGGTATGAACACCCTGGGGCTATCGGGTGCCTGGCGAGACCACCGTTGGTTTAGCTGATGTGGTCTACCGATCCCCTGACTTCTAACAAGGTGGCCTAATTCAACCCACCACCGCGTCAGTCTAATTGCTTTATATATCAATTGGACCCTCCTTGTGTACCCTCCAGATAATTGTCACATTACGCAGACCCCACGGGAGCAGCCTTGGGGCACTTAAGCCCACCAGTGAGGGTAAGTTCAACAGAACTTCGTATTCTTCTCTAAACCCCGTCCTATTCCTATTAATACGCCGGCTGGCGTTAGATCCTTCCATTTTACTATTTAAGTACACAACCATTGGGTTGAGACACCTAGTGTCTGCTGTAACATTAGTATTCAGTGATGTTATAATTTATACGTAGTTACTATTTATACTTCTTCCTCTCTCCTCACTTCATACCCCTGTTTTTTAAAAAAAAATTAAAAATGACTCCCCCCTCTGGTTAAGTCGGGGGAGATGAATCACGAGCTTACGTTTATCTCTCTCCCCACAGGGTATACCTACGACGCAGGAACCCTCCCTGCTGGAGTCGGCAACCAAACAGGTTGTATCCTTCACACGCCTCAGCCTCGTGCGGGGCTTACCACTAAGTTTATGAGCACACCCTAGGTCCTGAAGAATTGCCAATAGGGCATGAAACATGTTGACCTGTTCACAGATGAGGGTTGAACGGGACTAACCCTCCTTAACCGCTGAAGTCCCATTGCCCCTCTTGTTTTAACAAGGGGGTGAACTACACGAATAAAGAGAATGGAGTAGACTACACCAACCTTTTTTATTATCACACTTCACTCACGCTCACTACTTCACACTTTAGGGGCCCTCACACCCACTCACTCACCGGCAAGGAACAAAAGATCTCCACAAGAGTGTAGCACCAAGTGCTACCCTTCAGGCATTGCAGCGCCGGCTTGACGTTGGAGCAGGAAGCCGATGATGACACGAGACGACTAGCTGGTGATATGACAACAGCCGTTAAGCCAGCCTGTTGTGTGAGGCATCCCTAGTTCCGAAAAGGGATACCCTTCCCTGTTTCACTTTGGTACTTTAACATCCTTGTACCCCATGAAGAGAGGAAGACAGCTCACTTCACTTCGCTATTACCCTTCCCTAGGGGAACTGTGTGCATCTTTTTGTTGTATAGATTGATGGGACACGCACACTGGACCCCGATAAACATTGTCCCCCCCTGTGTCCCTCCCTGTTGTTTACCAACCATTTGAACTTGCCAGAATCATAGAAAAATCCTATGAAGAACTAGGAAGAGATAGTTTAGGTGGGAAACCAGTAAAACCCCAACTAACTGAAAATCCTGAGAAAATATTTATTAAAAATAATTTAAACACTCCAAAAAAGAGCTGGGATGGAAATAAACAAACCACTCCCAAAGAAAAAAGATTCCAGTCCAGAGGAAGGTCTCCTCGGCGGAGAGAAAGATCTCCGGACCAAGGACACAAGTCTCCCCAGAGGGAGCCCTCTGAGAAAAGATACAACCTTAGAAATAGGGATAATTTAAAGAAACCTGATAGATACCAAGATATTGATACACGTCCCTCTCGATCTTTTCAGACTTCCTCGCAGAAATCGGAAAGAAGAGGACGGTCAGAACACAGGGAAGAGCACGTCAAGTCCAAAGACAAGGAACCTGCTCATCAAAGTAAAAAACTACAATTTCCAAAAAAGAAGGTAGCCAGCATTAAAATAGTCAAACATGCCGAGGATCCTGAGGACACAGCTGACAAACGGAGAGTAGGCTCAGACAATGCTAGACAGCGCAGCAGAAGTGAGCATAGCTCACAAGATCCTGATGAATCATCTGGAGACAGTGGACACGAATGAATACATTCAGGTGGAAACTGCAGATACCAGAGTTAGCAAACCTCATAAAATATACGAAATAACATTACCTATAGAGGGAGATAAGACTAGGAAAATAAGGGGTCTATTTTGGGATAACCTCTCCAAAGGCTATGACATCCTTTTAGCTGAAAAAGACTGGCCACCGGAGTTTGTAAGGGAGTGCCCTCATGGCGAAGAAATGATTATGCCTGCCTTCTCAAATCACATTCCAATTCATAAAAAATATACACTTGCAAGAAAGTGGGCAGTAGCCCAAGCTCCTGCATTATATAAAAACCATGTTGGATGGGATGAGGACTCTCCTCCTCACAAAATCCAATGAAAATGTCAACCAACTGCACAAAGGCAGTACCCAATTAAGCAAGAAGCTAAAAAACAGGGCAGGGACATCTTAGATCAACTTGAATACCAGGGGGTGATTGAAACATGCACCTCGCAAATGAATAACCCTTTGTTTCCTGTCTCCAAGCCAGACGATTCATATCGTCTAGTTTTGGACTACATACACCTTAACTCATGTTGCAAAACTTTTGCAGTACAAAACTCACATAGTGCAGCACTAATGAATAACATTGTGCGCAAAAAATACAAAACAACATTAGACATCTCTAATGGATTCTTTTGTCAAAACATTGCACCTGAAAGCAGGTATTTGACCGCTTTCTCCATAATGGGCTCGTAGAAAAATTCTGTCGACTCCCACAGGGGTTCAAGAACAGCCCAGGATTATTCTCAGCAAGAGTAACAGAGTTACTACAAATATATGATGATGAGGCATTATCTTATGTCGATGACATCTATCTAACAGATGACAACTTGGATACTCACTTGAAAAGAGTGAACACCATAATACTTGGGTTCGCAGCAGAGGGTTACAAATTCAACTTTAAAAAGTCACGAATTGCCCATCTAACTGTCCTGTTTTTAGGATATGAATTATCAAGTGAAGGCAAAAGCCTGGCAGACAATTTCTTAGAGAAATGTGCTGTAATCCAAGCACCAAGAACGCTGAAAAACTTACAATCAATTCTAGGTTTCCTGAATTTCGGAAGAACTTACATTCTAAATTATGCAGAGAGGGTTAAACCTCTCTACGAACTAATAAAACCAGATTTTAAAACAATCAATTGGACTCAAAAACACACAGAAATTTTGAGATCATTGCAAACAGACATGTTAGCTAAAACAAAATTGCAAACACGCGATAACACTCGCAACCTTGTAATCCGAGTCATCACAGGAAGATGCGGATTCACATACCTAACCTCTAATGAGGGAGAAACGGTACCAATAGCATACAAATCACATTTGTACACAGAAGCTGAAAAAACATTCAGTATTAAGGAAAACATTGTACAGGCGGTTCAAACAGCTGTGGCAAAAGAAAGAGACCAAGCCGAAGGCAGACGGATTACTGTTAGAACAGCAGAATCAGCCTTTGAGGCATTAACAAGCCCATGTAATTTACCTACTATGGCATTAAATCCAAAATGGATACAATGGGAAAATTCTCTTGCTACAGACAAAGTGAAATACTATTTTGACCCGGAAATAAAAAAATTAAAAAATCTAGAATATGAAAGAGAATATCCTCTGCCAATCGACATTCTGACCATACAACAGTACGCCGGTGTAATATACACAGACGGATATGCACAACCCTCAGTTTGGGGAAAACAAGCCTATAACGCCACATGCAAGATTGCTAAATACGTGTGGCGCGGAGGTAAATTGAGACCTCTAGTAACAAAATCACACTCTGTAGAAAACAATTCAGATAAACAAACTGAAGTAATAGCGTTGAAAATGGCGCTAGATAATGCGGATCGCGAATTCCCGACACTAAAAGTGTGCGATTCATAGTACTGGGTCAAATCGTATAATAACGATTTGCAGAAATGGGTTGAAAACGGTTACAAAGATGACACAGGTGCCACAATAAAGCAAAAATCGCTTTGGGAACAAGTAGTTCTTTTACAAAAGGAACTACAAAAGACTCACGTGATACATTCATTGAGTCATGAACGTGATGGCGTTTACGTTTCAGGGAATTCATTGGCTAAGACAGCCACAGGGGAAGAAACTAAACTGGCTTCCATAGCTACAAAAAAGCGTTCAGGAAAATACGTAGACGGGGAAACAATGCTGGCGGTACAAACGTCATCAAAAGGCGACTGTGCAGCGCTACCCGTCAACTATCCACTCAATTATACATACATAATCGATGCAAACTCCGTTCCTTTTGCTCAAATCCCTGGAGTGGGGGATAGGGTGATTCCAAACACGAACAGGAGAATCTTCTTAATACAAGAAGCACACATGGGATTAGGTTTAAGGCATCAGATGATCAAAGAATCTCTGACAGAATTAAAATCAGAATACTGGTGGCCGGAAATGAGCGTGGATAATCACAAATTTGCAAAAAATTGTGAAAACTGCAACAGAGATCGCAGTGGCGAACCGGCCGAAGTAGTGCCAGAACACATAATAGAAAGCATAAAGCGATCTATTCGCATGATTAAACAGGAAACATGCGTCCCAATGTATATTATTTAAGACTAGATTCACTTAAAATGTAGACCCCAGCTCTCGGCTGACGTCTGAACTGTTATAAAAGATTTGCGAGTCTATAGCGGCATAGACGCAATTGGCATGCTACATTCTGACCAGGGTCCTGCTTTTAGCTCTCAAGCTTATAAGGAGGCCATGACCAGCATGGGCATTGCATTGCGGGAATCTTATCACTTCCTTCCTGAGGGAAATGGGATGGTGGAAAGAAAAAACCGAGACATAAAGCAATCTATAACGGCAAAGGTATTAGGTTCGGGTGTTGGGTGGGTCAAACATTTAATAAGTGTCCAACGTAGTCTTAATAATCTGCCAAGAAATTCTCGAAAAAGGTTTCAGTCCGTACGAACTATTGTTCGGGACTAGAATGCATATCCAGGACCTCGATAGTCAAACTTCAGTGGTAGAAAGAAAATGCTTTGATATCAAAGATCGTTTGGCTATTTTACAGGACTTAAATGAAACAAGAAAAGACCTGAGCATCATAAAGTTGAAACAACAGCCAACAGCCACTGAAGAGAAACCACCTGTCCCAGCAAGGTCTGTCTGGATTCCAAAGATTGGGGATCTGGTCAGAGAGAAAATCGTGGTGAAGAAGGAATTTGGGCCTTCTTACAGAAAAGCAGTACCTGTCTTAGCTGTCAACGGAACAAGATCAGCTGTACTACCGCCCCTTGCTGGTAAAAAGGAGAACCGAGTTGTATCCATCGACCTGGTTAAACCACAATCATGTGGCCAATAATAAGTAGTAGGCAAAGTGGACTCCCAAGAAGTAGCAGAACACCAAAGTTTGCTACAAATCAAGAGGTTCAAACTGAGAGACTAATCACATTTGATAAACCTACAGTAATCAACAAGGACTATGCAACAAAGCCATGGAACTTATGCCTCTTGAAACCCAAATTACAACAATTCGTCAAGAAACACCTGTCTACAACGATGTAGCCACAGACTATGCTAATAAAACAAGGAAAAATCCAGAAGCAATTCCAATAATTGACAGAACTACGTCAGGCTACTTCATCAACTTCGATGACTTTTCTGAGGATCTGAGCAAACCTGAGGAACAGCCAACATCAACAACAACTTTTAAAGACAAGGCAAAAAAACTCTTTCATCAACTAAAAGAAAACTACCTGATTTCCCCATGGATTGAATTTTGGGTGGTGCTAGGTGTACTTTTCCTCCTGCTTTGGCACATCATGGTGCTATGCTTGGGACACTTCATTGAGGGAAAATATGTTACAATGGACACAGCAAGCCAGAACATCAACCTGGTCCTAAAGCCACACAAGTCTTCACACATCGAGAAAAGAGAACTTTCTTCAGTAAACTTCACAGCCAATCCATTACCCGGTGGGGTAGCATGGGAAAAAACATATTAAGATATATATGGGCCGGTCGAGCTCTTGAAGTATCCTCATCAATTTAAGGTTTCATTAAGTGACTTTGTAAAACCGAGTACAGTCTCTGATGATTGGGACTTTGAAAATATTAATGATATGATGTCAGACTTAGTTATGTCAGCAAAATTTACAGAACATGATTATTTACTGGGTTCATCAAATTATGATCAGATGTACTGTTACAACCATTATGGTAACCATTATTTGCATAAAACTGCTCAACCTAGAAATATTTTAAATTATAATCAATGGGAACATTGTGCAACTCCACCAAAAAGTAGTTCAAAAACATTCTATGAGAAATTCCCATACTTCTCAGGGTTTAACACAAGTGACGCAGAAACATTTTATTTCAAACTGTTAAATAAGACAGGAATGAAAACCATGCTGACAAATACAAAATTAATCTATTCAGAATCATTTTTTGAAGAAATGAATACATTTGTTTTTGATTTTTGGAATAATAACATTGAAACAAAAACAATCTGGGGTACTAAAGACTGGCAAGTCCAAGGTATAGAATCGTTATTCAGAGCCTGCATGATCCCACAACAAATTATATTTTTGAATGACACAATTCAGCAAACAACCTGTCTTGGCCTAGCCAAAATTAAAGACTTAAACAAACCGTCTATTGCAAAGCCAACACCTGACAGTAATAGCACTACAGAGGTTGAGATAGACGTAGCCCATATTTTAAACCAAAACAGAACACATCCTAATTGGAAGAAATGGTTGATCTGGCCCACAGACACAAATAACTGTCAAGATAGATTCCTGAACAAAATACAGGGGTTCAAATTGACCAGACCAGACCCTAGATACTCCCAGCGACAACATCCAGGGATTGTAACAACATACAGTGTAGGAAAACTCTGCCTTGAATGGCTACATACATCCACACTGGCAGAAATTAAGCAACACTTAACTTTACTTAAAGAAGGTGCTGACTTGCGTGATTTTATTATGGGACCACGCAAACAGCGTCAAAAACGTTTCATAGCGGCCTCTATATATGCAGCTTATAACGAAGCTTGGAAAGTAACTCAAATTAAAACAGCAGAGAAAATATGGGAAATTGACCGTATTAATTTGGAAAAATCACTTTCTGTTATGGACAATGGGTTAATGACTATGTCCTCCAGAATATATTCACTGGACAGGATTGTATCATCTGCAATCGATATAATAGAACAGGACATGCTAATGTTACAACATGGTCAGTTCCAATTGCGTTCTGTTGTACAGCTTGGCTGGACGTTACAGAATCTGCGTTCAGGCTACGTGCCTTGGCGTTTAATCAACACAACGTCATTATTCTCTATCTTTAACCTTACTGATATACAAATCAGCTTGGCACAAAAGGGAGCAGAGTATACAATTCTGAGCATTGAAAAACTTGAGAGATTACCATTGACAATGACAGAACGACCTGTCATTGAATGGATAATACACGGGATAATAACTATTCCGATAACGACTTTCAAATGTTGATACTGCCAACAGTATATACAGGCAGGCCAGTATGAAAGGTTGGGTAAAGGATACATCAAGTCATCATGGGAATTACCTTACACACACACATGTTATAGTGAAAAAGGACAGAATGTATTTCTTAGTGGTGATAATTGTGAAAAATCACTAAGTGGTATACTTCTGTGTCAGGGTATAAATTTGCATGGGGCCTGTGAGGGGACTTCAAATAACCTTTCATGTCACCAGCTGGCACACCTGCAACTCGAATAGAGCCATTCTTTAGACGGCTTTCTAACGGGAGCTATATTCTAATTCTGGACCACAGATGTTGTGGCCTGGTGCCAGGAAAAGCTTATCTCATAAGCGTAACGTCCAGGGTCACTTGCTGTGAGCAAGTATTGTATCCCAACGACACTCCAGACAGGGAGGGTAAAATTTGGCCCAGTCTGAAAATCTCTTCTATTCGAATTGATACTTTAAGCAGAATGAAGTCTGTTCTTCTACAGACGCCAGTGCACTTGACGTCATCAAAAGAAACGTATGATCTCCAAGTTGCAAGGACAACGGCAGAGATTCATAACCTTTTATCAACAAATTGCCCCCAACACTTCGCAGAAATGCTAAATGAAATCTTAAACATTTCTGATACGAATGGTATAGGCAGTGTATTTAAGACAATTTTATCAGGACTGTTGACACCTTTCAAAGCAGTCCTGGGCATCTTTCCTAATTTTGTCCATTCACTCTTTGGTGGCCTTCCACTCCTGTTGGGACTCGTAGCAGGCATTTTATTTTTGATTCTCCTGCTTCGTTATGGCAAGCCAAAACGCAGACAAGACTCCAGCAACAATGGAAGAAACGATCCTATCTATACGCTATCGGGACCGCATAACTAAAGTCCTTGTATTAGCCAGGCTAAGAGATCTGAATATGACCTGGTTTCTTTCATTCAGACCCATCTGGCAAAATTGTATCTTACCTGTGTTAAGATGTATGCTGTGCGGAGAAGAATGCGTGAAAGACGTCTGTCTTACACTACAATCAGAAGTACCATTGGATACAGATACTTTGCTCAGTCTAGTAAAGGCTCATGCATCGTGTTGTCCCCAGCGGTTACCAATCCTGATGACGGCATTCGTTGAGACTTCACCACTGCGATAGAAGGGTAGTGATGTGCAAGATGAGAGCAGCATCAACCAGGTACGACCCTCTGTGAGCACCTCTAATCCTGTCATCGATAATAGCAATCACGCTCACGACTGCACAGTTGCGGCATTTTCCAAATTGGTCGAACTTTCACCTGAAGCGGTAAACTGCTTTTTTGAAAGTCTGTCTGAAATGATGTTCTCGCCCGAACAGAAAGAATAAACTTTTAAGCAAAATGAGCATTCAGCGTTCCCTGAACTCTGAATTTGTCCTTCAGCTTTGGAAAACAAAAAGCTTCTGAAAATATTTGGAACTGTTTTGACTTCTTCCCTTGAAAACGAAACTATTTTTCCCCGATTCCAAAAATATTAACTTTTTTTTTGGCACTCATCATCTGCTTAAAGTAGAAATATTCTTAGAGAACAGAGCTTCTATTTTTAGTAACTCTAGAGACAATATATTACATCAGCCTCTAGCATATTTACAAGAAACTGTATTTATATGTGATGGAATGGTCTCGCACTTTTCTTTTCTGTATTAAGAGCCATTTCATGTGTAATTTTCGCAAATCATTCATGCTGATATATATGTGCTTCCTTTTTTAATGAATGATTACACTGCTTGAAAGCATACAGACCCTATACTCATTTTTCGTGTATTTCGCATATACCATTTCAGATGCACAATAATGTATTTTGGGGTGGATCGGTATACACATGCACCGTTAGATATGTTTACTATTGCTTCGTTTAGTAATTATGGACATGAATTCGTGGAGTGGGTGTAGTGTGTTTTATTAGGTACCTGAATCAATATTCCTATTCTTTGCCCTTGTCCGGTTATAAATCAATAATATCCCTGCAACGGCATAGAAACCCTTTTCATAATTCGGTCATAGCGCATGCTGTCACATTAAGCAAGCCTATTCCTCCAGCCCCCTAGAAAGCACACCCAGTTCTTAAACAAATCCAAGCCTCCAGCAACCTGGGAAATCCCCGCTGCTATTGTTTTGATTTCGTCCGAGAACTCCTGTAAAACACTGTAAGAACGACCAGTTCTTAGTGACATCTTTATTGACGTCTTATGTCCATCCTTACGTCAACCCCGGCACCTTTCAGGTATAAATATACCAACGCTGCCTTAAGCAAACACACGGTGGTAATCCTGGAGCAGAGCAGCTACTACTTCCGAAGAGCCCAGCTGATGCGAGAGCCCACGGACGCTGCCCCTCCCTTTTGACGCGCTGAGAAAGACGCTGTCTTTTCTCTTGCCGAGAAATTCAGCCTCCTGCGCTTCCAGCCTACCCTTGCGGGTGACTGGGATACCGAGTCCTGAGAGAGAGATACCAGCCCTCCTGCCTTCTAATACCCAGGTACTGAACTGACTAAACCCTTACAGAAAATTCCTGAGTCAGATTCTTGGCAAACCAAACTTAACTTAAACTGCTACTTACTTACTCCTTCCCACGTATTAGGCTTAGGTCAGGTACACCGGGGTAGGCGTAGTTAGAAGCACCAGTTGAGTACGATTAGTCAATGTATATATGTATGTATCTATTTTATCCATTTTAAAGTATCATATGGCTAAGAAACCATATCCATGCTTTTACAGTATTATTTTATAATCCTGCTTTTACTGTATGCACTTTACTTAACTATAAGTATTGCAATTGTAGCAATTCATTTCTCTTGTATGAGGAAAGAGACTGCTCAATAAATAACACTTCTTATTGAAAACGCCCGTCTCTCTTTTTCTCTGCAATCTGGTGAAACTAAGTACGCACCTTTGACTGAGTGAAATAGCTGTCTTTTGTTTTCACACAACTCTAGAGATATACTCTTATTCAGGGAGAGCAAAGTTGTCATGTTTTATGGTTGTCAGAAACGAAATCCCTTCTTGTCTATCCAGGGAGGTTAAACTCCTCCTCGCTTATTCGAGAACGTTTCTAGTGAACTCTGAGCTAGCTGGCACAAAAACTTAAGTCTAATATAGTCAGTAGAGACCTAGATAACCTCAGTCCTACGTCTACACTACTGAAGATATTATTCCAATGCGCAGAGCCTATTGGGACTATAGGAACTACACTACAAACCGAGGATGAAGACTTCTGTTTTCTCTGAGTCGAGTATCAGGCAGCTGTTCTTCATTCAAGTTGCGACTGCTTTCATCCCTTCTTGGAAGTTGTGCCTGGTGATGTCAGGTCCATTGTTGAGGGAGAGGATGAGTTGCGTATCATCAGCATTGGAGACGATGTTGAGCCCATGGTTTCTGGTGATGGTTGCGAGCCGAGTCATGTAGACGCTGAAGAGGGTGGGGCTAAGGGAGAATCCTTGGAGTACTCAACATATGGTCTCTGGTCATCTGGTTCTGGTTCGGAGGGCACACTCTTTTATTTGACAAAGGCCAAACAGAACTTCAGAACAATGTGCAAATAAAAAAATTATATTGAAGGGTTTTCTGTCTCACAATGGAATCTTCTACAGGCACGCCCTAGAAAAATGAGCCAGATGGCGAGCGAGAAAGAGATTTGTGACTTTTGATGGGACGTGATCAGGGACACCTTAAATTCCTCCCCTAGCAGATGCAGAGAGGCCTTAGTATGTTTCGTCTCGCCACTCTCTTCCCACAACCCTTGCACTAAAGACATCTATTATAAGATTTCCCTACTGGCAGTGACTCATCTCGTGGCCATAGCCTTGCATTTGGATTTTGCAGTTGTAATGGGACTCAGCTTTGCTGGGTGGAAAGGAGAGTCTTTTTCAGGGCACAGGCTTTAAATTAAATTAATATTCACTTGTCTGAGCGTAAAATATAAATTCACTTTCCAGTACCACCATAACGATGCACTTCAGTGTGTAAGCCCCTCTTGTTGTGTGAAAATAGCTATCATAATTTTTCCCTCTGTTAATGGAATATAAATCAGCCAGGGAACAGACATGGTTCCCACCAATCAGGAGATTAGTAATCAGAGCAGTAATGATAGTGTCATACTCAAAGGCTATGTCCATTTCAGTGTAGCATTTTTAGTTTTTGCCTATTAAAACAGTTCCAGGGCTGTCTGTTTGAAATGCATATTATCGACTTACAGAGGGCTTAGAGCCCACCCACTGCTCACCATTGGTTTGCTTCATTGTCACACTCATTTGCCTGCTTCTTATTCGTTGCCTTGTGTAGGCTTTACTTCCTATTTGTGCATTTGTCCCTTCCTTGGAGCATGGACTCATTACTTGTATCCTTCCACCGCTCACTCTTTGAGCACTACTTTTGTCTTTTTGTTGAAGCACTCTACAATAGTGCATGTGTTTCCCTCCCTCTCCCTTATGCACGTTCCCCCTCTGCAACGCTCGTGTTGGTCTTTCTCTGCACATGTGCTTCTCCCCACCCACTCTGTGAATGCTCAACCTCATGTGCTTTGCTCCCAGGTCTACAGTGTGCTCTCTCCCCTCCGTTAGCTTCCTCTCCACGCCCTCCTTGTTGTGTCGCTCCACTAGTGTCCCATTGTTGCTGCTGCCCACCCTGTATTGCTTCCCTTGACATCCTATTGTTTCCGTACCCCCAACCTATGTGATTCTGTTCTCCTTTGTTGTGTCTCTTACTTGTGCTGCTCCCCTCACCCAGTTTGTGCCACCTCTTTTTCATTTCGGTTACCAATATAACTCAGATCGGTAAACAAAAAGAAAAAAAAGCGCCGCGCATTTTGTAGGCACGAGCATGCTTGGTGATAGCGTCTACAAAATGATGTGGCCAGCCGTGTCATAGGCTTACTTTTCTTTTTTTTAGCCATGTTTCACAGCACTGTGGATGCTGTACAGCATGGCTAAAGTCCAGGGGCAGATTCTTCATAGGATCATTGGGCCACTGTGTGCGACTACATTCCAGACACACTCATTATTAATGTATTCCCCTCAAAATACTTTGATGGCCATACTGTCAGTTATTTGCTTCCTTTAAGGGCGGGGCCACAGAGCTCTCTTGCCTGGCTAAGCAATAGGCCGGTGTCTGCTACTGATAGGACATCATTGATTGGGACATTGTTAACTGAACTGCGCATGTCAGATTGGCTGGTGTTTTTGCACTGGCGAGCCTGACATGCAGAGTTCAGGCTACCACACTCAATGCTATCTGGGAGGAGCTGTGAGGCCAGAGACAGCTTCATCCGTTTCCCACTGAGCGCTGGGTTTGCCTGTTCAACCCAATCCTGGCCGTGCTCTTATGCTGTTTAGTATTAAAAGCAACAAGAGACCAGTGCATGGATTTGCTGGGATGGCATTGCCCCAGCATGCACATGTTCAAAGACATGCAGTGCACGAAGCAGGAGGATTCAACTTTGATCAGGAGTGGCTCACAAGCAATTTGCAGCTGAACCTGTGCTGCTGAATCAGGAATCCTACAAGATGTCAAGGTTTATGTTTATTTAAGCAGTGCTGCAAGCTGCAGATGGGATCAGGACACCTTCTATTTATGCTTCTATAAATAGAAAGCATTTACTGTTATGCGCCCTAACACTTGCAGGAGTTACGAGCCGCCCCTGCTAAAACCATTGTCAAAGCCAATAGGTCCCAAAGGCGACTGCTATTAGCTTTGCCTGTGCTAGTTTCTGGAAATCTAAACGCACACGAAATTAAACAGGAACATGTTCTACTTGTTGCTTTATTCAGAAGACACCACTAGATGGCAGCAACTTACAGAGATTCACTTCTCCGTGGCTCTAAAAGTGAATATTTGGGCTTGTCTTGCAGATCTCCACACAGGAGCTGAAACTGCTTTGCTTCTGCAACTGATGTTCACTTACAGTTAAAGTGACCCTATACCAACGACTCTGCAGGATATATTGGTATAGTCTGTGGCTTTAGCATCATCATTTGCTCTATAGGAGGGAAGAGGATGTGGTCTGCATGGGCATCCGCAGACATTTTTCCAGGGGGGGCTAACCTGGCAAACGAAGGGGCGTGGCTAATGGTAATCAATAGGGGCGGGGCTAAAATGGCAGACAATCAGGTTCGGGTAATGCTCAGGCCAAGCTGAGGAAAAAAAAGTGGTGAATTCTGCATTTGAAACTGGACAACAATTAGAGCACACTTATGAACCCTAATATTACTCCCCTGACCCCTTAAAACTCATACATTCCCTGATCCCTAAAATTAGCCCCCTGGCACACCAAAACCCACAACCCATAACCGCCCTGACCCCTAAATTTGTCCCCCTGGTACCTCAAAACCCATACCTGCCCTGAACCCTAAAATGTCCCCCCTTGCAACCCAAAACCCATACCCACCCTGAACCCTAAAATTACCCCACTGGTATCCCAAAACTCATACCCACCCTGAACCCTAAAATTACCCCGTCCCCCAAAAACTCATACCCGCCCTGTACTCTAACATTACCCCTGGCTCCCCAAAACCCATATCCACCCTGAACCCTAACATTTCCCCTGGTACCCCAAACCCATACCTGCCCTGAACCCTAAAATTACCCCTGGCACCCCAAAACTCATACCCACCTTGAACCCTAAAATTATCACTGCGACCCTAAAACCCATACCCACCCTGAACCCTAAAATTACCCCACTGGAATCCCAAAAGCTGAAAGCTACGGGGCAGATTTACAAGCTCCTTGCACCACTTTTGCGTCACTTTTAACACGGGAAAAGTGATGCAAAGTGGGCCAAGGGGCTTGTAATTCTGCCCCTACAAGCTTACACTACATTTGCATATTCGGACGGGACTGTCCTCCTTGACGTTTCCATGCATGTACGTCTAAAACACTGTAACCTATATATTCAGCCAGTAGGTAATGCTGTAGAATGCATTAAAGTTCCTGGAACTTACTTAAAAACTGCTGCCTGCTCGTCTGATACTATTCAGTGGAGTCGGGCTGATCAGCAGCACTGTCGTCCTGGCATCCAGACCCTCCCGAAAGTCTCACTTTCTAGATAGGTGTGGGTCATATGTCTCCTGGATTCTCCTTGCATGGGCCTCCTCTGCTTCTTCATCGGTGCCCTTGGATGCAAAAAGAGACAGATCCATGGCCCTGTTCACTATTTATCTGTTGAGCAGCGCCGTGGATATGTATTCCATACAAGTGCACAGACAGAAGGGTGAAAGGGATGGCAGTGCAGGTGACGCTTTTCCTTTGTAAAGTAAGTCCTTCTGGCGTCATAGCCCAGGGTTTGCTGTCTGTGCACTTGTATGGAATACACATCTATACAAGTGCACGGACAGCAAACCCTGGGCTTTGATGCCAGCAGAAATTCCTATTCAAAAGAAAAGCGTCACCTTCACTGGCCATCCCTTTCCCTCTGCTATGCACATCTTTCAACTCCCACCCCATGATGAGGCAGCTTGAAGTGGTGATTTGTCATACTGAGGGGTGTGAATGTTGTAAGAATGTGTGTGCCTGTCTGAGACAGCTTCCCGGCACAGCACACGCACACAGCCGATCCCGAGTACTTAACACAGGTCTTTAAAAGACCATTTACTTGTGTTGTAATCTAATAATCCAGGAGGCAGGAACTTGGGTTAAAGGTAGTTTATTAGAGTATAACTACACAGCTCATCATCTGCCAGCATCTTCTAGTATAACAGTCTCCTAGTCTTAAAGCATAACATTCTACCATGCACTGGAAATACATGACATCATAGACTAGATGCTGACATGACTAGCATCTTAAAGGAACACCGTACTATTTAATAAGAAGTAGAATACAACATACCTCCCTTTCTTCTAATGGAAAGAAAAGTACAAAAGAAAAAAAAACATAAAAAAAACTAGTATGAAAACAACAGGATATCACTCACGAAACCTGTAAGGTAAGTTGATAGATCTAGAACTTTTTCTACTGGGTAAATTCATACTGTTGGTAAGTATGTCACCTTGTTGTTGAGGAGCTACAGTAACTTCTTTAGTTTTAGCTTTCACAACCTTCGAAACATTCCACCAACATCCTCCTTCAACTTGAACGGCATTTCCACCTATTCTCACAATTTTGATAGGTTGACTGTACTTGCTTCTCCTTTTCTTTACATGTATAGAGTTCTTTATTTTTATAAAGTCCCCTACACACAAAGTGACCATCTTTGTTCTTTTCTTTCGATCAAACCAACATTTCTCTCTATCTTGAGCTACCATAGAATTTGACTTGACTGTTTCTAAGACAGACTCAAGATTAACAATAGAAGAAGACCATTTTGACATCCAGCTAGGTCTAAAGCTGGTATTGGCTCTTCTCCCCCTCAAAACTTCAAAAGGAGAAATCTTTGTGGAAGAGTGTGGTGTAGTTCTGTAAGACCAAATCATACTTTCTAAAGAAACAAGGACATCATGCTTCTTCTCCACAGCCCACTTGACACATTCTCCCACAACACGGTTCATTCTCTCAACGAGGCCATTCGTTTGTGGATAGTAAAGTGAGCTCTTGAAGTGCTTAATCCCACATGACTTGAGAAACGACTGAAATTCCAAGCTAACAAACTGAGTCCCATTGTCTGAGACAATCGATTCAGGAAAACCTTCCCTCATGAACACCTCCTTTAGGAACTTAATCACAGTGGTAGCACTAACTTCTCTTACAACTTTAATTTCAGGCCATTTCGATGTATAATCCATTAAAACTATAATGAACCTCAAACCTGATGGCAAAACATCAAAAGGACCCATGATATCAATGCCTACTTTAACCCAAGGACTGCTGGGACACTCAATAGGAGATAGGGGTGGAACAGTAGTTTTGAGTGATTTTTCAGATACAGAGCACACTGGACAATTCTCAACATAAGTGCGAATTTCATTGTCCATGCTCGGCCACCAAAAATCCTGTCGCACTCGACGTATTGTAAGGGACATTCCCAAATGTCCCTCATGGGACTCTCTCATGATGATAGGTCTGAGATCATGAGGTGGTATTAGTTTGTCACACCTCATTAAAAGACCATCCTCAATGGAAATTTCAGATTCAACTTTCCAATAAGGCTGTAGCACAGAAGATAAGGATTTTTCTCTGGGCCACCCATTTCTGACAAAGTCAAATACTTCCTGTAACACTTTGTCTTTTGTCGACAATTCTCTCCAATTCTCCTCAGACCCCACAGCTAAAACAGGTACATCTATTGAAGCTACAAAACAATCCTCCTTGTCTTCATCATTCAGATCATGAAAATTCGTACCTTCTCTTACACCATCACTCTGAGGAAAACGTGACAAATAATCTGCTCGTGTGTTTTTCCCCCCAGAGATGTGTGTGATGTCAAATTGATATTGGAGTAAGTTGGTAATCATTCTTGTGATTCTGGGCGTGCAACACTTGTTTGGACCAGCTGACAAAATGGAGACTAATGGCTTGTGGTCAGTAATCAAATTAAAACGCCTACCCCAAATATACGGCCGATACTTGTCAATAGCCCACACACACGCTAGTAATTCTTTTTCAATAACGGAGTATTGAACTTCAGCACTTCTAAGTACTCTGGAAGCGAAAGCAACAGTAAACTCTCTCTCACCAGAACGTTGTGTAAGAATGGCACCCAAACCCACTTTGCTTGCATCTACAGTGATGTAACAAGGTAAGTCTGGATGGAATGGGGTAAGAGCATCACCTTTTCTAAGAATATCTTTAACTTTGGAAAAAGCATCATCACAATCGCTGGTCCATGAGAACTTCGTGGAGAATTTGAGTAGATTACTGATGGGTCTAATAATGGACGCGTACCCTGGTACAAATCTCGAATAATATTCCAAGAGTCCCAACAAAGATTTGACTCCTGACCTGTCCTTTGGTATTGGTGCCTTCATAATGGCATCAATCAACCCGTCCCTAGGCTTGATCCCCTCGGAAGACAATAAGTGTCCAAGGTACTCAACTTCACTGCAACTGAATTTGCACTTTTCTGTTTTCAAGACAACACCTCTTTCTTTAAAGATACCCAAAACTTTCCTGATAATGTTATCATGTGTCATATTATCTTTAGCATGGATTAGAACATCATCTTGAAAAACAAGAACCCCTTCAACATCTCTCAACATGTTCTGCATCACTCGTTGGAAAACAGAGGCTGCGGAGGCTAATCCAAATGGCATCCTCTTGTAACGAAACGTACCTAGTGGTGAAACAAAGGCAGTGAGAGATCGTGAGTCAGGGTGAAGTTCGATCTGATGATACGCACTGGCTAAATCCAGCTTTGAAAAAACTTTAGCCCCTATGATATTAGTGAATAGATCAGTAATCTTGGGAAGGGGATGGGAGTCAACCCAGATCTCTTTGTTTAAGGACCTGAGATCTACACAAACCCTGAGCTTTCCATCCCTCTTGCGTGCAACCACAAGAGGAGACAACCACAATGAAGATTCCGTGGGTTCAATAATTCCCTTTTCACAAAGCATGGTTATTTCCTTATCAAGGTCTTCCCTAACACTAAATGGTACACTCCTGAGCTTGTGTTTTATGGGAGTGGCACCATCTTTTATAACTATTTTGTGTTTGAAACCTGCAATTTTGCCAAGTTGGTTTCCAAACACAGAAGGGACTTCATTAACCCATCTTGTGTTTTCTTCTTCACAGGACACAAGTAAGACTTGTTCTCTCATTCCTGGTCTCAGTTGCATACCAAAAAGCCCTTGATGAAACCACCCTAGGATATTTAACCCATCCACCGCCACATACACTTTCCCTCTGATTCTCCTACCCTTGAATTCTAAGTAATCTTCGAAGAATCCTGAGAGAGCTATTTTGCGTTTTTGAAATGAAATGGGTTTTCTATCAGGAGGAAATAAAGTTCTTTGACCCCATGTTTCATGGAACAAGTCATTAGTAATTATAGTAATTCTGGCACCTGAATCTACTAACAGATTGAGTTTCTTATCACCCACTAGAATTTCAACAATGGGATCTACACAGGTCGAAGGATCTCCAGTGAGTGGGATCGATGTTCCATCAGGTTCTATATCATCGGTAACAACCGAGATAGTTTCCGTGTCTGAATCTTCTTCTGATTCTAGAACACATGCTATAGTCTTCTTTTGGAACTTTTTCCTTAGGCAAACAGTAGCGTAATGTCCCACTTTCTTGCAATAATTGCATGTAGAACTCATGGCAGGACATCTTGAACCTTTGTTGTGAGTGGAAGCCCCACAACGCAAACACATGTTGTTGGGTACAGGCCCACCATCTTTGAATTTAGCAGAAGAGCTGTCTTTGAGTTTAGTAAGATTATTAACAGGTTTAAAAGATCTATTTTTGCTCTTTTTTGATCCTCCAACAAAATTAACACAGTCTATAGGCTTGTCTTCTAATTCTTTTAGAGAAACATGAGAGGTTTCAATACTTTTCGCAATCTTGATGGTCTCATCAAGAGTGGGATTGTCCATAGTGAGTAACTTCTGTCTAGTTTGTTTGTCCTTGCAGTGACCAACAAATTGATCACGTATCAATTGCTCAGTGAAATTTTCAAACAAGCAGACAGAAGCTAGTTTCCTAAGAGTGGAAAAGTATGTATCAACATCTTCACAATCAGACTGTTTCCTCATAAAGAACTTATGCCTAAGTACAATCAAGTTAGGTTTCTTATCAAATCTCAACTTAAGTTTCGTGACAGTGGTTTGATATTCATCAGCAACAATTTCATTGTCTACAGGAAGTTCAGGCAAGTGTTTGAATATAGTTCTCCCCTCAAATCCCAAAGAGTGTAGCAGAAGACATTTCTTTCGTTCAGGGCGAAACCTTGAGGCTCCAATGGCACCTAAATAGGTTTCGAAGGCATCAAACCAAATATCCCATTTCACAGGAGGATCGCCAGGAGAGTCAAGAAATGCGGGGGGAGCATTTATGGATTGTAAAGAGGACATTTCGAACTTACGAGTTGGGTAAGTAAAGTTTGAATAATAATAAAAAAAAACTCTTCAGAATAAATAGGGTGTATTCTTCAAGTCTCCAATTGTTGCACCACTGCAGAGCAGGGGAAACGAAATGACTTAAAAGTGTGTCCACAGATATTCAAATGTCTTGTCTCGCAGTAGGGAAAGAAAAAAAATTATTTCCCTTATGATGTCACACTGTTGAGGAGAATGCGTGAGAAAAAGCTGTGTGAAAGGCTTCTGGAATTTGCTATGAAAAGAAACAATTGATTGTCAAAAGAAGCAGGGTTCTGAGAGAATGTTCAAAACAAATGACGTTCCAGACTAGAATTTGTTGTAGAGTTGCTTGGCAACAGAAATAGCAAGAATTCTCCCTTCCGTGTGTGACGATTACTATTCCTGCGCATGCGTTGAACATTAGTCTCTTTGACAACAGAGGAAGCGAGCGAACGCTCGAGGGAGTTGTAAACTGTGGGAGCGAGTCACCGCTCGAGGGAGCTCCGCTGCGCGCAGGATTGAAATGTCAACAAAGGGAGCGAGCCACTGCTCGAGTGAGTTGACGCGCTGGAGAGGACGTTAAGTCAAAAGTAAACAAGTGATATATTTGATTGATTTCAAGCGACAATACTGTTTTTAGAGATACCGCTGTACAGCTTTAACATAGTAAACACGCTAGTGGTATTCAATGCGCGAATGCGTGAAGGCATTTAGTGGCCAAATTTATATTTGAACACACGCAGCAGGAAATGTTTAAGCAGAATAAGCATGCGTTGAAGCAGAGTTTAATGTGCTTGTTAGGAGATAGCAGCGCTTAGCGGTAAATCTTTGAAGATTTTGAGGCTTTCATTCTCCATTGGCAATTGCAAGCGCTGAGAAGTAGAATGTCCATATTGAAAGCGCTGCAATAATTGAATTAAAGAAAGTTAAAAGTCACTTATCTGTAGTCAATGTTGAGAGGTATTTGAAAGTAGAATGAAGTAATAAGCCTCAGGCAAGGATGATTGAAGGTTTCTTGAAGGGTTGAAGTTGAAGATGAACTGGTTGGCAGATGGTTTGGAGAAAAAAATCCTTTGAAGTTGAATGCGTGGGTTCAGCTGTGTAGTGCCTGCGTCGCCAAAAATATGTTGTAATCTAATAATCCAGGAGGCAGGAACTTGGGTTAAAGGTAGTTTATTAGAGTATAACTACACAGCTCATCATCTGCCAGCATCTTCTAGTATAACAGTCTCCTAGTCTTAAAGCATAACATTCTACCATGCACTGGAAATACATGACATCATAGACTAGATGCTGACATGACTAGCATCTTAAAGGAACAGAGTACTATTTAATAAGAAGTAGAATACAACAACTTGGTAATGAGGCTTTGTTGTGTTTTCACCCCTACTTAGAGCCCCTGCATCGCCACTCTGCACATGGCTTTGGCTGGATGAATTAGTCCCCGCTCCCGAAATTTGAGGGAGATGAGTTGACGTGAGGTTTAAAAGAGGGGTGAACGAGGGATTGAAGATGCAGAGTGGTGACCGTGATGGGCAGACATTCAATGCAGTTTCCTTTTCAAATGGGTTTATTGTACAGATCTAATTTGACAGACTCACAGACAGCAAATTCTGCTGCCTTTCCATGGTGTCTGAAAGTTTTTTTCTGGAAGTTGGGTCGACGAGCTGATCGAGTTCTTTTCTTCCTTCATGTGGTGGTGATGAGTGGGTTGCAGGACGCCTGCACTTGTCGCCTCTGTCATTGGTAGCCCCCTGTTTCCATCTGAACGCTGAGGATCACCCCCCCCCCCAACTATCGGCACCTGGAGGGGTCGCCGTGATGTCTAGGGTGACCAACTGGCATGGGTGCAAATTCACGACAGTGAGTCTAAAAATTCGGGACAGAAATTCAGGACAGCTGGTCAAAATTCAGGACAAAAGGTAAGGTTTACAGACACATCATAGAAGGTTCGCAATAGTATACAAGTAAGTAAATAGACAACCACTAAAGTACAAGTGAAAATAAGTTTATATTAGGTTGAGACAATTGTGCACTTCATGGTTTGTCAGTATACGCGCAGCTTTAAGCAAATGTGCAGGTCTTTTTGTGGTAACAAAACCGCCCCCACCTTTCCAGCTCCCAGAGAAAACACCTGATGCCCGGCCTGGCCAGTCTAGCCTTGATACCACCCTCCTATGGCGCCACTCATCTTCACATAGATGCTCTCTCATGTGTATTTAATTTATGCTATAGTTCTACTCATCCCAAGTATGTGGGACAGAGTTTTGGAGTGCATTACAAAACACACATATTATAAAGAGACAATCACTCATATAAATGGGAAAATCAATGTATAGGAAATGTTGCTTAAGATAATGGGGCTTACAATGTGTAATCATACTTTCATTCATCATTCGGTCTTTCACAATTCATTCTGTCCTTCCATCTGTGTGCCCAACAATGTCCATATTCATCCATTTACAAACCTATCCATCACGTTTCCTTCCATCCATCATTTCACGTATCTATCCCTCAATCCACCCTTTTACTCCTCCATCATCTATCCATCCACCCTTTCACCCTATCCATCCATACACTCATCCATCCACTCTTCCACCCATCCATCCATTAACTCATCCATCCTGCCATTCACCCTTTCAGTCATCCATTTACCCATCCCCTTCCTCTTTCAATTCCCCTTTCACTTAGCCATCCATCCTTCCATCCACCCACCCATCCATCTACTCATCCACTCATGAATCCATCCATTGAACCTATCATTCATCCACCATTTCACTCATCCATCCACCCTTTCACTCCTTCACTCATCGATCCATCCTTTTGTCCATCTACCCGCCCTTTCACTCACTCATCCAGCTTTGTATCCACCTTTTCACTCATCCGTCTATCCATTCACCCTTTCACTTATCAATCCATCAATCATTTCACTCATCCATCCACCCATTCACTCGCCCGTCATCCACCCTTTCACTCATCCTCCCATCCAACATTTCACTGATCTATCCAGCCATCCATCCACCCATCCCTTCACTTACTTACTCACTCACCTTTTCACATTAATTATGAGACCTATCAAGAACTCCACCCTCGCTGTAGTTCCTAAAGCAAGGGGTGGGGTGGAGGAGGGTTCACTATGCTCCTGCACATAGGCAATCTGAAAAAGTGGAAGGCATGATTCATGCATGATGCACAGTGCCTTGACGTGGGGTGACTGTGACATGGTGTTGTTTCCAGAGCTTTAAGTGGGATGACAAAACTAGGGGGGGGGGGTCTCTCCAAAAGGGTGTTTTGATGTAATAAAATGCGTGGCTTAAAACACATAAGCTACAAATCTGCGCTCAATATAATGTGCCGCCCGACTGGTATTTTTGTTGCTTCTGTCATTGCATCCAGATATATAATACAACAAGTAACGTTACACTTGGAACAAGTAACGTTACACCAACAACAAGCCAGAACTATTGGCTTTGTCTACGATTGTTAGTTGCATAAAATAAAAAAGCAGCAACCATGGTTGCTATACTATAACTATAATCCTTTCCTTTCAACTTCTTTCACCGCCTTCCTTTGGCTAACTGGATTCTCACCTAGCAGCAGCATGGGCATTTTTGCACTTCCAGGTGACAGAATGCCCTTCCCTGGACAGAGGCTGGAGGAGGCCACCACATGTTGTGCCAGCCCAGACGGACCCATTGTCATTCTGTATGTGGCAATCAGCCCCACACAGAATGAAAATGGGGGAGGGGGCTGCTCTTGTGCACAGGGGAGTGCGAGGTGGCCCCATCAGGGAGCTGAGGTCTTTTTGCAGGGGAGCAGCTCCGTTCCCTGCAATGCCTAAAATTAAGTCGGACGGTTGGATGATGTCCTGCCTGAGGATGAGCCCCGGCGTCAGGCCTCCCTCTGGGATGCATTTGTGCACATGGGCGTGCGCAGGGGGGGGCAAGGAGAGGCGCTCCAGGGGGGGCAAGCACCCCTCCTGCCCCCCTGCGGACGCCCATGGACTCAGCTAAAATAAAACCCTGTTACTAAAACTCAAATTAATTCAAAATCAATCCACAAGGCTCTTATTCTCTGTCCCACAGTTTGCTAAACCCAAACATATTCTTGCTCAGCTTCATGGGCTCTCTTACATGATAGGGTCTGATTTAAAATTCTGTGCATGCATACATGTTTCTATAGAAAGATCATCTCTTTACTTGATGCAAAAACCAATAGGCAGTCCCCATCTTGTTCTTTCTGCTCAACCCAATTACATCTCTTAAGTATACCCTGAGTTTGTAAAACTTCCACTGGGGAAAGATCTTTCTCTATCCTGGCACCCCTCCCTTGGCATGTGCTACCAATGCATTTGAAAAACATTGCATCTCAAATTTCTTTTAGGAAAAAGCTTAGGGTTTGATTTAGAGTTTGGCAGAGCAGGTACTCTGCTGCAAAAGCTTACTCAAAGGGGGCTTACACAAAGACCCCTCCCTCTCTATACTTCTTCATATTGTATTCTCGTATTGTGTTATTGGCAGTGTACTTCTTATTCTTATTATGTTTTTGATAATTGATAAAAGTAATGACATGAGGTCATCTAGACAGCTAGAGTTGTCTGTCCTGAAACCTAATGGCACTGATAAAACAAAGACTTTCTTTTCCAATCACAGGTACTCCAACTTAAAATGTACTGTCTTAAAGAGATGTTTAGAGATTCAGGTTTCATTTAGTTTTGTGCCTCATCAAATGCTTAGGAATAGGCTACTCATTTTGCTTTACAGAAAAATATAAGAATCAACGTGTCGACAGATGAGCAAAAAATAGTTACCCTCTTGGAGCAATGGTCACCATTATTTTTATCATGGTGAGGCCGATTAGACACTATTAAAATGATGATGATGCTTATTATCAATTTCTACCTATACATGTTACTGGTGTAGACCCCTCAGTAATTTGTTCAATCTTTAAATAGCTTGATGAGGAAATTTCAGTGGAAAAATAAGAAAGCACGTATTTCCTCACTTAAACTTCAACAAATCAAGGCCCTTGGTAGAACTAATTTTCCTAATGAAATATCACTCTACCTATACTCTCAAACAGATTTGGACCTCTTTACATGGGAAACCAGGTCCCATTCCCCCATTTGGCAATGGCTAGAAAGCTGTATATACTTCCCTTTTCCTCTTCATCATGTGGTACGTATTTCACAACCTCGTAAATCTTTTTCTACCCCTTTCATTACTTTCTCAGTCTCCCTATCAAACCTATTTATTAAACATTCACATTATGACAACAAGAACTTTATGTTGTCCCCTCTTTGATATAACAAGAATAAAATAAATAATAGAGTTATATTTTAAGAGAACTTGCTCCAGAAAGGTATTGTTACAGTAAATCAAGTCTTTTCTGAATCCTTTCTTCTGTCTTTTTCTGCAACTGAAACTCAGTTTGGTTTACCAAACTTCCTCCCTTCTAAATTATAATTGGCTAAAGGCCTATTTTTTGCATTCACATTTATTCACTACAGTCGCAACACAGCTTTATGACAATAGTTCTGCTATACTTGATTTTACAAGTTTTACTAAGGCTGCCTTTATTTGTAAAAACATTGATAATTACATTACTAACTCCTCAGATAGGTCAAAATGTACTCTCAAAACCCAATGGGAAACTGATCTCCAACAGTTCTTCTCAGTACAGTCATGGCACAAACAATGGGCTAAAATAGATCCCACCTCTTGTTCTTACAGCACCACACAGACAGTATTTTTCTTTTATAACAGGTTATAAGTCACCCATTCTTCTCTATCCAAGTACAAATTATCTACGGATAATACCCGTTGAACATGTCAAAAAAAGAATAGTAATCTTTTCCATATGTTTTTTGATTGTCCCCGATCAGCCACTTTTGGTCACAAGTATGGGCCATGCTTACAAAGATTTGTTCAATCTCCTCCCCATTTTTGATAAAATACATATTTTTCTGGGCGGTTCATCTACTTGATGGAATAACTCTGTGATGGCGGAAAGTTTGATGACTTATCAATAGCAATTGCTTTACAGGTCATCACATCCAACTGGAAGAATGCTCAAGAAGTTACTTGCAATAAATAGTGGATATTTCTCTGTAACCACCACAGACTTGGCTGTGCTGAAGTCACTTCCACACAACAAGTAATCAAAAGAGATATACTGTTGATGCCACTTTCCTCTTTTCTTTCTCGACAACTGCACAATTCTCATGCTTCTACTCATCAGTTTGACCCTCCATAATTAGTTTGACTTGTTCAAATGCTTCAGATCATCAATGTGATAAATTTGTACATTCTATCCTCCTTTTTGCTCCTTAATAGGCTTCTTTTTTCCCTATCTTTTCTTCCCTCCCCTTTCTCCATCCCATTATACACGTTTATAAAATGCTAAAAATATATTATCTTATTGTTCACTAGAATATTTATTTGTAGGAATCACAGATAGTTAAGTTATCTGTGATATTAAACAATAAGGTCCGCTAGGTTATACTGATAGTATCACTTTCGCGGTTCTAGTGAGTTTTTAGGTCTCGTCCTTTACCATTCCGAAGGAATGGGAAATGGCAAGAATTCAAGTGCTCGAACTGATTGTCAAACCACCGCTTTTTTTCGTGGCGTTTTCTTCGAGTGCACGTACAGGCACGCGCTTTTGGCCCATACACTTTCATGGCCATCTGTTCCTCAATGTCCCTCCCACCCTTCGTTTGATCTTGCCGCGAGTTCAGGCTAATGGCCCTCCCCCCTCCCCCAGCACAGAGCGCGCATCGCGGCCGCACAGCACATCAAAGGGCTTCTCCCAGCGTGTGCTGTGCGGCTTCTCCTCCCCTAATTATGTGGCCGGCCGTACTTGTGTTTCCCGGCCGCTTCCCGGCCACTCTTGTATTTAATTAGCAGCAGCAGCATTTCTCCTGCGCCAGGCCACATCAAAGGCTCTGTGCCACTTTCACCCACACAGCAACACTTACAGACACGCAACGCCACTCACACCCACGCAACGCCACTCACCCAAGCAACACCACTCACACACACAACGCAACTCATCCACGCAACGCAACTCATCCACGCAACCCCACTCATCCACGCAACCCCACTCATCCACGCAACGCCACTCACACACGCAACGCCACTCACACACGCAACGCCACTCACACACGCAACGCCACTCACACATGCAGCGCCACTCACACACGCAGCGCCACTCACGCACGCAGCGCCACTCACGCACGCAGCGCCACTCATGCACGCAGCGCCACTCACCCACGCAGCGCCACTCACACACGCAGCGCCACTCACCCACGCAACGGCACTCACCCACGCAACGGCACTCACCCACGCAACGCCACTCACCCACGCAGCGCCACTCACACGCGCAGCGCCACTCACACACGCAGCGCCACTCACACACGCAGCGCCACTCACACACGCAGTGCCACTCACACACGCAGCGCCACTCACACACGCAGCACCACTCACCCACGCAGCGCCACTCACCCACGCAACGCCACTCACCCACGCAACGCCACTCACCCACGCAACGCCACTCACCCACGCAACGCCACTCACCCACTCAACGCCACTCACCCACGCAACGCCACTCACCCACGCAACGCCACTCACCCATGCAACGCCACTCACCCACGCAATGCCACTCACCCACGCAACGCCACTCACACACGCAACGCCACTCACACATGCAACACCACTCACACACGCAATGCCACACACACATGCAATGCCACTCACACACGCAACGCCACTCACACACGCAACGCCACTCACACACGCAACGCCACTCACCCACGCAACGCCACTCACCCACGCAACGCCACTCACCCACGCAACGCCACTCACCCACGCAACGCCACTCACCCACGCAACACCACTCACCCACGCAACGCCACTCACCCACGCAACGCCACTCACCCACGCAACGCCACTAACCCACGCAACGCCACTCACCCACACAACGCCACTCACCCACGCAACGCCACTCACACATTGTGGGTGCAGATTGTGGGTGCAGATTCAGAGTGCAGATTCAGAGAAAACTCAGCAGCACCACCACCATTGCAATGCAATAGGTCTCGTTTTAACGCAAATTTAAGCTATAGGCCTTGTAAATGACAAAGCCTTTTATTTATGTTCCAAAAACCAGAACGCAAAAATAAAGGGCATTATCATTTACAATGCTAATAGTTCAGACTCGCGTTATTGCGAGACCTATTGCATTTCCAATGCTTGTATTTAATTCATGTTGTACTTCTACTAATGCACATTTCACACCTATTTAATAATGCATGTTTAAACAGAGAAAAACAAATCAATACACTAGGTAATGCCATTTCTACACATTATCATTTGTGCGCTGTATAGTTTCATCAGTAAAACTGTATGTCTGTGCAAATATAATTGTCAATTCAATTGAAAATGTGTTGTCTGTAATGCCAGTGCGCTACCACCACATGCATTCTCCACACTATGCCACTTCACGCCCCTCAACTCTGCAATGCTCTACTACGCTCTATGCCCCTTTAGACCTCGCCCCGCCACTCTATGACACACCTCTCCACTCTACTCCACTCAACTCCACGCCACTCCAGGGCACATCTCTTCACTCTACGACACACAACTTTATAACATGCCACTCCACTCTATACCACTCCACCCTTCGCCCCTCCAATTTACATCATGCCCCTCCACTCTTTAACACAGCACCCTACGACACCCCACTCCACTCTGCTCTATGCATGCCACTCTACTTTACTCTATGACACTCCACATCACTGTACACCACTTCACTCTACTCTATAATATGCCACTCCACGCTATGCCACTCCAGTCTTCGCCCCTCCAATTTACATCATGACCCGTCTCTCTATAACACAGCACCCTACGACACCCCACTCCACTCTGCTCCATGCATGCCTCTCCTCTCTACTCTATGCCCCTCCACTCTATTCTATGCCCCTCCACAACAGTCCACTCTATGACACTCCACTCTGTCACTTTACTCCACTCTATGAAACGGCACTCCACCCTACACCACCCCACTCTACTCTACAGGACTCCAGTCTACGCCACTCCACTCTATGACATTTTACTCCACTCTATGCCTCTCTTCTCTACATCCCCACTGTATGACCCTTTACTTTACTACACTCTTCTCTACTCCACTCCACTCTATGCTACTCCACTCTACAACACTCTACTCCACTCTGTCGCACTATTCAACACTCTACACAACTCCCTCTATGTCACTCCACGCCACTTTACTCCACTGTACTCCACTCCATTACTCCACTCTACTTCATGCCACTCTATGCTACTCCACTCTATGACACTTAACTCTACGACACTGTTCTACACTCTATGACATTCTACAGCGTTCTACTCCATTTTATACCATTCCACTCTATTAGACCACTCCACTCTGTGCCACTCCACTCTACTCCACAACAGTCAACTCAACTAACATTTAACCATGCTGAACAGCAGCCATGCTGGTGTACAACATGACTTAAACACATTGGCAAAGCCAATAGCTCTTGCATCAGCGAGACCTATTGGCTTTGCCAGTGCTTGTTATTATTATTAATGCTCTATCCCCTCGACCTGCCTTTTCCTCTTTCTCCTCTCCTGCCCTCTTCCACCACTCCTCTTTGTATTCCTATTTCCCATATCTTGTTCCTTTGCCTTTCTGCCCTCCTTTCCTTCCCCTTCTGTTCCTTCCTCTTGCTTTTCTCTCGTCTTCCACCTCCAATCAATCCCACTACACTTCCTCTTCTCTTTTCTCATCTCCACACCAGTCACAGCCTTCCACATCCCACAGCAGCACATCAGAATCCATCCCATGAGAGCATTTAGCAAGACTGTTTTGTGTTTCCATGCTATTTCCATGTTATTTGTTCATTTACATTTGTAATATAGGGTATAGCACTCTGCAAGGGACTGGTAAATTAAAAATGTCAATTAGGTATAAGCCAATTTAACCATGTTTTAGGGAGACAGCATGCACACTTTAGCATTGATTAGCAGTGGTAAAGTGCACAGAGTCAGCCCTAAGGCGTACTAAAGCGAATTAAGAATAAAAATGGAGGGAAAAAGGCAAACGTTTGAGGTGACCCTACAGAGAGGGCTAGATCTAACACTTAAGACTATGAAGTTTGTCACAGAATCACTCATGTTTTGCAACATAAACCAAATTAATTTTTTTTCCATGGTCTACAGAAGACTGCTCCTAGTTCCTCAGTGCAGTTCCCCACTATCTAGACTATGTTGACTTTTCTGATGAATGCAATTTGTGCACATAAAGTGTAACATTTTGTGTATGGCCCATCCTACTTAGCAATAATTGTTCCTCCTTTGTCTGTTCATGCTATCCATGCATCCTTCCGATTTCTCTGATTTGGTGAACCTTTATGGTATTTGTATTAGTCCAGGTCTTTCACTTCAGTCCAACTATCACACTTGCCCAGATATCTGTCTCTGGTCATATTTCTTCTATCTTCTCTTAGTGACACACTCGTTTTGATTCACAATTCAAATTCATCTACTACCACATTTGATCTAGAATTTCTTAGTATGTCATCATTGTCCTTTTAACTCATTTTCAGGAAGTTGCACCTTGATGAAAATTGCACCCAGAGCACTGAAGTGCAGTATTCATATGTAATGTCTTACTTGCCATTTATTTCTTAACCTATACACACACACCGCCATTTTGAGATTCATGGAAAGTTGATGGATTTGGCATTCATGGTATAAATATAGTGTTTTCCTAAAATGTGTATTTTCATATGGAAATAGTCCACCTACATGATTTCTTTCATCATCATGGCATGCCTGGGCATGTATTGGTTTTGTCATAGTTCGTAGCAATTCTGCTTGGATTTTGAGCCTAAATGTATGTTTTCCAGTCTATGTCTAGACATATTATGTTTGCGCCTAAATGAATGATAGTTGTGTCTGGGCGTTTGAGCCTACGTCTGATTTCTTGAACTTTTGTTTGGGTGTTTGATGACTATCGGTGGCTGTGCCCCTATACTCTGGTTCTGTCTCTCTGATATAGCATGACCACATTCTAGTTAATATAGGGGTCATAACTGAAATATTATTTTATAAGCTTTTATATCCACTCTGACTTATAGGATTTTTTAAACTTCATTTATGACTTCCTGTTATGCCACCACTGTCGTAAGTTAGGCGACATCACTTCATAATAATCTAATGTAATTTTCTCTGATGTCATTGTGGGGGTCGAAGAGTATGTGATGTTACCTCTGCTTTCCCTGTTATTGAAATAGTGGTTCCCTTGTGCAATAGAAAATTATGCACCCAAAACAGAAGGGAAAAAACCTTCTGGCGAGAGTAACCAATACCTTATTCAAGAAATAACCATTAGAGTAAATAAAGGACATCAATAAAAAGATGAAATATTAACAACATGTATTGCATATCAATGACAGATAAGCACATGTCAAGGTCCAAGTAAATTACATCTTGGAAAACCATTGCAAAAATATATTGCAATTGGGGGTGGGGTCGCACACTACTCACACACCAGCGGTATCGCCCCTAAGGACTATGGTAAATGTAGTTACGTGTTCCGCGATGCATCTTCTTTCGATTCTCTGCTATCTTTGCTGTCTTCGCCATCCCTGGACACGTGTTTCGGGGTATCACCCCTTGTCAGCAGGGATAGGCCATGTTCTGGGGTTGCCGGTGGCTGCCAAATATCTGCCAGGTCTAGTACCACTCAGGCGCGTAGGTGCGGAGATGGCGAAGACAGCGAAGATAGCAGAGAATCGAAAGAAGATGCATCGCGGAACACGTAACTACATTTACCATAGTCCTTAGGGGCGATACCGCTGGTGTGTGAGTAGTGTGCGACCCCACCCCCAATTGTAATGTTAAAGCTCCCTCGAGCAGTTGGCTGACGAGTCTGGGTCCCCACACCTACGCGCCTGAGTGGTACTAAACCTGGCAGATATTTGGCAGCCACCGGCAACCCCAGAACATGGCCTATCCCTGCTGACGAGGGGTGATACCCCGAAACACGTGTCCAGGGATGGCGAAGACAGCGAAGATAGCAGAGAATTGAAAGAAGATGCATCACGGAACACGTAACTACATTTACCATAGTCCTTAGGGGCGATACCGCTGGTGTGTGAGTAGTGTGCGACCCCACCCCCAATTGTAATGTTAAAGCTCCCTCGAGCAGTTGGCTGACGAGTCTGGGACCCCACACCTACGCGCCTGAGTGGTACTAAACCTGGCAGATATTTGGCAGCCACCGGCAACCCCAGAACATGGCCTATCCCTGCTGACGAGGGGTGATACCCCGAAACACGTGTCCAGGGATGGCGAAGACAGTGAAGATAGCAGAGAATCGAAAGAAGATGCATCGCGGAACACGTAACTACATTTACCATAGTCCTTAGGGGCGATACCGCTGGTGTGTGAGTAGTGTGCGACCCCACCCCCAATTGTAATGTTAAAGCTCCCTCGAGCAGTTGGCTGACGAGTCTGGGACCCCACACCTACGCGCCTGAGTGGTACTAAACCTGGCAGATATTTGGCAGCCACCGGCAACCCCAGAACATGGCCTATCCCTGCTGACGAGGGGTGATACCCCGAAACACGTGTCCAGGGATGGCGAAGACAGTGAAGATAGCAGAGAATCGAAAGAAGATGCATCGCGGAACACGTAACTACATTTACCATAGTCCTTAGGGGCGATACCGCTGGTGTGTGAGTAGTGTGCGACCCCACCCCCAATTGTAATGTTAAAGCTCCCTCGAGCAGTTGGCTGACGAGCCTGGGACCCCGCACCTACGCGCCTGAGTGGTACTAAACCTGGCAGATATTTGGCAGCCACCGGCAACCCCAGAACATGGCCTATCCCTGCTGATGAGGGGTGATACCCCAAAACACGTGTCCAGGGATGGCGAAGACAGCGAAGATAGCAGAGAATCGAAAGAAGATGCACCGCGGAACACGTAACTACATTTACCATAGTCCTTAGGGGCGATACCGCTGGTGTGTGAGTAGTGTGCGACCCCACCCCCAATTGTAATGTTAAAGCTCCCTCGAGCAGTTGGCTGACGAGCCTGGGACCCCGCACCTACGTGCCTGAGTGGTACTAAACCTGGCAGATATTGGGCAGCCACCGGCAACCCCAGAACATGGCCTATCCCTGCTGACGAGGGGTGATACCCCGAAACACGTGTCCAGGGATGGCGAAGACAGCGAAGATAGCAGAGAATCGAAAGAAGATGCATCACGGAACACGTAACTACATTTACCATAGTCCTTAGGGGCGATACCGCTGGTGTGTGAGTAGTGTGCGACCCCACCCCCAATTGTAATGTTAAAGCTCCCTCGAGCAGTTGGCTGACGAGCCTGGGACCCCGCACCTACGCGCCTGAGTGGTACTAAACCTGGCAGATATTTGGCAGCCACCGGCAACCCCAGAACATGGCCTATCCCTGCTGACGAGGGGTGATACCCCGAAACACGTGTCCAGGGATGGCGAAGACAGCGAAGATAGCAGAGAATCGAAAGAAGATGCATCGCGGAACACGTAACTACATTTACCATACTCCTTAGGGGCGATACCGCTGGTGTGTGAGTAGTGTGCGACCCCACCCCCAATTGTAATGTTAAAGCTCCCTCGAGCAGTTGGCTGACGAGCCTGGGACCCCGCACCTACGCGCCTGAGTGGTATTAAACCTGACAGATATTTGGCAGCCACCGGCAACCCCAGAACATGGCCTATCCCTGCTGACGAGGGGTGATACCCCGAAACACGTGTCCAGGGATGGCGAAGACAGCGAAGATAGCAGAGAATCGAAAGAAGATGCATCGCGGAACACGTAACTACATTTACAATAGTCCTTAGGGGCGATACCGCTGGTGTGTGAGTAGTGTGCGACCCCACCCACAATTGCAAAAATATATTGAAAGCATATTGGAGTGCTCCAAGTATAAAAACGTGAAAGCGGCGCAGAGTTTGTGATAACACACATGTGAAAAGTGACAAGACATAGCACTTGAAGAGACAGAACTATATGTGTATACAAGAGAGATGAAATTAGCTGGTCTCTCTAGATGATGCAAGTACATTCACACAAGGTAGTCCATATAGCCTAATAATTTAGTGTTGCACATGCAGGGCAGGTCTTCGCCTAAGCGGAGGAGAATCGCCCCACTGCTTTTTAGCATTGAAATAAAGAGAAAATAAAATTATATTAAAGTGCGTTATTATCATTTTATTTTCTCCTACTTTCGCAGCTTTGTATGAGGGGGCGGGGGCAGGGGAGGAGTGGTAGCAACCTCCTAAGTGCCCAAAACAGTCTTGCGCACTTCGCATGTTTTGCATTACAGCCTGCATGGAGAACATGCCAAGGCTGCCAGGCAGCGTCTGAGTGCTAAAACACGGTGCTCAGACCAATCACAAAGCTGCTAAGGCAGCATTGTGATTGGCTGACAGGGAGCCTTGGTGTGCTTCCTGTTGTTCAGGTCAGCGAGGGAGAAATGCAAAGGAGAGGCGCGGTGGAGAAACAGCGAGATGGTACGTTTAAAATTTTATTTTTTGTTGCCTGCTTCCCCTGCGTCCTCACCCCTTCAGCCCACCTACCTCCGATTCGTGCTCGCCGCTGCTGCGCACATGACCTTTGGATGAACTCCACGCACCCCACTAATTGCTGCCACTACTATGCATACTTTTCATTGGGGGTTTGTGGGATCTCAAGCCTACACTGCTAGGCCAGATCCCCATCCATATGGCACTTCTCTTGCCGACATGGAAGCCAACTTAAGTTCTTTAACTTTTCTCAGCAACAGGATATAGGTCATATCCATCTCACCTACAGTGTTATTCCATCATCATTGGGAGCCAGGTGACAGGCACTTATGGCATATTTGGTTCTGGGGGACCTCCCCATGGACAGGGGCACTCTCCTCACAGCCTTGTGGCTACCCAAGTAAAAGAAGTTGGCATTCCCACCACTAGGCTTAAATAGATCAAAGCACGATGGTGCTCCAACTATGGCATCCCCATCGTGTAGGAAGCTGAATCTTTATATAGTAAACCAAAAAGAGGTATACTGTGCAAAGAGTCCAGGTATTCACTTATAAGTTGACAGGGGCTTGCCAAATTCGACACAGTGCATTTTTCAGAGGCTGCAATGTTATCTGTGGGGAGAGGAGTTGGCCTAACGGCTAGGGCGTTCGACCTCGAAAATGGGAAACTGGGGTTGAGTCTCGGCAATGATGCTGAACATCCAGTGATTCTGGGCAAATCACGTAATCTCCCGGTGCCTAACAAAAATTAATGTGTCCTCATGTAACGCAACTGATGCTATGTCAAGCGCTCTGATACCTGATACCTTCAAGTCAGGTTTGTGCTATATAAAACTTTAAAAAAAAAAATAAAAAAAAATCCTATGGAGTAAAAACTAATACAACATACAAGTTCTTTACAGCGACTTACGAGACCAATCTCCTGGACATAAGGTGAGTATGGGCAAGGTGCAAGGCTTAAGGTGAGTATGGGGCAAGGTCCAAGGCAGCACCAAGAGTTCTCACCGGGCAGCACTAGGGCAGCTGAGTACAGAGGTGCAATACAATGTTGGGTGCCCAATGTTAGTCAATGTGGATCGGTCCGGTTGGAAAGAGGCTGCAGGTTTGGATTGGGAGATCAGTCAGTCTGAACTAACAGGAGCTCAGGTCTCATTATGGTTGGGGACTTGCAGACACCTTTGGGCCCCTTCTCAAGAGGCCGGGGTGACCGGGTGCAGAGGCACTTTGAGGCATTGGGTTTTTATCCCTGGAAACAATTGCGGTTGAGGGGGCCTGCACAGAGAGGCAAGTCCAAGGTGGCCTTCATCCTTGGATGGCTAGGGGACCACGCTAGCTCCATTGGCCCACTTCAGCTCGGGGTAGGCAGCTCGGGTGCAGTGGTGCTTTCAGGTGTCGGGTTTTGGTGGTCCGGATTTCTCATAGGTCTCTTGGGGTGCCTGAAGGATGCAGGATGCAGGTAAGCAGCTCCGCTGCTCTTCTGGAGTTCCTGAGTCATGGAAGAAGTTCTGCCAGTCCTTTCAAGCTTTCGGAGGCACAGCCGCTTGCAGGGTGAGATGACTTTGGCACAATTGTCGGGAACAGCGAACAGGCCAGCAGGGTTGGCGCCAAGTCAGTTGCTTCTTCCACAGTTCTTGCGTTTCGCATCTCTTCGATTCTTCTTCTTATCCTAGGTCTGCAGGATCTGATTTCCTGGTGCCAGGAGCTCCCCTTACTACTAGATTTAGGGGCATTAGGGGAGTGGAGGTTAGTAGCCAATGTGCTATTTGCCCCTGAGGTCACTATGCCCTCTATATGACTACATCCTATGGGAAGTCGGCATAACCTTGTCTCAGAGTTCCCAAGTTTGCCATCAAGAATATGGCAGACTTCTGATTTTTATATTCACTTCTGGTAGCCCACTTTAGGGGTGTAACTAGCCTGAAGGTGAACACGCCTCTCTGACTACTAATTATCCCATTGTCCAGGTGCCAAATGGGCCCTCAGGGCTTGTATGTGCACCACATGTGTACACATACAAATTTCAGGGATGCAACAGGGTGTCCTTTTGACACCCTGGTACCCTTGAAATTGCATTCTCAATTTGCGATTCTCTAATTGCGAATCGCAAACTGAGAATGTCTTCCTATTCATTCCTATGGGCCTCCTAGCTCGTGGGAATGAATGGGAAGGTGTTCCTTAATTGCGAATCGCGATTTGCAATTTGCAATTCGCAATTAAGGAATATTAAGGAATCACAATTATTATTGAGATTCCTACATACATAGCATTTTGCGAGTCCTTAATAGCAAATCGCTAAAAAAAGCTATTAAGGAATCGCAAATGGGCTTGTTCATACATATGCCCCTCAGTGAGACCATCATGTAGCTGGGGAACTTGTTTTTACCATTGTCCAGTATACGTACTTTAAATGGCTTCCCAGGTCACTTTTACTGGCAGCAATTGAACTAACCAGCACAAGGGAAAATCTACTCACGTAGATATGTCCACACATGCAGTATGGTGCACCCTGCCTTATAGCTGTGAGGCCTGTTGTAGGGGTGACTTACCCAAGCTGCATGCAGTGTCTGGGAGGTGTGCCATGTCATGTTTTTACTTTTGTCTGCACCAAGACACTCAATGTGGCAGTCTTCCTGTGCTTGGTGAGGGAGTGGCACAAATATTGCTGCAGCCTTAGGGACCCTCTTTAGTACCCCGTGCCCTAGGTGCCAGGGGTATCATTTACTAGGTACTTACGGGGGGGGGGGTGCTAAAGGTATTGCCAATTGGGATACAATTGCACAGCTTTCGGGAAAGAGATCTGGCACTTGGGACCTGGTTAGCAGTAACCTAGTGCAATTTCAGTCAAAATTGCATCAAAAACCAGGCAAAAAGTGAAATTGAAATTAAAATATTTATAAAGCGCACATACACCACGCGGTTTCTTGGCGCTAGGAACTCAAACCATGAGGGAATAGGAAAGCCGGACAACTAGCGCGGGAAAGCCTGAGCAAAAAGAAAAGTTTTCAGAGTTTTGCAAAATTCTGAGTAATGGGGAGAAAACCTAAGGGAGAGGGGAAGAGTATTCCAGAAGGTGGGCGCAAGCGTAGAAAATTTAACGCCCCCTGACCTCTTCTTCTTGAAACGAGGGACAGCCAAGAGGGATTGTGAAGAAGAGCGCAGCTCTCTGCTGGGGCAATATGCCTTGATCTCCGAAGAAATAAAGTGTGGGGCTGTCCCTGCCCTGGCTTGGAAGGTGATACAACCCATCTTAACCAAGGCACGTTCCCGGATGGGCAACCAGTGCAGAGCTTTGTGCAGCGGGGTGACATGATGTGACTTGGACAGATTGTACACAAGTCGGGCTGCCTGGTTCTGCACCAGTTGCAGTCTCCTAAGATTGTAAGTGGGGACACCATTATACAAGACGTTGCCGTAGTCTAAACGGGAAATCACCATAGCAGACAGAATAAGATTAAGGGCACAGAAAGAAAAAAAACGGGACACCTTACGGATAGTGCGAAGAGTGAGAAAGCACGAGGAAACAACTGAACTAATCTGAAGTGCAAGGTGAGGTGCGCATTAAGTTTAATCCCTAAGGTTTTGACCGAGAAAGAGGGGGTGGGAGGGGAACCTAGGCTGATTCTCGGCGAGCAAAATTTTAGAAGAGAAATAATGGGTTTTGGCAAGAAGAATTGACTTCTTATATTAGTTCAGAAGAGTGGTATACTGGGTTTTAAGGGTGGGACAGTAGGTGCGTCGCCAGGCACGCTCCGCTTGCCGGCGAGACAGTTTTTCCTCTTTAAGTGCGGTATTAAACCACCTATTAGCATCATAATTGCGCCTGGCAGATACTCGTCTAAGAGGAGCCACCTGGTCGCAGCCTCTGCTGAGCCAATTGTTTAAGGAGTCTATTTGACAATGAAAGGGAAAGTCTTGAAGATTAGGATAAGAGAGAGAAAGGGAAGAACAGAGCGATGGCATGTTCACATGAGTCCAATTATGGGCCCAAGTGTTCCTCGGAAGGGGAGATTTCTTAACAAGGCTAGGGTGCAAAGAAAAAGAAATTAAAAAATGATCAGACCAAATGCAATGGGAAACCACCAGGGAGGAAACAGGACAATTGAGCGACCAAACCTGGTCTAGAATATGGCCATGGGTGTGAGTGGGGATGTGGACATGAGACACAAAATTAAAAGAACAAAGAGAGTCAGAGAATTCTTTAGATGAAAGATCCTCAGCTGGATCGGCAGGCCAGTAGTTAAAATCGGTTCTGTCGGGTGAGCGCTAACATTGCTTTAAAAGAAGGCTGGAGAGCTCGAAACATACAAACAAAAACCTCTCTCTGAGAAAAACGTATTTTATATGATAAAAGCAGGGAACACAAAACACGGCAATTACTTCATTCCGTTTTCGGTTCAGCATTTAAAACATATTATTTGTGACTGTTGTGAACATAGTGACTAGTGCAAAGCATATAGTGACACTTATATACAAATATATACAGATGGGAAGCGGGGAGGGGTAATGTCTTTTGTTGGAGGGCCAGTATTCAAGAGTTAGATTTCCAAGGAAACAGATGGTTATTGTCCAAGTTCCTGGTGGTATCTTGGCCAAATAGGAGCGTCGACGTTTCGACCCTATAGCGCCCCAATTGGTGGTCGCGGCGGGTCTTTATCAAGACAGGTGGTAAGGACCTGGGAAGGAAGGGAACGAGGTATCAGAGAGGGTTCTGTGCAGTTACTTTGTCATAAGTAACAAACATGCAGATTTACTCACGGGTGGGTGTGGATTCAAAAGGGAAGCTTCTCAGTCGACCTGGATGGGAGATGAAACTACATTCAGACCTTGTATAGCTGAACAAGATGACGATTCTAATTAAGGTGTGCCTAAGTGGGTATTTAAGCATAGGCGATACTGGGTACGCTCAAGTGACTAGTGTGTGGTCAGATTACGCTGGGGACAGTCTGCGGGATGGTGGGACCGGTTGCTTACCCTCAGTTCTGCAATTTAGAGTAGTTGTGCTGGCGGTTCAAGCAGAGTCAGAGCGCCATCAGAGCTGTCAGGATAAAGCTCGAACAGAATGAGCCCGGGAAACCTGGGCCGATATGCATGCTAGTTGCTAAGCAACGCGTGTCGGCGATGATGACGCGACACGGCTTACCCAATCAAAGTGGGGGCGTGAATTGAGGAGACGTAAGGTACTACTCCTCGAGGACGCGCAGCACGTCCGTCGCTTGGCAACACTGTTTCAGTGTCTGGTGCCATGATTGGCTATTATATCCTGTAAGTGGCAAGGGGATACTATTGGTCGAGACCAAAGTGCAATATTTACAATATTTAGGGTTAATAGTTGCAGAACAATAGTTCGGCAACAATACCAGCATTATAGTGAAGGCAGCAGATAAAGGGGGAGCGGTGGTATTACAAGACACAGACGACTACATAACAGAGATCCAACGTCAGCTGGCTGAAAGAGAGAGCTATCAGCCGAAACCGAGAGATCCAACTGCGAGTATAAGAACATTGATTGAAACATTGACAGAGGAAGGGGTCAACCAGGGCTTCCTCAGTATACCGGAAAGGGACTTCCTAATCAAAAAAGAACCTCGGATCCCGACCATCTACACCCTGCCCAAGGTGCACAAGAGGTTGAACAATCCTCCAGGAAGGCCCATCATATCCAGTTGTGGGTCTGTACATGAACCAGTGAACCAATTCATCGATCATTTTTTACAACCCTTGGTGCAAGAAACCAAATCCTATGTGCGGGACTCAATGCACATCATCCAAATACTGGAGGGGCAACCATATGATGAAGCCACCCAATTCATGGTAACATTGGACGTTGCTTCGCTATATACGTCGATACCCCAGAACAGTGCGATTAAGGTCATACGGGACATACTAGACAAACGTCCAGCACCACAGTGGATACCTACGAGTTTTCTTGTCAGCCTACTGGAGATCGCCATGAAGCGCAATCACTTTATCTTCCAGAAACAGTTTTACTTTCAATGCAAGGGAGTAGCGATGGGCGCGACATATGCCCCTAGTCTAGCTAATCTATATATGGACCAATATGAGGAAGAACATTTGTACACTGAAGAAAATCCATTCATCAATTCGATATCGATTTGGAAGCGATTTAGCGATGATGTGATCATGATCTGGTCAGGCACGGAAGCTGATCTAAAGGATTTCTATCTATGGCTAAACGGAAGATGCAATGATATCCAATTCACCATGAACTATGACAGAAGAAGCATTGCATTTATTGATCTACTGTTTAAAACAGAAGAGGGGCTGATGCTATGTGATCTCTAAAGGAAACCAATGGAGAAGAATACCCTATTACAGTACAACTCCCACCATCCGCGGAACCTAAGGGACAACCTGCCATTTGGCCAGTACCTACGGATGAGGCGCAACTGCACCAAGAAAACAGACTTCTTCAAAGAATGTGAGACATTAACAAACCGCCAGCACAACTACTCTAGATTGCAGAACCGAGGGTAAGCAACCGGTCCCACCATCCCGCAGACTGTCCCCAGCGTAATCTGACCTCACACTAGTCACTTGAGCGTACCCAGTATCGCCTATGCTTAAATACCCACTTAGGCACACCTTAATTAGAATCGTCATCTTGTTCAGCTATACAAGGTCTGAATGTAGTTTCATCTCCCATCCAGGTCGACTGAGAAGCTTCCCTTTCGAATCCACACCCACCCGTGAGTAAATCTGCATGTTTGTTACTTATGACAAAGTAACTGCACAGAACCCTCTCTGATACCTCGTTCCCTTCCTTCCCAGGTCCTTAGCACCTGTCTTGATAAAGACCCGCCGCGACCACCAATTGGGGCGCTATAGGGTCGAAACGTCGACGCTCCTATTTGGCCAAGATACCACCAGGAACTTGGACAATAACCATCTGTTTCCTTGGAAATCTAACTCTTGAATACTGGCCCTCCAACAAAAGACATTACCCCTCCACGCTTCCCATCTGTATATATTTGTATATAAGTGTCACTATATGCTTTGCACTAGTCACTATGTTCACAACAGTCACAAATAATATGTTTTAAATGCTGAACCGAAAACGGAATGAAGTAATTGCCGTGTTTTGTGTTCCCTGCTTTTATCATATAAAATACGTTTTTCTCAGAGAGAGGTTTTTGTTTGTATGTTTCGAGCCCTTCTTTTAAAGCAATGTTAGCGCTCACCCGACAGAACCAATATTGTTTTCAATCACGCATACCCAGGTTCTGAGGAACACAGGGTCACCCCTTTTTTGTTAGAACAGTAGTTAAAATCGCCAAGCACCAGGATAGAGGAGTTGTTAACTGCTAGGGTAGCCAGCAGGTCCTGGAAGGCGTGGAGAAAGTGCGTAGTAGTTTGAGGGGGACGATACACAAGCAGAGGTGGCGAGAAGGAGGCAGAGCGAACAACTAAATAGTCAATCATTGCAATGGGAGAGGCTGGTAATATCTGGAAATGAAAATCCACACGGGCAATGAGAGCCACTTCACCACCAACCTTACCGGCCGGTCGGTCGGCACGGATGGCGTAATAGGGGGAAGGGAGGGCGGCCAAAAGGGTTGGGAGTGAGTCCAGACAGAACCAAGTCTCTGTAAGAAACAGCAGATCAGGTTGAAGTGGGGGTGACCATGTCAAAAAGGGGCACTTTCCTACACCCAGGTCATTGGTCCTCCCCAGGGGTTAAAGAGTGGCCACGGGTACGTGTGATGGCACACTTTGAGCTGGTCCTCCCGGGCACTGACACTCTCCAGAAGAATTATTTATGAACTGCTGTGTGCGTTAAAGCAGGTCTCGGCCTTGCAGCCTTGGAATCCACAGGGCATGCCATGCACATGTGCCACATCAAAAGCTGAAGTCTTTTCTCCTGTAGGGCTGAGTTCAATGGTGGTTTACTCTGTTTTGTTACTGGTGGTATCTTCTAGCCATCAGGAGCATTAACTTCAGGCCTCCTGGTCCCTAAAACTACTCTTCTTTCTTGACAGAGCTTTTCTGTGATTTGGGTCGCCCTCCCTCCAATGAGTCAGAATACAGGGACCTTCCCTCTTACCCCTTCAGCATCTCAGCAGTCACCTTGAGCCTCCTCTCATCAGCACCCAGACCACACTGCCTTCCTGCACTTCCAAGTTTCATGGCTGACTGGCCATTTGAAGGTCACCTGTGTGTGTGCCTTGCATCCATCTGGAGTATCACTAAGTAGGGCACCTCCAGCCAAATGTGGTCCATTGAAGTTGCAGGATAACTGAAGGGTCCTCAGCAAATCCACCCTCTACTTTCCCAGAGAAGGTATTTGGAGGCCAGTGCTACTGACCCTGGAGACAAGTGTCCTTTACATGCAGGGGTTTATCAGCACGCTCTTCTGTCCTCTCTCATCTGTAGTTTCCCTTTAAATGGGTCGATTGTCTGTACCTGGCAGCCAGAAGAGTCATTTGGCCCAGCGGGGTTGTTCAAAATCTTCTTAAGTGCTGACTGAAGAAAAAGCTACATAATTCATAGTATAAGAAGTAATGCAAATATGCCCCAATTAATATTACATTTGCACTTTGGACCCTTTTTAGGGCTCACCCCTTTTCTATTTCACAGAAATAGAAAACAGGGGTGAGCCCTTATGTCGCTGATCTGCTTCTTTCCCCAAAGGCTCTATTCAGGCAGCTGATTGGCTCTCTTCAAGCCGGATTCCCAACAGTTCACGAGAAATAGAATCACGTGACAAGCTCCTCGTGGACGAGCTTGCACGATCCTTCCCCCTGCCAGCAGCATTTGGCACATCAAAGGCTTCGCTGCCACATCCACAATTGAAGCTACGATCAAAGGCTTCCGCTGCCCCGCCCCCCGCCGTCACTTATTCAGGGCTGCAGGCCCTTCCTCGCTTCCCGGCTCTGCTGTAACCACATGCTACTGGACGCCCGTCACTTATTCAGGGCCGCAGGCCCTGCCTCGCTTAATCCGTGCACCCTTTTATTGCCTCGCTTCCCGGCTCTGCTGTAACCACATGCTACTGGACTCCCGTCACTTATTCAGGGCCGCAGGCCCTGCCTCGCTTCCCGGCTCTGCTGTACCCACAGTGTGCACTAATGAAATGCACCTCGAGAGTCACAGTTAGTTCTTTGTCCTCCATTTGCTTCAAGCACCTAAATAAAGTATTTCTTGTTCAAAAACGGCTAACATGAACAAACGCCACTCAGCCATGCAACGCCAATCTCACCCACACAGCGCTACTCACCCACGCAGCGCCACACTCACCCATGAAGCGATACTCACCATGCAGCTTCACTCTCACCCACGCAACCCCACTCAGCCACGCAACGCCACTCATTCACAAAACGCCACTCACTCACACAACCCAACTCATACAGCGCAACTCTCACCCACGCAGCACAATTCTCACCTACGCAGCGCTAATCACACCCACGCAAGTCCACTCAGCCATGCAACGCCACTCAGCCACGCAACGCCAATCTCACCCACGCAGCTCTACTCACCCACGCAGCGCCACTCAGCCACGCAGTGCCACTCTTAACCACAAGCATGTCTGTGTACTCCCTCCAGCTGGACCCCAGCATATCCGTGTACTCTTTAACAATCACACACACATGCAAATTTGCAACCCCACTCACCCACGCAACGCCACTCAGCCACGCAATGCCACTCATTCACAAAACGCCACTCACTCACGCAATGCAACTCATACAGCACAACTCTCACCCACAACAGGCACACACACACACATCAACAGCCATCAGTGCACACTTTCACCAGGCATACACACCACCGGACGACAATGCACACAAGTGTACATCAAAGTCATACAATGTACATGCTGTATTACAATGACCTGTTATCTATCAAAGGTTAACGACATGCACAGTGGTCAGCCTAAAGATAAAAAGTACAAAACAATATCACAATACGTTCAAGTACTGTACTTCAACATAATTTAAGGTATTCTAAAAACTAGGGAAAGGAAGCTGCCCTGTATACTCGCAAACAGGATATGGTTTCAGTGAACAGAAACCACTTCAAAAATATGAAAAGGCAGGAAACGCACGAACGTAGCGCTCAACCATAAGTGCAAGTTTTTGCAGCCTTCAGTGTACTGTTCAAAGATAGCTAAATAAAAAACAGTGCATTTACTGCCATCTTTAATAGGAAGCATTGTGTGCTCAAGTCCAAACAGAAGGTGTCACATTTCCACTAATTAACACTATTAGCATTGTAAATGCCAAAGTTAGAATTTTCCACAAGTTAAAATAAAAAAAAAAAACGTTGTCATTTACTATAATAATCCCTCAAACTTTACTAATGCGAGCCCTATTGCACTGCAAATGCTTGTTAAAGATAGGGATTAAGACTTTCCTCTTTTCTTTAAGTTGAGCCAATTCAAAGTTAATTTTTTCGTGCAGGATTCACCTAGAGCATGAATACAGTAAAACACTTGTTGTGTCCTGATCTAGTGAAGGGAGTACGTGTACAGTGTTCTGGAGTGTGGCTGTGTCCAGGGCTCGAGAACACTGGCTCGGTGCCTGGAGTTGGTTGTTGTGCTTTCTCCCAGTCGGTTAGATTAAACTTGCCTTTCTAAGTTTATTTGCCTCAACAGCGATTCTTTTCATTGCCAACACAGGATGGCTTGCCAACCTGGAGGAGAGCCACAGTTTGTGAAACTTCAAGCATTTCCGATGACGATTCCAACTTCGCTTTGAAGTCATATTGAGTGCGGTGCATCTTCGTCCTGGCTGCTGTTTGCGGGCAGCCTGAGGGGAGCTGCCATACTGAATTATTTTTGGGGCGGCTGTCAGTAAGACTTTTCACTTGATTTTTTGAGAAATTTTAAGTTTTCTCTTGTCGTCATTGTCCACGTGCAGTGCAATGAGTCAAGGGGCGCATGACTCCACTATGGTCAGTTCCCTGCCACTTTTAGAGAATTGTTGTGGCCCCCCCAATGTGCCTCGCTCCAACTCTGTGGGAGATCCGGCTAAAAACTTGGGAGTTTGGTTTGGGGAAAATTTAAGGTTTGAAGAACACATAAAAAAACTCACTGGAGCCTGCTTTGGTAACCTCAAGGCTCTTTGAAGGTTTTTTCCTTTGCTTCCGAGGGAGGCCAAAGAAATGGTAGCGCTTGCTCTCATCCTCTCCCGCCTTGACTATGCCAATGCTTTGTTCATTGGCATCCCGGCTTATCTGGTTAAGTGACTCCAGATCATACCGAATGCCGTGGCTAGACTCCTATTTAACATCTTGCGGAGAGCTAGTGTCCGGCAGCATCTGCGTGATCTGCACTGGCTACCAGTGGCCCAGCGGGTGCTATTTAAGGCCCTCATTTTATCTCATAGGGCCATTCATGGTCAAGGGCCAGCGTATCTGAGGAGACGCTTTGTTTTGTATATGCCAAACTGCCCCCTTCGTTCTGCCACTCAGCTTCGTCTTGTCATCCCTCGGTTTCGTAGGGTACGTTTAGGTGGACAGTCTATCTCTGTGAAAGCAGCTGCTGCCTGGAATGCCCTTCCTGTGGAGCTTCAGCATACTCAGGACTCAGGACTTCAAGCTCTTTAAAAAAACATTAAAAACTTATCTCTTCAAAATGGTTAAGTAATTTTCCCTTTCTCTGCCCACTTTCTCACTGTCTGCGCACACGCCAGGACACTCTTGAGTATTTGAGCGCGCTACAAAACCCTGTATAACATAACATAACATGGCGCATTGTGCACTCATGAGAGACAAGACAATGCTGATAAGGAGGTCAGGTGAACATTTCTAAGGAATGCCACGCGTGAGGAAGCGGTGTAGTATAATCAGCGCGTTGGTTCTTTTACCAGGCAGCTTCACGTCTGGATTGTCTGCGGGGGTTCTCATCGGCAAGAAAGCCCACTGCGCATTTATTTAAAATAACAGTACAGTGTAATATAGTAAAATAGAAAAATTGCGGTTCCGTTTTTGCGAAGAGGTGTCCAGCAACCCTCACGGCACAGCAATTCCCAGAGGAGCCGATAGACAGTTGCTAGGAATGTGTTAAAACCGTGGAGATACACAGTTAAGCCGGTTTTAAGCAGGAAGTACAAGTGAGGAGACAGTGTATATAGCTGGAATTCTTTCTCCTACATCCTACAATATTCAGCATCCTTTATTATTCAGTTTCGCGCACATTAGAGAAATTCTGTGTGTCAATTCCACTTTGCTTGGTTATTACCAGTTATTATAAAATGACATTTTTGTGTTTTAAGTCATAACAAGCTGGTTCACTCCTTAATTTCAATGGCATGCACACTAGGATATTACTGTGTGTCATAATTCGGTTCAGTGGCATGCACACTAGTATATAACTGTTTGTATTTTTCAGAGTACTGTTAAATATAACATGCGCAGGGTACTAAAATATTAGTTGTTACACTCTAGTGATGGAGGGCTTGGTAGCTCCGATGTATTTCTTACAAAGCCCGGTGAGCCCAATATACTGTCGGTGGACTGGAAGGAGGGTTTTGAAGCTTATGTACAAGTCATTGGGGACGATATTTTCACATCTGCTAGGAAGTTAGCTATGTTAAAACATTGTTTAGGAGCAAAAGGCAGACGTATATTAAAACATTTGCCAGCTTTAACTGCTGAGGTAGAGGATGGAGAAGATGAGGGAAGTAAAAGAGAAGATGAGTATGAAATTGCAGTTGGGAAATTTGATGTAAATTTTGGGAAGAAGAAGAACGAAGTTGTAGAGAGGTTTAAGTTTTTAAAAAGAAATCAATAACTAGAGTCTCTTTTTTTCTTCTGCTAGTTGCCATTTCTCAGCGCCGGGAAACCCTGTCGGGTAGCTGTCGCGCTATAGAAGCTCAATAAATAAATAAAATAAATAAATAAATCAGCTGTTTGAGGAGTCTGTAGAATGTTAGGTGGCCAGTTTGAGGTCAACAGCAGTGACATGCAATTATAAGGGTTTCCATGACGAGATGTTGGGGGATCAACTGATATTTAAAATGACCAATAAGAAGGTGCAAGAGAAACTGCTGAACATGTAAGGGTTGACTCTTCACTTGGCAATTGATCTGATGAAGCGTGCTGAATTGATGGATGGAGGATTGAAAGAATTGAAGTCGGAGGAAAATGTTGAAGTAGCTCTGAAAGAGACCAACAAAGAGGAGAATGAAAGGTTCAAAAGATTTGGGGACAAGTGAAATGTTAAGTATTATAAGTGTGGGTATATTGGGCATGTAGCTACTGATAAGTCATGTTCGGCTATAGGTCAAGTGTGCAGGAGGTGCAAGAACAAAGGGCATTTTGAGAGGATGTGTAAGGGAAGGATGGGGGTGTGAATAGGAGAAGGCCTTCTGTGAATTTGATAGAAGAGGTGGAGAATATCAGTGAGGGCCAAGATGTGATTCTAGAAATACAACACATCGGTAAAATTAGTGAAGATAGTCCATTTTCCAACATCAGTGTTGATGGTGTTGAGGTGAGAATGACGGCAGACTCAGAGGCGAGGTATAGCCTTGTGGGAGAGGAATATTTGAAGAAGTTTCCGGAACATGTACTCAAGGATCCCGACGTGAGGTTGGGGGCTATGGTAGTAAGCCCATTGAGTTGGTGGGTTTCATTGAAGCCCAACTGGGTTTTCAACAAAAGGCTGTAACATCTAAAGTGTATTTTGCCAAGGAGGGTTCTTGTTTGTTGGGTTGGCCTCAACAAAGGGATTTGAGTATTCATTTGGATCCGCATCATCCTGACCAGGTGTTGGGTGCCCAAAATGATGTGGGGGTAGTGGCAGTGGGGGTCCCTTATATCACAGAATATCCAGAAGTGTTCAAAGATCCTGTGGGAACTCTCAAATGATTCATGCATAAGATAGTGCTGAAGGAAGGGGCAAAGGATATAGCACATATACCCCGGGGAGTGCCATTAGTGATGAGGGGACCCCTGCAGCAAAAATTACAGAGGCTTTGCAAGAGTAGGATGATTCAAGAAATAGAATAATCAGAGTGGTTGGCCATGGTGGTGATGGCCAAGAAAAGTAATGGTGACATCAGGTTATGTGTGGACTTCAGGGATTTGAATGCAATCTGCGTTGACAGGCATCCCCTTCCCAACACTGGAGACATGTTGACCACCATCAAGAAAGCTAAGGAGTTCTCCACTTCGGACCTCTCTTCAGCCTACCACCAGATTGTGTTGCATCCTGAGTCCAGGCTGTTAATATAGTTTGTCACACCAGAAGGAGCTTATAGATACAAACATATGCCATTTGGCTTGGCATCTGCAGTGGCCGTCTTTCAAAGAGCAATGCACCATTGGTTAAAAGATACCCCAAGAGTGACATATTTTCAAGATATCCTAGTATCTGGGGACAAGGAAGCTGATCATGGCAAAATGCTGGGAAGTGTGTTGAAAATTCTGCAAAAGAATGGGATTAATTATCAAGAAGGAGAAATGTAAGTTTAAGGTGGAAGTTGCGGAATGTTTGGGGGCATTGGATCATTGGAAAAGGGATAGCTCCCAAAATGAAATTGTTTTTTTGCCATTGAGGAATCTCCTTTTCCCACAAGTAAAGATCAGTTACTGTCGTTTTTGGGGTTAGCTGAATATTACTCCCGCTTTGTACCAATTTTTGCAGATAAGACCACGTACATACGCAGCCTCATGGCCAAAAATGCAAAGTTTGTGTCGTGTGAAAATTGTGAAAGAGAGTTTAAGGGATTGAAGAAAAATATTGCCACGGCATAGGCACTGAAACGCTTTGACACCAATGATCCTATCATGGTAAATACAGATGCTAACCTGTGGGTTTTTGTGCGGTTTTGTTACAGAGTAGGAATGGTGTGGCTGTCAAAATTGCTTATGCATCAAGACCACTAGGGGCTGCAGAAAAAAATTATTATACCATAGAGAGAGAAGCATTGCCTGTGTGGTGGAGAGTAAATAATTTCAGGACGTATTACGGGGGAACAAATTTTACGGTCAGGACTGATCATTGTCCTTTAGTAGAGGTGTTCACCACAAGTGGGGGAATAAGAGCATCTACTAGAATAGCACGTTGAGTACAATTTGTACATGGAATATGCGCCTTGGAAGAGAAATGTGCTGCCCGATTGTTTATCTAGATTATCTACAGGTTGCGGCTGGAGCATTGAGCGGGGAAGATGATTGGTTGGTAGCTAGTGTGAGCGTAGTTACCAAAGGCATGATATCACATGAAGAATGGTTGGAGGCCATGGAAGGAGATAAAGTTTTTTGTGAAATTAGGTAATATCTTTGTGTAGGGTGGCTGAACAGAGGGATTGTTTCTTCCGTCAGGAGAGTCAGGAGTTGTCGGCGGAGATCGGGGTTTTGATGAGGGGAGATTTTCTGGTAGTCCCTTCCAGTCTAAGAGAGCTTATAGTTAAACATGCAAATGAGCAACACATTGGTATGAGTGCTACCAAAAGACGGGTAAGGGAAGAATATTGGTGGACTAGATCGTGCAATTGAGAGGAACATTCGGGAGTGTGTGTTATGCAGTTGGAGTGTAAATTCGCAGAATATTATAAATTACCCTCCAGTATGCAATGGTAGTAGTTGATTATTTTCTAGGTGGCCAGAGGTGAAGTTTACTGGGAAGTTACTTCAGAAACAGTTATTGTGTTTCTAAAAGAATTGTTTATGAGAGAAGGAGCGCCTGAAGGTATGGTTTCTGAGAATGGTGTACAATTTGTGTCACAGCATATGAAATATTTTCTCCTGGAACATAGCATTGAACAGATTTGTGCCTCAGTGTGCTATCCCCAAAGTAATGGGCTTGTAGGAAGATGGAATAGAAAATCGAAGGAGGGTTTACAATTGGCCTTGGCTGGAGGAGAGGTTTGCAGAGTGACAATGAGAAATTGTTGTGGTCATAAAGTACCACACCCCATTGTGTGACTGGGAAATCTCCTTTTAAAACCACGAGGGGCCACAGGGCTCGAGCATTGTTGTCAAAAGGAGTGGAACAAACTAAGTTGTGACTGGAAGATGGAATCAGTAAGGATGGTCATTATGTGAGGGGGGCTGGATTGATGAATTGAAAGGGTGTTCGGTAATAAAAAAAGGCCAGTCTAAGTATTCTGAACCTCTTCAGGTTAAGAAAGTGAATAAGTACACTTTTTGTTGAGTGATGGAAATGTATGGAATAGGAAAGAAATTGCAAAAGCTCCTTTGACAAGGGAGCAGACAGACCAGGGTAAACTAGATCTCAAGTCCAGAACTGTTGTGTGTTATCCAAACACGTCCAGAGTTCACATTCTGGTTGAACACGTTTTGATGTATGATACTGAAGTTGTCATTGGAATTCTGGGTTCTATAGATTTGTAGTTATTCAACCTTGTGGGTGATAAGATTTATTTTCTTCACATGTAGACTATTACAGTTAGCACTCGAGACATGATCTTTTTAGTTTCTTATGCTACTTCACTTGTTTAGAAAGCTTTATTGAATCAAATATGGCAAGTAAAACATTAGTACAGAATCACAATCAGTAAGAAAAGTTAAGCAAATAGAAAAATACAATATAAATGTGAATTAAAAAAACCCAAAAAAAAAAGAAATCCAAAAAAGGGAATATAAAGTATAAACTAAGAGAAAATGCTTTTTTAAAAAAAAATGTGAGGAATAAGAAAAGGAGAAAGAGAGGAAAAAGAAAGGGGAGAGAAAGAAAGAGAGGGGAGGGGAAATAAAAACAGACAATACAGAAATTTTAAATAAAAAAAATTAATTGAGGCATATTAGGATATACGTTGATTCAATTTTATGGGGGCGCACCAAAAAAAGTCCAGATAGAGAGTATCGTTTGTATATGTAGAAAATGTTCTTTATTTTTAGCTCTTTTCTCTTAAAATACAGGTCACCAGACAGTTTTACAAAACGAATCAGCCAACGCGTTTCACTCCTTTTCCTGGAGTTTCATCAGGGCAGTTGTATGTGTTCTCTTTATTCCTTTCTTCTCTCTTATAGCGGGAAAATTTGGCCCAGTCTGGTTATATTTCTTGTTTGTCCCTTTGGGACCATCCATGCCGACACTTCGCTAAGAGAACGCCCGTCCGAAATAGGTTTATCACGACCAATTTCTCCATACTAAGACGAGGACACCATTACAACAATTGCTAGAAAGTGGGAATTTGAATCAACTGTGGGAAGCTAATATTGCCCCGCATGACAGAACAACCTGAGAACCACTAGAACGGACAGGAGTAGAAAAGGGACAAACAAGAAATATAACCAGACTGGGCCAAATTTTCCCGCTATAAGAGAGAAGAAAGGAATAAAGAGAACACATACAACTGCCCTGATGAAACTCCAGGAAAAGGAGTGAAACGCGTTGGCTGATTCGTTTTGTAAAACTGTCTGGTGACCTGTATTTTAAGAGAAAAGAGCTAAAAATAAAGAACATTTTCTACATATACAAACGATACTCTCTATCTGGACTTTTTTTGGTGCGCCCCCATAAAATTGAATCAACGATTCTTTATGATCTGGAAACACAGCAACGCCAAAAAGCAGCTGGCGTTGGGGTTGGCAGCACAAAACATTGAGGACTTATTTCGGAATTGAATGTTGGGTGCGGCATCTTAGTGTCCGCTGCTTCGCTTTTTGAGACTATATTAGGATATACGTCTAGAAAGAAAATCAGTTAAAGGTAACCATAACAAATCTCTTTTAATCAAAAGAGGGATAGTCGAAGCATGGGCACGATCAAGTCTATGATGATGACATATCAAATTCCAACAAGCATTATAAGAGATTTTTTTAGGTATCTTTCCAGTTCGTAGTCATTATCTGTAAGGAAATAGCTATGAACAAATCTATAAATTTACGAACATTATATGAAACCTTCTAAATAGGAGAAGAACCACCTAGAAAAATGTGAACAATATCAAAAGTGTAATTAGAGCCTAAAATATCATTCAGCTTGTACCATATTTGGTGCCAAAGGGATTTGACCAATGGACATTGGAAAAACATATGAAAGAGATTACTATCAGGATGGGGACATGACCAACATTGACTGGAGTCTGAGGATTTGAACTTGAATAAGTTTGAAGGCGTAAGGAAAAGTCGGTTATAAAAAATAAAAGAGTCTGAGTGGTACTAGCTGAGCGGGGAACAGTATGGATTTTAGACCAAATGGATTCCCAGACAGGAATCCATTATCCTGTGATTAATCTCGTTCCCAAGCAAGCTCGGATTTGGATTTAGGACGGTCAGGGGCAGAACAGGAAAGAATCTTGTAAATAACAGCAGCTTTGTGTGGAGTGGTGAAATCTAGTGGAGTGGAGTCTGGTGGAGCATTATCAGGTAGTGAGCTGTGGTGAGAAATGAGAATGGTTAGAGCTAGTTTAGACGCAGGGTATTGGGAAGAATGTGTATTAGATAGGTGAAAGGATGCACAAATATCTATAAGTCAGGTAAGAAGGGCCATATTTGTTTTAAAGTAAAGGAGGAAGGAAAACGGACGAGGTTGGGAAAATGTACACCTCCCAAATTCTTTGGATGTTGAAGGCGAGAGAGGGAGATCCTAGATTTATGGTTATTCCAAAGAAACCGAACAAGGATGCGATTGATAATTGTAAAAAAGTAAGCGGGAAGGGAGATGGGCAGCATTGAGAGGTAAACATTAATAATGGGGAGAAGCATAATTTTAATAGTTGCCAATCTTCCCCACCAAGATAAGAATACGGGGGACCAGCGGTCTATAAAGGCGGAGAGCTTGGAAAGGATGTCTATATGATTAATTTTTATGGTATCTTTGATATTGTTGGCATATAGAACACTTAAGCATTTGATGCTCGCAGGATTCCATTCAAAACCGGAACCTTGAAACATATGTGAAAGACAATATTTGTTAAGAGGTAATACTTCAGATTTATCAATATTCAGATTATATCCAGAAACTGAAGAGTATTCGCGAAGTAAGGAAAAAAGAGTAGGTAGAGAAGTAGCAGGTTTAGAAATATAAAGTAAAATATCATCAGCATAAGCAGTGAACTTGATATTTAACTTCTTATAAACGAAACCAGAATAGGATGTAGAGCACCGAATTTTTTCAAGAAAGGGTTCTAAAGCCAAAATAAAAAGAAGGGGGGACAAGGGACAACCTTGCCTAGTGCCCCTATGTAAAGGGAAATAAGAAGATTGAGCGCCATTAACCCAAATAGAGGTAGAAGAGGCTGAGTATAATAAATGAATTAGCTTAATAATATGCAGACTGAAACCATGCCAACGGAGAGCACCAAACATAAAATCCCAATGAACCCTATTAAAAGCTTTTTCAGCATCCAGGTTAATGGTAGCGAGTGGGGTATTCATTTTGGAGGCAAGGTGAATAATGTTAAGGAGGGTTCTAGAATTATCTGTGATGGATCTGCCTTTAACAAAACCAGATTGATAGATGTTGATGAGGTCGGGAATAACAGTATTTAATCGAGAAGCTAAAATTTTGGCATATATTTTGCAATCTGTATTAATTAAAGAAATGGGCCGATAATTTTTACAAAGGGAGGGATCTTTATCTTTTTTGGGGAGTAAGCATAACATGGCTTGAGTGAAAGAACCTTTGGACTCACCCATAGAAAGGAAATGAGCAATCAGTGAGGATAGATGTGGTAATAAAACGTTCTGTAAAGCCCAAGGGCCGGGGGATTTATCTTTAGGTAAAAGAGTAATGGCCTGTAGAATCTCTTTTTCTGAGATGGGGGCATCAAGGGAGGAGAAATCAACATCAGCAGTTGAGGAATTTGGTATGTTTTGAAAAAAAGAATCAATTTGAGCAGAGGACGGTGTTGATTCAGGTGTGTATAGAGAGGAGTAGTACTGAACGAAGCATTCAAGGATCTTATCATCCGTGCAGTGACGGTTTCCGTGAGCATCAGTAATAACAGCTATTTTGGACTTCTGTTTCTTTATTTTAAGATAATTCTACTTACTTGTCTTGTTATTGTTAAGTCGTTATATTTTCTTTTTCTTTTTATTTGAATTGATAAAGGAGGAGGAGGTGTCCTGATCTAGTGAAGGGAATATGTGCACAGTGTTCTGGAGTGTGGCTGCGTCTAGGGCTCGAGAACACTGGCACGGCACCAGGAGTAGGCTGTTGTGCTCCCTTCCCTTCAGTTAGATTAAACATACCTTTCTAAGTTTATTTACCTCATCATATATTCTTTTCAACACTACATACATACAGGTGAACTTTTCAGATTTACAGTACTGAGCTACAGGCACTGTGCTCAAAATAAAAGTGTGATATTTATTTTGGGGTGCCCAATCAAATTATAAGGCCTGTAAGGGTCACACCCAAGTTAGTCAAGGTTCTATATTCCACTGGCAGTGCAGAGATCTGGCTAAGCTACACAGTAGTCACAGTCATGCAACCCACACATGCATACGCGGATGGGCATATATGTTCACTTGTAACCTTCATGTCTTTTACCCCAGCTGCAGGATAGCTTATTTTAAAAAGGCGGCATTGGTGGTTAGCTCTTTAATCCATTTTATTTGATCTTACAGTGAGAGAGACTAAGTTAGTGAGACTCACAGCCCAGGCCCAAAAAACTGGTGATCTAAAATCCAAAAACTTAAGGGGCCACAGATTTCAGTGATGATCTGATAAGGGAAACCCTCTTCTTTATGATAGATCATAAATTAGGCCAAAAGCCAAAACTTAAATGACCCATAACTTTTACAAAACACTAATAAGTGTAAATATCAGTCAATTGCAAAGTATTTATCAATTTTGTAACATTTAGAGCTGTGGCAGGCTAGACTATGATCCTTCACAAGTTAAAAAAAATCATATGGATTCAGGGGGATATTTATTAATGTTTTGCGTCGCCCATGTGACACAAAGTTAATGCAAGGGTCTTGCAAAACCTAGATGAAATTTACCAGGCCACGCAAGGCCACCTTGTGTGGCCCTTCGTAACTTGGTAAATCTGCAGTAACGAAGACAGTGCAAGTTGCTGCCTTGCGTTACTCTGCCTCAGGGAGGCATTCCATGGGTGGAGGGCATGCATCCACCCATGGATTCTGTAGCATTCCCAGATTACCAATACTGGTAGACCTGGTAATGCGTCAGAATGGTACACCACCCCTGGGGAGGCGTATCGAGGAGAAATATCTTTATTTCTTCTCGCTTTTTCCTCTATCTATGCATCTTGCATTCTGCAGCACACACAGAAAGAGAAAAAAAGCCTCAGAAGATTGTTTTTGTGCAGGAAGGTGTCCCTTCTGGGACAAAAACACTCCTGCCAGTAACACAGGCACCCTTGCACAAGGTGCAAGGGTGCGTGCATTGTCACTAGGCAGCAGATTGTGCACCAGAGCAGGTAGAGAGCAGGAATGCACCATATATTTATATATATGGTACATTCCAGCCCTCTTCCTTTTATTCAGTGCAGCAAGGTGTCTTGCTGCATTGCGTGAAATGCTGATAAATATGACTGTCAGTGTTTCAAAAGTCTGATGAGATGAAAGGGGAATATTTTGCAATGTTTTCAGAGCAAAAACTCTTTGCTTCTCAGAATGTTTATTTTGTGAAAGGATTTTATTAATGCTTGCATTTCCTTTTAGTTAATTAATTATCAATAAATTGCATCTGGCATTTGACAATGTATTTCTCTTGGGTCGACAATAATGTGAAAAACATCTTTGGTGAGGATTTTGCTCTGAAAACCACACCGCCCCTTTCTAATATTTATTTACATTTAAGGACACTTTGGCTCCCAACTTTACATTGGAAATTGCAGAACAGTTGTACTTTTTGTTTTTAAAGGTGCTCTATTTTTAATTTGTTTAGAAGAACAAGAAGGAATGGTTAAACAATAATCACAACAGGTTAAGATCTTGGTTTCACCCTATAGGGGATGCTGTGGAGTGTGATAGGATGAATGTGTCCCAGATCCGGTTAAATCTATTAATACATTTCTTTTTTTAACCTTACCACTTATCTTGGTGTGATATGCAAATGACTCAATCAAACAGCGTTTAATGATGTTTACACCAACGAAGACACCGATTATAATCTCCACAATACAACATTTAGATATAAAAAGATGCTCAGCTCGAGAGCAGCACCTCTTCTTGCAATTTCTGAATTTATGTTATGTTATGTTATGTTAATTTGGATTTGTTGAGCGCTTAATACCAAAGGTCTCTAAGCGCTGTAAGAAGCTAGACGATGGCACCAGGCAGATTAGCAGGACGATTATGTCCAAGCTTCTGTGAACAGGATTGTTTTTAGTTGTTTTCTGAAGGGAAGAAGGCGGCTTTCCGCACAGAGGTGGCTCGGCAGCTTGTTCCAGAGAGTGGGTATGAGGCTAGAGAAGGCTCGTCCTCTTTTGGTGACGTAGTTGAAGCGTGGGCATTTTAAAAGGCTATCCGTGGAGGACCTAAGCGAGCGGCCTGGTACATATGTTATGTTATGTTATGTTATGTTATTAACACTTATAGAGCGCGCGATAACCCTTGGGTGTCCTGGCGCTAAGCATTGGTCTCCTGCAGTTATCCGGGAGTATCAAAAAAGCCACGTCTTCAGGCTCTTCCGAAACATGAGGAGGTTTGGAGCATTTTTTAAAGTCATTGGTATCTCATTCCAGGCTCTTGAAGCACAGTAAATAAAGCTCCTACCTCCCCAGTTGAGTCTTCTTATCCTGGGAATTTGTGTTAGTTTGGCACTGGTAGATCTCAATGTCCTCTTAGGAACATACCGTTGGAACCTATGCCTAAGGAATTCTAGACCACTACCTTTGGTAGCCTTATAGACTATACACAACGCCTTAAATCCAGATCTTTGTTTTATAGGAAGCCAATGTAGCTTCCTAAGCTCACCTTTAACAGAGGCATATTTGGGGGTGCCAGACAGCAACCTGGCAGCTGCATTCTGAACTAGCTGAAGCCTATACATCTGACATTTTTGTAAATTCAGGTATAGACTATTACAGTAGTCCAGCCGTGAAATAATCAGAGCCATGACCACTGTCTTCAAGCTGTTCTCTGTGAGAAAGAACTTTATTTTCCTTATGATTCTAAGAATCATGAAGCAAGCTGAGGTCACCTGGCTGATCTGGTCCCCCGTGATGAGCCTATCATCCATCACTACCCCCAGATTTTTGGCTTTCTTGGTTGGTGTAGGGCAAAGCCTTAATTCTTCTGGCCACCATTCTGGTGTCCACACCAGAGGATTGTTCCCAAACTTTAACACCTCAGTTTTGCTGGAGTTAAGTTTCAAACAATTGGAGGTTATCCAACAAGATATGGCACTCATACAATCATGAAAGTTCTCCCCAGTCTCTTTCTCACCTCCCTTGCTTATAGACAACACTATTTGTGTGTCGTCAGCATAGGAGGTGAGCTGGAAGCCAAAGGCCCTAATAACGCCAGCGAGAGGAGCCACATATATATTAAAGAGCGTAGGGCTCAAAGAAGAGCCCTGTGGCACCCCGCACGGGAGTGTGAAAGACTTGGATGTATTGCCATCCAGATCTACGGTTTGAGACCTGTCGGCTAAGAAGGACCGTATGAGTTTCCAGGCAAGCCCTGCCACTCCGATCCCAGACAACCGGTCCATCAAAATTTTATGATTGACCGTGTCAAATGCCGCTGACAGGTCTAACAGGATCAAAACGGCACTCCCTCCTCCATTTACGGCCTCTCTAATTTCCTCCGTGGATTTCAACAGAGCCAGCTCAGTACTATGATCAGCCCTGAACCCATATTGTGAGGGGTCCAAGGAGTTGTTTAACTGAAGAAAAGCACTGAGCTGGATGTTCATCACTTTTTCCAGGATTTTATCGGGGAGAGGAAGCCGTGAGATAGGCCTGTAGTTATTAGGTTCTTTGGGGTCGGCGTTCTGCTTTTTCAAAAGCGGAAGGACAGAAGCTACTTTCCAGATCTTAGGAAAAATCGCGGACGCAAAGATATTATTAACTACAGGGGTCAGAGCCATGCCTATAACCTCTGGTATTTGTGAATATTTCTGAAGACGTTGTTTAATACACACAGGGGCCTGACCGTAAATAGCTTTGTGAACGATGCAGAGGCCCTTAAATTTTGCTCTTTGTTTAAGAGGTAGCCATTGGAGGCGTTGAAGGAGGGGTGATGCTCGCGTGTGCCTCGGTAATTTGAAGAAGAGTCTAGAAGCATCGTTCATTACTATGTGCAATCTGCCCACTAAGGAGTCTGGCAGTCCAATGTATAGTGAATTGGCATAATCAAGGCGGGCTAGTATCATGGCGGATATCACTGTTCTCATGGTGGAGAATGATAGGATGGGGGAGAGTCTCCCCAGAAGCCTAAGTAGGCCGACACAGGTGCCAAAAACAGTGGAGACTTGATTGGCCATTGTGAGTTTAGCGTCAACTTTGATTCCCAGACTTTTAACTACTGGGGCCGGTGCTGGAGTGTCGCCCAGCTCCTGGGGCCAGAAGAGGGAGTTCCATGGGTTAAGAGCATCCGTCATGGCTAGGACCTCCGTTTTGTCTGGGTTAACCTTTAGTGAGTTGGCGGTCATCCAGTTGACGATTAAACGGAGTACCTCTTTAGCCCGGGAGTGTGCTTGAGAAGAGTTTTCAATTTGCAAGATGATCTGAGTGTCGTCAGCGTAGTTGAAAACTTGGCACTCCATGGCCACAAGGGCATTAATTAGAGGTCTGAGATAAATATTGAACAGGAGAGGTGATAAGGCCGACCCCTGTGGAACTCCACAAAAGATCGGTCCCCTCTCTGAGACCCAGTCATTCATCTGAATTCTCTGGGTGTGGTCCGTCAGGAACAAGGTGATCCATTGTAGGACAGATCACCCAATTACAATGGATCGTAGTCTTCCCAGGAGTATAGCGTGGTTGACCGTGTCGAAAGCTGCCGACAGGTCAAGGAGGACCAGCATGCAGGGATTCTTGTTGTCCACAGTTAGCCTGATATCATCAAGCACCGACAACATCACCAATTCTGTGCTATGGTGAGCACGGAAACCAACCTGCCTGTCTCCTAGGAGGTGGTGATCCTCCAAACACCTGGAGAGATTTTGCAGGACATGTTGTTCTAGAATTTTCGCGAGAAAGGGGAGTAGGGATATGGGCCTGCAGTTTTTCATATTGGATAGATCCGCACCAGCTTTTTTTTGAAGGAGGATCATTCTTGCTTCTTTAAAGTAGGTTGGGACCTCCCCAGACTCCAGGGAGCGGTTCAGTAGGGTGAGAACTTCCTCCTCAATTTCCGGGAAAGCAACATTAGATTCTAGGAGGGCAGGGGTCGGCCAGGGAGCCAGATTTGATCTTCTTGGCCAAACGCCGGAGGGTTTCTATGTCGAGAATTTGGAAGGATGAAAGGATTTCTGATTTCTTTTCTGGAGAGACCTCCTCAGCATTGGGGGGTTGCTTAAAAGGGGAGTTGTCAATTTCAGACAAAATATCCTGAATTGTTTGGAAAAGTAGGATAAGAAAAGATTGCATTGTTCTTGATTTGATGGTGCTGACGGTGATTGTTTTTGACTTAGTTCTTTCAGGACTTTAAACGTTTCTTTTTGGGTGTTTGTGGCCACTAGAATTCTACTCTCATAGTAATCAGCCTTCCTACTGAGGAGTGCTTTTTGTAGATGGTGATTTTGGCTCTGTACTCTACTAGAGCCAGGGGATCATAATTTTTCCGCCATCGACGTTCATGGTGGCGGAACGCACGTTTTAAGGTCCTGAGTTCTTCCGTGAACCATTTATCTGTCGCCCATTTCTGCAACAATTGAATCAACTGAATACAGATTATTTTTAATTTATTATTTCGATGGTTGACGCCCGCTTTAATATCAAACAAGAGCTAGACACATAACACAGGGCTCAATTACAAGTACTCCATAAACTCTGTGGAAAGATAATAGGATGAAATTATAGCGGGTATCTTCAGGTGGGATTGCTGCTATAATGAAAGTTAGACCCCGGAATGGAGAATCATCATGTAGACCCAGAATTACGAGGTGAAAAAACACAGGTTTTCTAGGATTAGGGTGTCTCATATTTACCACCCTCATTCAGCAGGTGGTAAATATACACATGGTGTCCATTATATCCTCTGTACCTGTACCAATGACTGTTTGCTCAATAAAACCTTCTATCAACCTACATGTTGTGAATAGTTAGGCCTGTGTTTCTCTTTACGTTCCCAACAATCTTCTATTAACACAGCACTAGGCGTGTAGAGGCACGAGGGAAAGGTTACTAAAAAAGGCAGGGGAAGAAAGCTACAGACAGGATGAAGTCAGTTGCAGAAACTGGGGGAATATAAAAGAAAACACAAGGAGTCAGGTTTATGTGGTTAAAGTGGACGCTAGTAGATAGGGGGAAGTGGAGAAAATACTTAAACCCTAATGCATACTAGTTTAAAAGCAAAAACTATTCTACATGACTTACCAGCAGAACTAGCAGGAATGGCAGAGGTGGAGACTGCTTCAGCCCTATGGGGCAAAGGGTTGTTGTTGGTGGTGGACTGCCCTGAAATTAGGAAAAATAAAAAGACCAATTAGTACTTATTAGCGTGTACTCTCAAAAGAAAAAAGGGCATTTTGGAGGCAAACAAATCTAAAGCCTGACTAAGCAATCCTTTACTTCCCTTCAGTTCAACCATAAAAATAAAATAGTTTTGTTGCTGGTCTTGCACACTGTTTGGTACAAATGAAATCTCTTGGATTGAGTCGTCTTAAGATCAAATTTCATGTCACTTCTTGCAATGCTATCAGATCAAGGGTCTGGTATTCTCTTTTCCTGTGGCACTTTAAGGCGCAAAGTGCATGAAACCAGATGGACCCACATAACCCCCACTTGAAGAAACTCCACTGGCGCCCCATACACAAGCGATGCCGATTCAGAATTCTGATGCATGCCTGCAAAGCCCTTCACAACCAAGGAGCAGTGTACCTCAATAACAGCCTGATCTTCCACAGACCCCCCAAAAAGACTCCTGCACTCTGCCTCCCTTTACTTCGCTCACACCCCCTGCATCAGCCACAGCAACCTTCTCCCATCTCTCAGCGAAAGCCTGGAACAGCCTTCCCATCTACCTGAGTACCTATCCCTCCAGGAATTCAGACGGGGATTTAAGACCTGGGTCTTCGACTGAAGCCCCCAAGCTGCCTGGACTGAGTGCCTCATGGATAATTAGCACTCTACAAATCCTGATTGATTGTCCACCAAACAGCCAGAATTCAGCTTGCCTGATGTGTAACCTGGAACTGCTAGATGGGCTGGCTTGAGGGGCCAGAGTTTGGCCCGTTGTTTGGTCCTGTGGACTGTGACATGGCCAAAATAACTGGCTCACTCACTACCACTTCAGTTGGCCCATCTGATAGTGCAAGAGAACCTGACTGCCCAACAGATCAGTGCAACCATGCCTGCAGCTATGAAAGACTGATAACCCTGTGTAGCTTGCAGAGTGGGAGCCAGAATTTGCATAAATTCCATCACTTTCCAAGTAAAAGAAATAGACAATTTATTCAAGCCTGTTCCTCTGGGTCTCTTGCAGCTTCAGAATTCATTTCCAAAGGATGTTGTCTCATAAAACAAACGTTTTCCATTCACAATGATGATGACCCTTTACAGCGTCTGAAATCATATTTTTGCACAAATCATGTTGTTTGGAGCTAAGTTATAAACCTGGTTTGCCCCAGGATGAGGACTTCGGAACTCTAGCTAAGATCCTTATGGTGTGCGAAGCTTCGATAGGCTAACACTCCCTGGATTGCAATCTGGTTCCTCAATGGCTGATATTGGTTCTTATGCTGGTTTTACTAAATGACTTGAAACAAAACTGGGCTACCACTCCAAGTTGATGGCTAAATTGCTGTTCCTGTCCACAGAAGAGTTTGCACAAGGATCAGAATTATGAGTTGTGTGAAAATGATCACATCCTCGTGGTTTTCCCATGATAAATGTAAGCAGGTCAGGCCTGCCATCATTTATTTGTGGGAAAAGACCTAAATGAAAGGCGAAACATATGCAACTTTGTGTTTTAAAAGCTGATTTTGCATATTATTGCTCATTTACCTGTTGAAAAACATGGAACAGATGCAGCAGCGGCCGCTACCGGGCCTGGGTGGTGGGGCGGAGGGGTGGTTGGAGGAACAAAATAAGAAAACATAAACAATAAATAACCACCTACCTGAAACTCTCCTTCATCCTCCGTCCCTCCGACATCTTCCTGCACTTCCGGCCAGCAGCAAGAAGCACCCGCCCTCCCAGCCTCCCCATAGCCAATCACAATGCTGCAATGCAGCGTTGTGGTTGGTCTGAGCCCCGTGGATCGGTGCTTAGACAGGGACTGGGAGGGTTTGCATGTTCCTCACCAGGCTGTGTAATGCAGCCCGGTGGGGAAGATACAAATAGCCCAGGACGGCTTGGCCAGCCCAAGCAGGCCAGCCAAGCAGTCCTGTGCACTTCAGGAGTGAAGACTTCTCCTCTCCCTACTCCGCCAGCCCCACCGGAGAGCTGCTGAAATATATAGGAAAAATAAAATGATAAAAACAATAGTTATTATCATTTTATTTTTCCTTTTGTTCAGTAGTGAGGCGACGCCTCTCCGCCTTAGCTGGAGGAGCCGCCACTGAATAGAAGGTATTTAACACACGTGTTCAATACCTCTCCCACAGGTAATGTTATTTACCACACATGGGAAATACCCCACCTTATTCCACCCAACTTGTAATACAGGTACAAATTTTAAGCAGCACATCTCCAAACAATTGATGAGCCAGTATAGGATGACATCAAGAACTGTGTTTCCAACAGATGTTGGAAGCATCCCCTGGCACTTCCCTCTTATGTGGTTAGAATACTCTAAATCAATTACTATGAAAGGTAGTTTATGAGCATTTATTGTTAGTCATCAATTCGTGTATTTCATTCAAAGTTCATTCTGTAGTTTTTTACATTCATTCTGAATAATCACTTAATCAGTCCAATGCATTTCGGGCTGAGTAGCCCTTCATCTGGGACAAATAACTAGAAGCAAAACGAAGAAAAATGATATTCAAATGTCTGAAAAACAATGGAAGTTATCTTCATACATTATATTCATGCGTTACACAATTCAACGAAAAAAGTATAAATTTGCGACAATGCTACAGTGCAACCCTGAGTGTCCTCAGTGATAAAAACATAAAAACGGCCGTTATCACTCACGAGTTATTCTTCCATATTCGCTAAGTCGTATCTTTCTTTTAATGCTGTTGAAATGAGAGTGTGTTAGTTCCCAAATATGATAAGTTCAGTCAAAGCGTTGAAGTGAAGGCTTTTAAAACGTACTTAATGGACGCGCTGCGTCTCCTGAAAGTTTCTCCGACCGTGAAAGCAACCTCGTCTAGCGCGAGTCAGCCGGTGTTGGCGGACTAACACGGTAGATGTTGGAAACGCCCACGGTGGGTTTTGCTGTATTAGTTAATACGATTGGTTTGAGTTCCGATCACATGATCGGAAAACCACCAATCGTAGGCTATCTTTCCTAAAATAAACATGGTGAAATGTGAGTTCGGCTGACTGTATAAAGTTATCTTTTCTATAAAAAAAAAGATGAATATGTAAACCATGGATGATCAGCAGTGTTAACATGGAAATAAAGATCACAGGATGCTTTCTTAAATTAAACGATAAAGGAGCAGGTTACAAGTAATGTCCTCAAGTAAAATAAAATAAAATACAATAAGGAGTGCAGATCGATCACCTATGTATCCAAACTGGAAGCAAGGATATAAAGGCCCAAAAAAGGCTTAATCAATTCCGGCAATTTTTACAGGTAGCACATAAATTCAATCCGGTCATTCAATCCATTTGGTTTACTGGAATTCAATAAATAAATCCAATGATTCTCTCTTTGTAGCAAGAAGCGGTTATTGTCTCTACCTTCCTGTTTTTCGACTGTCTCAAGTATGATGAATTGCAATTGAGAAACATTATGATGTGCTTTAACAAAGTGTGCTGCTACGGATGATTTCACATTCCCAGTTCTGATGTTCGACTTATGTCCGTTTAACCTGGTTTTTATCTTGCGTTCCGTTTTTCCAACATATACTTTGCCGCATGGGCATTTCAGCATGTAAATTAAGTTGGTCGTATCGCAGGTTCCATTTACTTTCAGTTTAATTTTATGACCCTTCATTGGATGGGTGATGTGGTCTCCTCTGATCAAGTTATTACAATTGCCGCATTGTAAACAAGGACGAGTTCCACGATATTTTTTGGCGACATCGTTGTGTGTTTAAGTAGTTCACCTAGATTTTTATTTCTTGAAAAGGCAAAAGTAGGGGGATTCTCGAAGGAATCTTTAAAGTCTGGTTCAGCTTTTAGGATGTTCCAATGTTTTTTAATTATTTTCTTGAAGTTCATGCTCGCGGTGGAGTATTTCGATACGACTGTCATTCTGTCTTCTTGTTTTCTCTGTTTGATAGTTAACAAGTCGGATCTTTGTATGTTATGTACTTTATTTTCGGCTGTTCTGATCAGGGCATCTGGATAGCCTCTTTCACGAAATCTTTCTCCCATTTCTGTGATTTTGATCTTGGCTTTTTTTGCATCCGATGTGATCCTTTTGACTCGCATCATTTGCGATAGCGGCAAGTTTCGTTTCAAAGGTTCTTGATGAAAACTAAGATAATGAAGGGTGTTGTTCATGTCTGTTTTCTTTCTGTACATTTCGGTTTCAATATTACCATGATGTAAGTTTATCCGTACATCTAGAAAAGTGATGGTCTCAGTGGAAATCTCCCAGGTGAACTGGATCCGATCGTCTTTTGTATTGAGGTTCATCAATGCTTCTTCGAGTAGTTCCCTTGAGTTTCTCCAAAGGATGAAGATGTCGTCTATGTATCGTACGAACAATTTGAGATTGTCCGTCCACTTTGGGTCTGTCAGTATATTTTGTGTTTCGTAAGCAAGAGCGGAGACATTTGCTTTTCAAGATGGAGAAGCTTCTAGAATTTACTCATTAATTGGTGAACAGATCGACCCCACCTCTTCCAACAGAACCAAGGAACAAAATCTCAAGCAATTACTCTACCTGTCTCGGAGACATGTTAATCAAAAGCTGCATGCTAACACACTCATCAAATATCATGAACTACAACGCATACCAAGAGGTCTTCGCATTGCCCTGAAACCTTCTCTTTGCAAGAATTCCCAAACGTTTCAAGATAAGTGGTATGCCATACTAAACAAGTGCTCCCTGGATCTTATTTTATTAATAATTGAAGAACTTTCCAGTATTCTTAGTGAACTCAATAAAGAAATGGATGAAATCACCGAAGAGCTATCCTCAATGATGACTATGGAAGAACTGGAAAGTATGTTGCAAGATGTGAAAAATCAGATTGAGAGACACACACAGGATGTGAATTAAAGGAAAATCCGCAAATTCAAGCATGATACGCTCGACTATAAATTAGGAGAGGTGTACACATGGGCAGATGTGTATGCCCAAAGACGCAGGAATCGCCCTTACACACCCTACACAGATACCTCCTCTTCAGGGAGTGACATGTCAAATAAACCTCCGTCTAACAGAATGCAACCTAACAAAAAGGGACCTACAACCGCTCCAGAAGAACTACACAAAGAAGCAGCACCTTCTACCTCCTCCACAGCAAATTCATCGGAAGTACCTGTTTTAGAACAAGGCCCCATAGAAATCGAAGACCCAGGAGGGGAAAAAGAACTCCCAACCACGAGAAGCGTGACCAGCAAGATCAAAGAAAAAGAAAAAAAGAAACAAACGAACAAGAACAACTAGTCATTAACATTTCTGACTACAGGCTGAAAGACGAAGAATTGAAACTACTTCAAAAAGGGACGTCCTTTGTTCCAACAACACGAACCAATTCTTTAGAACTGGAAATCAGTTTCTTTAAACTGATGCGCAAATTAAGACTACGCCACTATTTTGATAATGTTGCACCAAAATCAACGAGACAAGAACCTGATCAACTCGGAGGTTTACGACCCAAAAGCACCTTTATGGCCCAATGAGCCACAAGACATTGTATCTCTTTGAGACACTAGTTAAACAGGATCTCCAAAAAGTGAATTGTCAGAAGAAAAGTCACAACAACATCACTAATAAGGACTTAGCCATGTTGAAAAAACTATCTAGGAACAAAAACATCGTTTGCACTAAAGCAGACAAAGGCGGAGGCCTGGTTATCATGAATGCCACCATGTATGATCAAAAAGTCCAAGAACACATTACCGATATCAACACTTATGCTCCATTAGAATACAACCCAACTAATGAATTCAGCCAGAAACGTACGGAACTTATCAAAGCCAAAGATGACGGTATAATCAATGAGAGGACAAGTACATTTTTGACTACGCTACACCCAAAGAGTCCAGTGTTTTACGTGATGCCAAAAGTTGATAAAAACCTTCTTGATCCACCACTACGTCCAATTGTCTCAACTAAAAACAGTCTACATGAGCCCATTGGCCAATACATTGACCGACTGATGCAACCAACAGTTCAACATATGGATACGTATATCCGAGACACCACCGACTTCCTGTCTAAATTGAACTCCTTGGAACTTGACAATGAAGAACAACTCATACTCTGCACCGCAGATGTAAAATCCCTTTACACCTCCATCCCCCATGGGATGGGCATTGAAGCCATGGAAGAAGCCATACTTACGACTGATTTAGATCCTCAGTTACAGACCTTCCTGATGGAACTCGTTAATTTTACTTTGTATCACAGCTACTTCAAGTATAAAGACTCCTGGTATCAGCAACTTATTGGGACCAGTATGGGCAATTGTGCAGCACCAGTGTATGCTAATCTATTCATGAAAGCTTATGAAACACAAAATATACTGACAGACCCAAAGTGGACGGACAATCTCAAATTGTTCGTACGATACATAGACGACATCTTCATCCTTTGGAGAAACTCAAGGGAACTACTCGAAGAAGCATTGATGAACCTCAATACAAAAGATGATCGGATCCAGTTCACCTGGGAGATTTCCACTGAGACCATCACTTTTCTAGATGTACGGATAAACTTACAACATGGTAATATTGAAACCGAAATGTACAGAAAGAAAACAGACAGGAACAACACCCTTCATTATCTTAGTTTTAATCAAGAACCTTTGAAACGAAACTTGCCGCTATCGCAAATGATGCGAGTCAAAAGGATCACATCGGATGCAAAAAAAGCCAAGATCAAAATCACAGAAATGGGAGAAAGATTTCGTGAAAGAGGCTATCCAGATGCCCTGATCAGAACAGCCGAAAATAAAGTACATAACATACAAAGATCCAACTTGTTAACTATCAAACAGAGAAAACAAGAAGACAGAATGACAGTCATATCGAAATACTCCACCACGAGCATGAACTTCAAGAAAATAATTTAAAAACATTGGAACATCCTAAAGGCTGAACCAGACTTTAAAGATTCCTTCGAGAATCCCCCTACTTTTGCCTTTTCAAGAAATAAAAATCTAGGTGAACTACTTAAACACACGACGGATGTCGCCAAAAAATATCGTGGAACTCGTCCTAGTTTACAATGTGGCAATTGTAATAACATGATCAGAGGAGACCACATCACCCATCCAATGAAGGGTCATAAAATTAAACTGAAAGTAAATGGAACCTGCGATACGACCAACTTAATTTACATGCTGAAATGCCTGTGCGGCAAAGTATATGTTGGAAAAACGGAACGCAAGATAAAAACCAGGTTAAACAAACATAAGTCGAACATCAGAACTGGGGATGTGAAATCATCCGTAGCAGCACACTTTGTTGAAGCACATCATCATATTTCTCAATTGCAATTCATCATACTTGAGACAGTTGAAAAACAGGAAGGTAGAGACAATAACCGCTTCTTGCTACAAAGAGGGAACCATTGGATTTATTTATTGAATTCCAGTAAACCAAATGGATTAAATGACCGGATTGAATTTATGTGCTACCTGTAAAAATTGCCGGAATTGATTAAGCCTTTTTTGGGCCTTTATATCCTTGCTTCCAGTTTGGATACATAGGTGACCGATCTGCACTCCTTATTTTATTTTATTTTACTTGAGGACATTACTTGTAACCTGCTCCTTTATCGTTTAATTTAAGAAAGCATCCTGTGATCTTTATTTCCATGTTAACACTGCTGATCATCCATGGTTTACATATTCATCTTTTTTTATAGAAAAGATAACTTTATACAGTCAGCCGAACTCACATTTCACCATGTTTATTTTAGGAAAGATAGCCTACGATTGATGGTTTTTCGATCATGTGATCGGAACTCCAACCAATCGTATTAACTAATACAGCGAAACACACCGTGGGCGTTTCCAACATCTACCGCGTTAGTCTGCCAACACCGGCTGACTCGCGCTAGACGAGGTTGCTTTCACGGTCGGAGAAAACTTCCAGGAGACGCAGCGCGTCAATTAAGTAAGTTTTAAAAGCCTTCACTTCAACGCTTTGACTGAACTTATCATATTTGGGAACTAACACACTCTCATTTCAACAGCATTAAAAGAAAGATACGACTTAGCGAATATGGAAGAATAACTCGTGAGTGATAATGGACGTTTTTACGTTTTTATCACTGAGCACACTCAGGGTTGCACTGTAGCATTGTCACAAATTTATACTTTTTTCGTTGAATTGTGTAACGCATGAATATAATGCATGAAGATAACTTGCATTGTTTTTCAGACATTTGAATATCATTTTTCTTCGTTTTGCTTCTAGTTATTTGTCCCAGATGAAGGGCTACTCAGCCCGAAATGCATTGGACTGATTAAGTGATTATTCAGAATGAATGTAAAAAACTACAGAATGAACTTTGAATGAAATACACGAATTGATGACTAACAATAAATGCTCATGAACTACCTTTCATAGTAATTGATTTGGAGTATTCTAACCACATAAGAGGGAAGCGCCAGGGGATGCTTCCAACATCTGTTGGAAACACAGTTCTTGATGTTAGTAATTGACGTCCCTGACAAGAGACGCCACCCAGGCAGCAACCTCAGACCTTGACAAGATTTATCAACTACCTAACATGAAACTTTAAATAAAATTTTGAGCTGTGCAACTGTCCACCTTTCCAGTATAGGATGACCTCATCCGAATTACCAGATTTGTGATCTAGGCATGATGGAGGGAGAGCGCCTGCTTTCTCATAAAGTGACTGATTTCTGTACTTCTCCAGCTGGGGGGTGAGTTCTTTTGAGTCTGGAAGAATATCCACAATAGCAGAAAGCCCCTGTGATTCAGCACCATTTTGAATCATGGCCTTCTTTGCAGATTACATTTATTATTCTGGACATGAAATGGGAATGGCTACAAGTGAGAAGCTACAGTCCAACTCTTCTTTAGTGAGACTCCATCCAAAGATGGCCACCAAAAGCACACTCAACTCCAAAATGGCCACCAAACATCAACACTATTCCAGGATGTCTCTTTCTGAGACCAGTCCCTTCCTGTCAAGTAGTTCCTGCTCAGAGATCATCTGCTTACTTTGCTACCTGCATATATATTGCCCCTGAGTATGGTACCAGTGTGTCGCAACTCCTCTGGCTAGGTGTTGCTATTGGCCTCTTCCTTCCTTCCCTGCTCCACCTCCTGCTCTATTCCAGCTCCACTCAAGCTGCAGCTCTTCTCCAGCCCTGCCTTCTCCAGATCCACCTCAGCCCCAGTCATGGCATCTCCACCTCTCTTGGAGCTCCTGCTCCAATTCTGCTCCAGTCCTTGCCTATATCCAGACCCTCGGCGTTGCAAGTGCTGTCTTTCAATTGGGACCCAGCACCTTGCAGTTGGTTGTGCATTTGGGAGTTTTCCTCTTGGAGCCTCTCTGAAACCGGTGTTTCATCTGCAGCAGCCAGTGTGGCTACAGGAAGACAATGTTATTTTCTCAGAGTCTCTAATAAAGAGGCCAAACCCCTCTCTGCAGCCCTTGATAATGCCAACTCTAACCGAGCCACAGACTTCACAGAGATCTAGGACTTGGTAAGTGACCGAGCATGGACCGAGGACCACGGGCCAGCTTCTGCTTTCAGTGGTAGGCGAGGTCAGATTGGTCAGTGAAATAATCTGGGAGTTTCCAGAGACTGTTGAGAAGGTTCCTGAAGATGTAAAATGTCCAGACCATGTGGAGGGCACCCAGGTGTTTTAGCTTCCAGTGGCTGGCTGGATTACTGCCAATCACCCTTTGGACACCGAAGCAATACACAGCCTCATGAGGAGGGGCTGGTGTTCCTCAGGTGCTGGTCGGTGAAGAACAGGCCATGGGGAACTCTGGTTGTCTCACTGTCGCTACCATGTAAAACCAAGTAAGAATGCTCTTGCTCTCCTCAGGAAGACTCAGAGTGGCACTCTTCATGCCAAGCTTTGCATCTCTATACAGAGCTTAATCTGTAAAATATTAAGTACCGGTGCCCAAAGGTTTCTCAGAAGCCCGCGGCCGGTGCTGCTGAAGGTCAGGGTTGCAGCATACCTAGGCTGTGCAATCTTATTTCCACCTCATGCCGCTTTCTTCCATCACTATACACTTTCTAACCCCATTATCTCACTCATTGAGTTTCTTTTTTTTGTTACCTGTTTTGTTATGTTATGTTATAGGGTATTTGTTAAGCGCAAGGCTACTCCAAGGAGTGTCCTGGCACTATCTTGACTCCAGAACATAGCAAAAGAAGGAACAGCCAACCGTAGCTAACTAGTCTGTACTACTGTTGAAAAAGCCAGGTTTTAAACTTCTCCTAAAGCTAGGAAGATCACGTTCTTCCCTAAGAGAAAAAGGGAGACTATTCCAAAATGTTGCCACTACCACCTGAAAGGAGTGACCTCCTTTGTAAGAACGGCAGAACTTAGGCACAATTGTCAGTTGCTGGGATGATGATCGCAGAGTTTTGAGCGGTTTGTAGGGCTGAATTTTATTCCTAATGTACAGGGCCCGATGTTAGTTAGGGCCTTAAAAGTTAGGACCGGGATTTAAAAATGACCCTTTGTCTCACTGGTAGACAGTGTAAAGACCATGGCCGGACCCAGACATGTGTGACCTGTGTCTGACCATGAGCACGGCCCTAGCTGCCGTATTTTGAACTACCTGCAGGCGATTCACTAAGTAGTCCGGAAGGACCAGGTACAACACATTTACGTAGTCCAGCCTTGATATGATCAGGGCCTGGGTCACGGTTTTCCTGTGAGGGATAGGAAGCAAAGGGAGGAAATTCCTCATTATTTTTAAAAGCCCGAAACAGGTGCCAGCAACCGATTGAACCTGGGACTTACTGGTCATGTCGGAGTCCAACTTCACTCCTACATTTTTTGCGGTGGAGACTGGTCTCTCAGGTGGAGATAGATTTTTAGGCCACCATTGACGCCACTCGTCACCTGGAGTGTGTCCAAAAAAGATAATTTCTGCTTTGTCAGAGTTGCAGAGCAACTGATTTTGCCTAAACCAGTCGAACACCTTGGTTAGGCAAACATTGACTTCATTACCATTAAGCACCTCATCCTTCTCACAGGTGAACAGCAATTGCTGTCTCTTTGTTCCTGTTCACAGTCTTTCTCTTCCTCCTTTCTTTTAGTGTTCTTTCCTCCCTTGCTCTGGCTCCCAGCCTTATGAAGAAAAATAAGTGCCAATCCTCCACAAATGAGTGCCGGTTTTCTCAATATGCAACCACCGGCTCAAATTAAGCACTGACTCTATCTCAAAAGCTTTCATGAACAATTCCCCAGTCATTATGAAAGTTTTACACGCAAGGCCGGGTGAAATAAATGTTGTCGTTTTGTGAAAGGACACTGCATTAATCCGTTTTTTTTCTCACTCAATCCTTAGGTTACCTCAGGCTCACGTTACTTTTTGCTTGCCCATACATATGTTGGCCTCTCAGCTCCTACTTAGCTGCAGTACCATCTGAACCCTCATCTGCGGAAATGCTCCTCATTCATCAAAGGTACCCAACACAATGTCCACCAACAGATTTGGAACTCTTTATGTTAGCAGCGCTCTCAGGGGAGAGGAACCACACAGCAGTTGGTGCACTGATGGTTGATGAACACAGTTGCATTTGTTTGCCATTGTTCATGCTTAAGGACTAATGTTTCCTCTTTTCAAGGGGGGATACATACTGTTTGTTATTTTAGTTATTATGGTTGGTTGTCTGTCTTTCCAAAGAAGTGTGTTGGGCCCATGGTGTTGCCTGCTGGATGGAGTCCAGGCAGCTTCTACAACTCTACGGGTTATTTCTCTTTATGGTAATGAGGTGTTGTGTCTAGTGTCTGCAGTCACAGTCAGTGACTCACACCAGACCAAGTACAGTGGTGTATTTCTTTATTTGCCAAGTTCATCAATTGTTACATGTTCATCTACACATGGGAGAGAATGTCTCCACCCATGCTGTCCCTTAGTTGTCCTGCCTTGGAATGTCCTTTCCTTTTCTGCCTTCTTCATTCATCCCCACACATGACGTGGTGTCCAGTATCCAGCTGGCATCCCCCATAGTCCTCGTGACCTCCCCTACATGACTTGAGCACAGTGATCTCTTCTACCCCACAGCAGTGTGAGGAACTCTGAGCAAACCCCATGGTAGTCACTCATCTGCACTTTCTCTTATGACATTATTCCAAAGAGCCTTAAAGTGCTGATCCCGGGCTGTGATCTATATATACACTCAGGAGACAGGCAGGCTGGTGGCTCCTGTTTACTAGCGCCTAGACACCCGCATGCTACAGCACCTCCAAAAACTCCAGAAAGCGACGGCCATTTTGAGAATGAGTAGAATAAATGATGTAATATATGCTATAACCCTTTTGGTCCAGGCTGTTGCTTGAAATCAGTTTCCCAGACCCGGGCTGTCTGTGGACAGATGATGCATTAAACAGATAAACACCGGTTTGAACGCGGGAATCCATTATGGCAGCTCCGGAGCGATACACGGGCTGACAGCCCAGAGGCCAGGTAATTCCCGCTCTGTAAGTTTATTGCAGGAGGTGGGATCCCTAATGCACTTCAAGTGCTGTTTATGGGTTATTTGATTGCATCTGTTGTCAGGAAAGCACTTTCCCCGTCCGTGAACACCCTGCCTGGATTATAAATGGCGGCATTGTGCGGAGGGCGGGAGCCTGGCCAGCGCCCGCCCGTCTCTTCCGGCTGCACGCGGTCTTGGCGCCTGTCCCCGTTTCATTAACCTTGTCTTTCCTCCTCTCTGGTTCTTTCGGCAGGCCGGAATAACCTTCATTTGTCAATCTGACTGGGCAGGCAGCTGAGTCGGGCGCTCTGGGCCAGCAAGCCCCAAAGCATGGGCTCTCTGTCAGGTCTGATGCCTTGTGCAGTGGCGGCTTGTGGAATCTAGAAGTGGTGAGGCACTGACTTGGCAGGCAGTGGAGTCAGGCGTGCTGGGCCGGCAAGCCCCAAAGCAAGGGATCTCTCTGTCAGGTCTGATGCCTTCGCAGTGGCGGCCTGTTGAATCTAGAAGTGGTGCGCCAGAGGGGTCAGAGCTGGCCAGCACTCCAGCGAGCCCAAACTAGAAGAGGGCGATGCGGCAGACGGGGGTTCTTCTCCCACTGAGAAAGTTTTGGAAAAAAAAGATTCAAATACTTCGTTTAAAGCATACATTTAAAAAAATCTCATTAGAAACAAACCGAAAGATACCCCATGTTTAGTATCAACTTGGTCTGTTTGCAAAATGACTTATAACCCCCAAGTCAAGAACACACCCACCCAAAGATAGACATCTCTCTCCCCTTGGACCATATCTCCCACCACAGGCCAGTAGGCCACATCTCCTACCACAGGCTACATCTCCCACCACTGACCACATCGGCACCATATGACAGGCCACATTTCCCACCATATACTAGACCACATCTCCACCTCATACCACATCCATACCACAGACCACATCCCCGCTATAGGATAGGCTATGTTCCCCACTGCAAATCACATCTCCCACAACATGATAAGCCATGTCTCCCACCTCGGACTACATCCTGACCATAGGAAACATGCGCACAGTTGACCATGTTCCCATAGATGACATCTCCACCTTAGACCACATTCACACCATGGGCCACATCTCCCCCATATTGCAGGCCACATCTTATATCTCCCATCTCAGGTCGCATCTCCCACCATAGATCATATCTGCTCCTCTACACCACATCTGCAACATAGGCCACATCTTCCATGTCATCCCACATCCCCTACTTGAGGTCAGTGCTTAATTTGTGCTGGTGCTTTCCGGTACTTGGCACCGGCATTTAATTGTCAAACACATGGTCTTCTGGCTGTCTGCCAAATGGTGGCGCTGTTTGTCTGATTTAGAGATGAGCACAACAACAGTTGTTTATTAATTCAAAATACATAAAAATGACTAATACCTGCTACCCAAGCTATTCTTATAGCTTTAGGGTCCTGCAATAGTCTAGAAATGTCACACTTGTAGGAGTGTGATTGTTAGTAGTTGTGTTGACACTGTCGTCGGCAGCACTGGCAGGGGTAATGGGTAGTGCAAGCTGTGGTAGCCTCCTGACCAGGGCACTGGCACTTACTGCTTTACAAATAAAGCACTGCTTGTTTCCACATCTGAGTCATAGACCATATCTTTCACCCCATAGGCCACATTTCTTGGTTCTGACCACTGTGTGGAGAGTCGCAGAATGGTAATGAAAACTGCACAGAGACTACACAACCAATGACAGCTTCCTTGGGTTTAAGGTGGGGCACACTCAGGAAGGCATCATTGAGGCATTAGGGGAGGCAGTCGAGGGACAGACACAAAAAGCCAAGAAGGGTAGGAGGGTAATGGGGCAGGGACATGTGTAGGGGGGCCAGTTAAGAAAGCACATGGAACAAGGGCCCGGAACCACAGGGGAGCACTGACAAGCAGACAATGCATTAGGGCACATACAATGAGGCATAGGCTGAGGGGGCATAAAAGGAGATGCGCAGCACAGTAGGTGAAGAGGATAAGCAAGAGTCACATGGATGGCCTAATTCACTGAAAGCACAAGAGGGTAGAGGAAGGGACAGAAAGGTAATGTAAGCAGTTCAATGATGGCACAGTGCATTGAAAGCTCAAGTGGGCAGAGGGATACAGACAAACGTGGTGCATAGTACTGCGGCTCAGGAGGAGTCCTGGCAATTTTCCTGGGTTCATGTGTGACTAGCTGCTCCAGTTCGGGTCTTTCCCTTTGCTTTCTTGTTGTATTATTTATTCCACTATAAAACCAGGACTACAAGTTCCAGAATGCAAAGCTGCTATTCACAAACAGATCTGCAAAACTAGCAACAATGAAGGCGATGTAAGTATGTACAGAAGGCATGGTAGTCAACAGAACAGGAACATATTTTTTTGGTGTCAAACGTTAGACTGCCACTCTTGCTCATCCTTGATTGATAAGTTGTCAATGATGGCCTACTGGACGAGCCATAGAGTTGCACTCAGGCTGACAGATAGTCAGGCAAGCAGTGGGAGCCTGGGATTGCCTAAGAGTGGGGCACAGCAGCAGCTGGTCCAGTGCTCACTCTCCTGGTCTCCATTGGTGACCACAAGCACTAAGCCCCAGCCTTGAACTGGAAAGTGTGCAGGTGCAGTTAACAGTCTATGCAGTGAGTTAAAAGGAGACGATTATAGTGAGTGTCGCCGGTTTTAGGGACTCGTGTCCATCTTCCAACAACCTTTCCAGTTCTGGATTTTTATTTAACATATCAGGACATTCTGGGAGTTGTAGTATTGGTTCATTTTTATTGAGACAATTAGACCACCACATCTGACTGATACGTAAAAGCAAAGTCCAGGAATGGAAAAATGGAGGCAAGCGAGGACCTCACCCAGCCAGCATGCGCTGTTGTACTCTTTCGCCTGCTTCCCATACAAAAAAATCTCAGTCACCGGACATTGTTGTAGTGTTGGGCTTGCGCACCCTGTAGTTGTTTGGGGAATTAGTTTTACTCGTATTGAATTTTTCAGGGAGCAGCATGATGACAAAAGGAGTTAATTTATAATGAGGCGAGCCCCTGCCTTAGCACTGCCCGAGCCAACTACAACTGGCCTTTGTCTGTGTCATGGCTCTGTCCGTGCAGACTCAAAAACACATTGGAAGTTATGACAGTCACACTTTTGCACCTTTGCCACAGCACTGTGCCAAGTGTTGCTGGGTTGTTCAACTCTCACACCAAGTGCATGATTAACCCGCCCTCCATATCATACTGTCTTGCTTAGAGTGGTGTCACTGTCGGTCTGGGGCTCTCTAGTGCCCCTCTCCAGGTTGTTGCTCAGTAGCTGGCCTATTGTGTCACCTCAGCGTGAGGTGGTCACGAGTCACGTGCACGTTATACCCTCTCACCCAATGTACTTTAGTATCTTTAGCAGGGCTTTAAGTGGGATGAAAAAACTGGGGGGTCTCTCAAATGGGCGTGGCCAATGTAATTAAGGGTGTAGCTTCAAAACACGTACGGTAACAATCTGTCCTTAGAATAGTGTGCCGTCCGACTTGTATTTTGCTGTTTCTGTCATTGCATCCAGATATATCATACTACAGGTAACATCATATCTAAACAAGTTAGGACTATTGGCTTTGCCAATGGTTGTTAGTTGCATAAGATAAATAAGCAGCAACTATGGCTTGTATATAATATTGAAAAAGCTTCCACTTAAAGCCCTGATGACACCACGACAATGTTGCTGCTCCTGAGTTTCAAAAAGAGAATGAAAATCCAGAGAGAAACTGACTCTCTTTAAAGGATTTCCCTTCTTCTACAACGCTCACCTGGCATGACGTCATGCAGTAACTTCTCCAATAGTGAGAAGTGAGCAGTGTGAGCACACGCACACTAGTGAGAAGTGAGCAGTGTGAGCAGCGCACATCGATGTGCCTGCTGTCACTGCAGTCAGGAAACAAACGGACTGCCTGTGCCAGAGCATGAAACAGAGCCCGATAGAGACCCGTTTCGAGGTTTCCTTTAAAAACCTGCCAGTGCTCAGCACCGGTGAGACCCGGCCCACTTAAAACCCTGATCTTTAGTATATCCTCCTCTATACATGGTGGCACATGAGCGGTCGGGGGGGGGGTGTTGAGTGCATCCCTACCTCTGCGAACTGCACAGCGCTGTTCACCAGTTTAACTGGCACATACCTTTCTCTGCTTAGGGTGCCCGACAACGGCAGCCCATCTCCTCTCCCTAAAAAGACATCTTGGCCCAGATTTACTAGGCGCTGTTGTTGCAATTGCATCCCGCAAGACGAGGGAAGGGCTAAAGTTACAATTATTTGCATGTCTCTGCATGGCATAGTAAATCTAGAGGAACACAAAGCAGCTCTAATGGCTCAAGTGCATTACTCTGCGTTGGGAAGGTGTTCCATGGGTGGACTATGGTAATTCCCATGCCCCCACCCAGAGATGTTTGTGCATTCCCGGATTTACTAAGGGTAGTAAACCTGGAAATGCATCAAAATGCTGCCCCATCTCAAAAGAGAAGTAACAAGGACAAATATGTTTATTTCTTCTCGTTATTTTCGCTTTCTACGCGTGCTGCATTCTACAGCTCACGTAGAAATGTCTTTGAGGATTGTGTTTGTGCAGGAAGGTGTCCGTTCCTGCACAAAACAATCCTGCCTACAACGCAGGCACCATTTGCACTATGCACCATGGTGCAGGGGTTGCCTGCGTTGGCACTAGGCTGCACACAGTGCACCAGTGCAGAGAGAGAGAGAGAGCAGGATAGAGCCGCATATCAATAAATATGGTGCATTCATGTTCTCTCCATTAGACACAGCGCACCACGTTGTTTTGCAGCTTTGTATGACATCAAATGTTTGTAAATCTGGCCCTATAGCTTTCTTCTGCATAGTTCCAGCACATCTGACTGCCTTCCAGGGAAATGTTGTTCCTTTCATCTGTAGTGTCATCTGAAATTTCTGGCTCACCATGGTCTCAGGCTCCTAAACCGAAGCTTTGGGTTGAAAGCCTGAACATGTATTTGACTGCCAGTGGTGTGGCTGAAGATAAGCAGAGGCCTATGCCTCTACACTTTGCTTGAGATTAGTACTGAAGCAGGGCTGCATTTCACCAAAACCACGACTGTAGCAACACTAGCAAAGTCAGACTATGAGCGACTCCTGTTGTGCCAACAAGGCAGTGCTTTACTTGTAAAAACAACAATTGATGGACAGAATGCAGAACAAAGTCATACATTCACCCCAGTACAGAGATCTGGGCCTAAATACATCATTATTTTGCTCACCACACCACCCCAGTTCAGACATGGCCATATGCAAATCATCCATGACCCTCTGCCTCATGGGAACAGTCTAGCCCGAACTGCCAAGCCATGTCTTACCTGGACCGGAATCAAGTATCCTAGGACCGGTTTCTTGACTCCAGTGGCGTGGAGAGCACGGGACTCACTTCTGAGCATACCCGTCCCGCTCGGGATAACAAATGCAAAAACAACAATTGATGGACAGAATGCAGAACAATGTCAAACATTCACCCCAGTACAGAGATCTGGGCCTCAATCCATCTTTATTTTGCTCACCACACCACCCCAGTTCAGACATGGCAATATGCAAATCATTGTTATTGTTATTGTTATTGTTATAGTGAGTTTATATAGCGCCGGGTCACCTACAGGTCTTGACCCTGTGCCCAGGGCCGGACTGGGAACTGAAAGCAGCCCTGGCAAATTGTGCCAGACCAGCCCCCGCCCGGCACGTAGCGAGCGAGCGCAGCGAGCTAGCCTGACCACTACTAGGGTGGTTTGGGGGGGTTCTCCCCCCAAGAAAACTTTGGAACAAGACAGAACAAAATGGTGAATTTTACAGCACATTTTTCATTACATATTTAATTGTATCACCTTTCAAAGCACAGTAAATAGTAGATGATGACCTTAAAGAGCACCAGGTTACCCACCCACTCATATCTACCCATATACATACTTACAGAGATAACCAAACATAGACATGAGTAGTGAATCAGAGAGAACAAAGTAAAAGCCCCCAAATGGTGTGTAGTGAGCAAGCGCAGTGAGCAACCACTTCTAGGGGGAGTTTGGAGACAGAAAGGTCAAAACAAAGCATTTTTCAACACATTTTTTATTACATATTAGATTGTAGAATCCATAGCATGGAAATTACCTTATATGCGTACAACAGAGTATATCGAAGAAAGAACGTGTGAAATCAATATTACGGTAGAAGCAAAAAAAGAGGGAGTAAGCAAAGTTAAACGGACTAAAATCAGGTCTCGACAAATCAATGCATAGAAGTGTTACTAGAGAGACACAACACAGATCACATGAACAGGCCAGCCTCTAGGAATAAATACAATACAAACAACCTCTTATCTGGCCTATCTAATTTATACAATGGTATTACTCGAAATGGACATTTCCCCAAGAGAGACAAAATCTCAGCACAGAAATTAAATTCTTTCCAGTTTTATTTATCAAAAATATACTTTTTATTTTCCTGCATTTTCATACACTTTTTTAAATAAATTTGTGTTAGACTCATATTCTCATAAAAACAACAATTACAAATGAGAGGCAAATATATCACATTTCACTTGGATGGACTATGATTGGAATCTCACAGTTTTGATTAAATTTATAGTGACCCCCAAAAAAAACAAAAATTCTCACACCATCATCCTTCCATCCTTCTCACCTTGCATTCTTCTCACACATACCATCAATCATACCACATAGAAAAATGACAATAAAAACACATCTGAGATGGAATCATGCTCACTAAAACATATCCATCATAGTTTTCAAAATCACGGTTTAGGTGTTTACAGAACCATCATATTTATTTCCGATTAGTTCTTCTTTTAGTTTGACTCTTTGATAAGATTCCCAGATGTGTGATGGCTGGCCAACACACGTTTTGTTGACCACAAATAATTTATGTCACCTTCTTCAGGGCCACATGAACAATATAGTTTTCATCTGTTTAGTGGTGTGGGGGTCTATATGCGTTTTAAGACATGAAAGTGTCTCTAGTTTAAAAGAATCCAGGAAGTTGACATCCAAAGAGAGATTCTCTGAGGTAATAATTCCTTAATGTAATAGTTATAGTGCTGCAGTGATATATTCCTTAGTTCCAAGGTAATCTGAGCTTGCAAAGTATTTCACTCATGACGAGTCTTTAACTGAAAATCTACTCCATCCGTCTCTACTCGTTCGCACTACACCTCTTCAGACAGATCACTTTGATTCTGTCTGAAGAGACTCTCCTCTTAGGCCTTAAATCAATTGGGGGATACCTTACTGTACACAGACCAGCCTTTCACACAGAGAGGGAGGCCTAATTGGTGTTTACCCTGAGCACATCTTCAAAGCCGTGAGTGTGACTCAAGCAAGACACATCATGACATTTTATTAAGGTCATCAAACATATGCCCTTAAAACTACAACTAGAGTAGTCCTCCTTGTGGTCTGCTTGGCATGAATGCGTGCGCCTTGAGCGCCCGCACCACCCCAGTTTTTAAAGCGCTATGTTTTGGTAATGCTATAAGAAATGGTGTTATTGGCATTTCACTCCGTTTTATCCCTTTTTGTTCTCACTTTTCAGGCCCCATTCAAAGTGTGGCTAATGGACTCTGCTTCCTTTGCCCTCACAAAACAACTTCAGCTGTATCTGCTGTGCGTGCCACTCGCCTGGTGATCCAACCCAGGTTCTGAGTACTGTACAGACAGCCGATAAGAAGCTATCTTCCACCTGACTTCCAATTGCCACTCACTCAAAATTCCCTCACCATTCTAAATTCCAAAAATCAAGCCACATTCATTCTCACTTTCCCTTTTCCAGTTAGGCAACATTCCAACAACAACTCAACTCAAACCTACAATGCTCATCATAAAAATGAAGTGCTTTGGCTCTTGGTTATGCACAGATTTAGATTTAGAGCTCAGGCAGTTCTGGACTGGAAGATGTCTGTAATTGGGATATGCAGCTATGTGCAGGTAATGGGAGCCCACCCTGCCCTGAAAGCAGCCATCTAGCCTGTAGTCTAATTGGAAAATGACAGAGTGGTACTGTGTTCAGCTCAGCCCGGGCTCAGAATGTTATCCTACAGGACGAGTGTACTTATGAGCACTGTTCCCTCTAATCTGAGGGTTTGAGTGGTAGCCTACACTGTGCTTTTAAGCTGCGCAGTGAGCCTTGGGAGGCGCAAACCACATTGGATGGTCTGACAGCCATACATTACTTCATTAGCCTTTATGTGGTGCAGAGCGGTGATAAAAAAATCTGATAGTGTATTTTTGTTTCAGCTAAGTAGTGCACTGCACAAGGCCTACATAGTTGATTGGGGAAATAGAGAAGAAGTGGCTGCTAGGGACCGTTTGTTTGTAGGGATGTGACCAGAGGGGGAAGCTTAGAAGCTACAGCTTGTATATATATATATATATATATTACCATGGCAGCTTTAGTTGGTGATTCTACATTTAGACATGCATATAGGGTGAATGAGAAACACCTGGAGTGAAACATAGTCCTGACTCAGGAGGAAAGCAATGGAGTCCAAGCTAGTTGCCAGTTTTCAATTAGTAGGGAGTACAGTATGGCATTCCAAGCCCAAGCCCCCTCTTAATCCATTACAATGCGCAAATAAGACGCCTGCTCTGCTCCGAGTCCGACCTTATAGCCTAGACTAGAGCCAGGAGGCCAGCCCAGCCAAGGCCCGAGCCAGTGCAGCCACCACCACCATTTTATCCCTCTCACATTTACTAAAAAAACATATACCTCCATTTGTGGAGATCTAAACTTCCATGGTTGAAGTCTTTGCACATACGACATCTATCCCTGGGTCATGTGCTGTCCAAAATCACTAAGGTATATATTTTTTAACTATCTCCAGATAGGCTCTAAAGATACCCCTTTAGAGCGTAATATTATAGGAGTTTTTTTATGCTTATTACCAGTTTGGCCCTGGCTCGAAGGCATGTCTATTAAACAGATGTAAAATGACATCCCCTTCTAGTGGGTGCCGGCGTAATGGACCTATGTCTAGAGACAAGGAATCAAAAGATTGTTTGGGGTGAAAAAATTATATGGAGAAAAGATGTAAAATATAGAAAATATGTTCAGCATGTCGATGTGGAATTCATTATATTACACCGCTATGTGTCAATGGTGAGTGTGGCACATCAGGAGAGAGGGTAGGTCCCCATTCAGTGGGGAATTCCAAACTCAAGTCTGGAGGTATGAAGATGTATAATTATACGGCCAATGTCTATACTAAATTCAGATCAACGTTCCCTTGCGGGTGCAACCAAACAAATCATCAGTCTGGAAAACTCATTATTATTTTAAAAAGTTGATAAATAGTGGTAATTAAACATCACATTTACGTGGTACTGCATCCTGCAACATGGGTGGGTAAAAAATATTGTCATTTTCAATGCCAACAGGTCTAACTTTAACAAATGTGAGACCAATTGCATTGGAAATGCAATCGGTCTCACATTTGTTGGAGTTATTGGCATTTTAAATGCCAATGTTTTTTACCTACCCATGTTGCAGGATGCAGTATCATATGTGGCTAAAAGAGGTCCCATGGCACTGCAGCCTGAAAAGTTGGATTTATAGGCATTGTAAATGGCAATGTTTTTTACCTAGCCATGTTGCAGGGTGCAGTACCAATATATGTTGATATGTTGATTTCTGCTTGTATTTTCCTCTTTCCATGTGTGTTGCATTCTGCAGCACACTTAGAGAGGGTGTCCTTTTCTGCACAAAAACTATCCTGTCTGCAATGGAGGCAACCTTGCACCACAGTGCAAGGGTGCCTGCATAGGCGCTAGGTTGCCGATCCTGCACCAGTGCAGGCAGAAAGGACAGGAAAGCACCGTATGCTTAAATACGGTTCAGTCCTGCCCTTTCACTTTGGCATAGGGCAGCGCAGCAAAGTTGCTGTGCTGTGCTGCCCTACGCCAAAATGCCATAAATGAGACCCCCAATCTTTAACCTACACACTCATTCATATGCCTATATTCCTGAAGCTAGCAGCAATAACTTGTAGGACTATGCACACTACTGGGCTTATTTAGAAGCCCCTTGCACCACCCGTATGTCACTTTTCCCATGTTAAAAATGACTCAAAAGTGGTGCATGAGGCTTGTAAATAAGCCCCTATGTACTCACATAAAATGTAAAAGACTGACTGTAGGGCCAATTGTGCAGTGGACATGTTAGAAAACTTCCACTGTAAGCTGAGTGTGAGAAAGGAAGCTAAACACCACCATGAGACTGCCACAGGATCATCAACAAGAGCGACCTGAGTCAAAGTGCCAGCAATCAGCAGACCTGATGTGAACTCCTGCAGGGTACAGGGCAGACCTCTTACAAGAGGCATAAACACCCCGACTGAGAGGATGGACGCCCCAGCCAAGGGCTCAGCAAAGTGGGTCTTGCAGCATTTCAGACAACAAATTACCAGTGCATGGGAGTGATGCTGGTGGGTGCAGAACTGGAATGAAGAGGCACAAGACCTGTGACAAGACGAGCAACACTTCTAAGTGAAGACAGCAGGCAACCAGACATTGAAGATAAAGAGTTCCTGTACGTGGCACCATTGAAACTCCTTCGCAAAAAAGTCGCAATGCAACCAATGAAAGTGTACAAGCATTGGTATAGCCAATAGGTCTCGCCTTTTGGACGTGATAAGTGTTTAGCCATGCAGCGAGACCAGTGAGAGGAAGGGGGATGTTAGTGGATGCTGTGTAAAGGTACCATGGATTATTGATGAGTCCCGCATACTCACAAAAGCCAGAGGACTCTAGAGCATTCCCTCAAGGTGGACTGTGGTAGATAGTTTTTAGTGGGTGCTGGATACAGTATGACTCATGATAGTAATGATGAATGCAGGATACCATCTTTGGATGCTGGGTGTTGTAAGTAAGTACTGGTGGTTTCTCAAAGTGATGGAATTAGGTCTGTGATGGCCAGTGAGTACGCAGTAAAGGGTTCAGTCTGTAACATGCACGATGTTGTGAGAGGGTACTGATGGTATATGAAGGTGATGAGGGAATAGGAATGGCCAGTTGTTTATGTTGACTAACAACAATACAGGATGATGATGTGCTATCTCTGATGGCATAGAGTGTTGTAACTCTATGATGAATGATGTTAGTGATTGGTGCCCTCATGGTGTATGTGATGCAGTTTAGTCAGTGGGCTATGGATACAGGGGGCCTTATTTATGAGGCCATGCGATTTTTTTGCACTTCCGTTGCATCACTTCTCATAAATGAGGCCCAGGGTGCCTCAAGCGATGCCTGTTTGGTGTTGCATTTTGTTGCCAGTGATTGATGACTGTGGAGTATTGTCTCTCTTCGGTGGGCGCTGGAGACAGGGTGCTACTGCTATTAATGGTGATGCAGCCATAGTTTCTGTGTGTTGAAAGTGGGAATGGGCGCTGTCTGTCAGGTTGGGTTCAATCAATTCATTAATCTTTCCTACACTTAACATCCGAAAATTCCTAATGTTACTGAGAATTTGAAAACAGCACAACTCATTTGGGGAGAAGCATATTAAAGGCATTAGCAGACCTTAAGGAGGACTTTAGCACCTGCTGTTATCCAACTATACCTGACAGTAGTGTAGATAAAGAGGAAGCAGTATTCCCGCCAGGAATCCCTTTCACTTTATCAAGGGATCCTGCTTGTGCCAGGCTTGCCACCATCACTGGCACGATTATGAGTGAAAGAATATGTAATGAATGCTGCTGCATCCCAGTGGGTTACACAGAGTCATGCCTCCTAAAACTTAGTTGTAATCTGTAACGCACTCCAATTTATAATCAAGTATAACCAAACGCAAACCTGCATTGAGGGTTCCAAACTGTCTTTTCGCCTGTGCAACAAATGACTCATTATACTGCATCTGCTTTAGGCTGGTACAACTCTCATTCTATCTCATTTTAGGCCCAAACAGTAGGCTTTTTCCACTCTCTCTTTGTCCAGAAATAAGCCATCATGCATTGTGGTATGACAAATGCCGATTAAATGGCTTGCAGTTTGTAAAATCTTGACCTGCGCAATTCAATGTACACACTATAAAGAGGCTTTTAAAAGGTCACGTATAATGAAAGTTCGCAGCTGTAAACAAGCGCTGTGCATTCGTATTGTTGAAAAAATGATGTTGGGGAAGAGAGACGCCGACTTTGAAACTACAGAATCGGGCTCGGTCCCGGCGTTTGCTCATTATTCTGTGATTCTGAAGCAAATTACGTAATCTCCCTGTACATAAAAAAAATCCGATCTTGTATAATTATAATGTGGGGCTCATGTAAAGCCGCATCTTGTTTTAAATGGAGCTAAGTTACATGGTGCAAACTAGGCCCGGAAGTGCGGGTGCGCTTTACACGAGGAAAACTTACATTACATAAGGTCACACACACTAATGTTTTTAGACATGAAGTAGATTAGGTGAAAAAGTCCAAAATCGCAGGCTGGTGAGCCGAGCGGAGACTCAAACGCACTTACCAAGTCAATGCCTTTGCAGGAAAGTTAAATTATCCAGTCTCTTTCTCTGGCGTAGTGTCGTCCTCTGCCTCGCAGATTCCAGACGAGGCGGCGGGTGGAGACTAAGAGAGCGCTGCACGTGGTGCATGCGCAATGCGCATCATGGTGCAGAGTGCGTATTTTTAATAAATAATAATTAGTCCTGGCAAGAAATAAAATTAGGGTGACATGGACCGTGGACGGCACCTGCATTTTATGCAGGCAGATAGAGATAGTTGTGCTTGTTTGCTCGGTCACGCGTGCGCGCCGCCCTCAGGCTCCAGATCGGCCCCACAGCAACAAAACCGGCCCCCCTTCAACAAAACCGGCCCCCACCCCATCCAGCCGACCGGGGGATTGCCCGGTGCCCGACATTACCAGTCCGGCCCTGCCTGTGCCTCATGGGAACAGTCTAGCCCAAACTGCCAAGCCATGTCTTCCCTGGACCGGAATCAAGCATCCTAGGAATGGTTTCTGGCTATCAGCCGTCTTCAGCCAGGATAGCTTGACTCCAGTGGCGTGGAGAGCACGGGACTCACGTCTGAGCATACCCGTCCCACTCGGGGTGACAAATGCAAAAACAACAGTTGATGGACAGAATGCAGAACAATGTCATACATTCACCCCAGTACAGAGATCTGGGCCTACATTTACTTGTGCCAGTGTTCGCCAGCACCTGACACCAGCGCTTATTTTAAAATAGCTGCAGTTATTTATCAAAGTTTACCACATGGTGGCACTGCGGGCATCTTTTTGAGCAGAGCAAATCAGTAGAGTATTACATATAGTCAATGCACTTTAGAAAATGTAGTAGAACTAGAACTTACACGCCATCCATACATGTTGAGGTGACATGGGATAGTCCAAAATGTCACAATTGTATGAGTGTGCTAATTAGAAAGGTAAGAAAGAAGCTTGATCTACTGTGGATCATGTTTCATATGCATACTATGTCCCTGTGCCTTTACTGTATGATTTTATGCATTTATTCATTAGCTATTTTATGTACTCTTTTGGATATCTGTATTTATAAAGCGAGAACTTACGGATCCTCAAGGCGCTGGGGGCTGTCCTGGAAATTAAGCAAGCTATTACCCAGAGTCACATGGTGCTGAGCAGAGCTGCTGCCAAAGCCGCGAAGTCAGCTGCCCTGGCCGCTGCACTACACCTCATGGGCTGCATCCAGTATCTTCTAAAAACCTAGAGAGATTGTTCATTGTCATGACTATCAATGTCATTATTATTCCAATAAATTACATTGTACTGTTATTAAAATATTGTTGTATTATTATTTGTTTAACCCTGAATGAGTCTGCCTGGATCCCAAAAGCTCGGTTGTATGAGCGCCTGTGTCCTGTGAACCGGAGTAAAGGCACCAGGGCAGCTTTCTGCACATGGTTCTGCATCTGGGCAGTTTTCTGCACAGGGCTCTGCATCAGGGCAGTTTTCTGCACAGGGCTCTGCACCAGTGCAGTTTTCTGCACAGGGCTCTGCATCAGGGCAGTTTTCTGCACAGGGCTCTGCATCAGGGCAGTTTTCTGCACATGGTTCTGCATCAGGGCAGTTTTCTGCACAGGGCTCTGCATCAGGGCAGTTTTCTGCACATGGTTCTGCACCAGGGCAGTTTTCTGCACATGGTTCTGCACCAGGGCAGTTTTCTGCACAGGGCTCTGCATCAGGGCAGTTTTCTGCACAGGGCTCTGCACCAGGACAGTTTTCTGCACAGGGCTCTGCATCAGGACAGTTTTCTGCACATGGCTCTGCATCAGGGCAGTTTTCGGCACAGGGCTCTGCATCAGGGCAGTTTTCTGCACAGGGCTCTGCATCAGGACAGTTTTCTGCACAGGGCTCTGCATCAGGACAGTTTTCTGCACATGGCTCTGCATCAGGGCAGTTTTCTGCACAGGGCTTTGCATCTTCAAGGTCATTGAGCGGACCAGTCCTCTCTGCAGTGAGAGGGGGAGGGGCTTGGAGGCTGCCTGCTCCCCCCGCAGCAATAAACCAATCCACACACATCAGCCTGGAGGCATGAATCTTGCTGCCCGTTATCTAAACCCACAGCCCCCCGCTCCTCGCGGCTTATCCGACTAGACCCCGTTTGATTGCTTGTCACCCTGAGTTATGAGCGAGTAAATGGCCCATTCTGAGCAGTGGGGCTGCCCTGCCCTGCCTGCGCGCAGACTGGCATTACACAGGCAATAAATACACCTGTGAGCTCCTGTTGTCATGCCAATCCGAGGAAATAATAGTTTGCAATCATCACACGGTGCGGTGCTTAGATGAGGGGCGAAGAGCTCCCGCCACCTTCTCCCCCTTCCATCTCGGGCCTCTCTCTTTTCAAGTATGTCACAAGCCCAACAGGATAGTGCGGATTCTCAATAAGTTGACAAGCATTGACAAAACCAATAGGTCTGGTTTTAAAGGAATGTTGTATGGTAATATGTAGCATGAATAGTGAAAAGCATGGGAAATTATATTTATTTGTGTGGAAGCAAGGAACTGTAGAATAATATTGGTGCAGGTCAAATGGTTCGTTGCCATTTTCACTGTCAAGTCAGATCCAAAAATCCATGTAGGTTAATGACTGCCCTTCTCCCATCTGTGCTGCTGCCAAAGAAAAACACCATCAATTATATGGTTATCTTGCGCCCACCTGAAAGTTCAAGCTCAGGCAGCTGGATAAACACACAAAATGATCAAAGCTGCGTGGAGGGCAAGTACTTTTTTGTGTGGAAGCACACAACTTATGACCAATTAAAACGTGTACTCCTGACTTCCAACATGCAGACAGAGCAAAAGTCCCTCTCTAGTGCTCCTCACATAATTGTTTGGCGACAGCTATGCTGTCAAGCGAGCATTGGCAAGGCCAGGGGGTCTGGCTTTAAAGGAATGTTGTATGGTACTGACTGACCTGCTCTCTACTGTGCTTTTGGAGAAAACAACATAAATTATCTAGTTATTTAAGACACTTTAATAGTATTCCAATGTCTTGTGTGGGTCCCTGAAAATTCAAGCTTAGGCAGCTAGATAAGTAAACAAAATTATCACAGCTGTGTGGAGAGCAATCACTTTTTTGGGAAAGCACACAACCTCTGACCAATCAAAACACTTATTGCTGGCTCCCAATGTGGGCGGAGCCAAAGCCCCTTTTGTTGTTATACTCACAATACCTGTCTGGCGACAGCTGTGCTGTCAACCCAGACCATTAAAACAGAAGAGTTATTACTGTGCAGAAATATTTAGCCCATTTCTGCGTGCTGGAAAGCACGGTTTCAGTGCTGCCAAGTACTCAGCCTGCGTGAGTCACTTCTGCTGTCATTCCTGTATCGGTGATTGGATTTTCCAGGGCGTTTGTTTGATGCTTTAGGTGGCACTTCATCTATTGTAGTTACATCACCGTGAATGTCGCACGGTGCAATCAGTGCAACCAATGAATTGTTTCTAACCACATGTCCCCTTCCATCCATAAATAACACTCTCTTTACAGTAGTGTAGCAGGAATGCCAGTGGCCCTGGTGCAAGCAAGGAAAATGGCCCCTTTAACTAGAGTTGGACTAGAAGAGTACAGCAATTATCAGGGTTCGATAGGCCCCTCAGAGTTGTGGGAACCAGTGCCACTGCACCTGCTGCACCAATGGTACCAACTCCTCTACCTCTTTTGCTATTCCCCGTTCCAGGGTCCAAAACCCTAGACAGTTACACCTCACAACGAGGAGCGCAAAGAGTTGAGAGACCCTCAAAGCAGGCAGCTGACATAGTGTGACACCCCCAGAATCCTTTCTGCCCCGGAACAGTTTAACCCCTTCCGTGCTGCCGTCGGCCATTGGCCGACGGCGGCACTACCTCCCCAGTGCTGCCGTCGGCCAATGGCCGATGCAGCCCGCCCATTTTGCGGAAGTGCCGTACTTCCGCAAAATCGCGGCCGCCGTAAGCGGGTTAAGAAGTGAGTTGTTTGTCTGTGGCTGCTAGGAGATAGTGTGATACACCCTTGAGATACATGTGTATAACTTCTCTGATTTCTGGTTGTCTCTTTTCTTTTCTGTTGCCCTCTCTTCTGAGTAGGCACTCATAGGAGAGGGTCGGGTCCTGACTGGCTGTAGCAGGCAACAGGCATGTCCCCTGTGGGCCGGAAGGGTGGGGGCTTGTTTTGTGCCCGTGGGGGCCGGTTTTGCAACTAGGGGACAGTTTTGCATTATCAGCCCCCTGTAAAAAAAAAGCGGGAGCGGTGCTACTTGCTAGCACCCCCCTTCGTTCCTAGGGACGGTCTAAAGAGCAATCTTCCAGGGCTGGTTGCTGTTCCCAGTCCGACCTCGGAAATGGTTCTTTGACAAGTGGACTAGAAAGAGACATCTGGAAGTCATTGGTAGTCAGAACTGTGCATGTTTTTCAGGTTCTTTCAGGATCTGACATACATGTCTTAAAATCGCTGCCTGCCCCTAAATAAGGTAGATGGATGGATGAATGTGACAGGAAAAATAACTTTACCCACCAATGAATATTATCGAATTAAAATTCTCAAGTTTTTTTTTTTTTTTTACATAAAGTGCACTGCTACAACATCCAGGGCCAGCAGAATGTATATAAAACAGTACTAGAACTTACTGTTGTAATGGTGCTATACTAGGTTGTGCGGTCACAGCCTCCGAATGAGTACCCCATGCAATCTATACTAATATAATAAAGAGAGAGCCCAAACATTTGAGGCGGGTAATCTCAGGAACCACAGCACCAATCACAACACCCAATACAGCGTTGGAAAGGGCAGTTGCAGCAGAAGGATATAGGCTATGCAGACGCCCACCATATACATTTAAAAGGTAAAAGAACCGTGCCAGCAAAGTAGTCCCTTGTGGGCGTTTGTGCGTTGTGCTGTGGGCGTGTGCTGGGGGCGGGACAAACGCTGGGGGTGTGTGGTACGTTCCGCCCTTCATGCCAGGTCTCATATCGTGTGCTAATCCCACCCTGCTCCCTTTAAATACCCCTGCACCCCATAATCATAATCCTTAAAATACCCAAACACCCTTAAACACTAACCCATCTTAACCCTATAAATATACCCTGTACCCCAAAACCCAAACCTATCCCTAAACCCTAAAAATACCCCTGTACCCCAACACCCAAACCTAGCCCTGAACCCTATAAATACCCCTGTACCTCAAAACCCAAACCTACCCCTGAACCCTAAAAATAACCCCTGTACCCCAAAACCCAAACATAGCCCTGAACCCTAAAACTACCACTGTACCCCAAAACCACACCTGAACCCTAAAATACCCCTGTACCCCAAAACCCAAACCTAGCCCTGATCCCTTAAAATACCCCTGTACCCCAAAACCCAAACCTACCCCTGAACCCTAAAACACCCCTGTACCCCAAAACCCAAACCTAGCCCTGAACCCTAAAAATACCCCTGTACCCCAAAACCCAAACCTAGCCCTGAACCCTTAAAATACCCCTGTACCTCAAAACCCAAACCTACCCCAGAACCCTAAAAATACCCCTATACCCCAAAACCCAAACCTAGCCATGAACCCTAAAAATACCCCTGTACCCCAAAACCCATACCTATCGCTAAACCCTAAAACTACCCCTGTACCCCATAACCCATAACTATATCTGAACCCTTAAAATACCCAAACACCCCAAAACATATACCTCAGTACCCCAAAACATATACCCCTATACCCATACTTACCTTATCCATACATTAAAAAAACATGCTTTTACCATTCATGCATTTACAACGAATTTCGTTGTAAATGTATGCGTGGTAAAAGCATATAAAATGTAATGCCATGCGTTATAATGGCATTACGGAGTCATGGTACTTTCGTAATGAAAGTTTGCGGAGTGATGGTATGCGGAAAGAAAGTTGCGGAATAATGGGTGTTTACCCTCCCCCGGTAAGTACATTGGTGGCACGGCAGCCCACATCTCCAGCAACATACTCATATTTTTTCACCACCCATTTGAAAAATGCGCAGGTCTCTCTCATTGATGGCCAGCACCGACATACACTTTTAGACACACCTCCCGCCACAAGTTCTAGAATTGCGAACTTTAGAGCTGGGGAGCTACGTTCGAATCTCGGCATCAGCTCAACATCTTGTGATTCCAGGCAAATCGCTTTGTCTCCCCGTGCCTACCACAAATGAATGTGTTCTTCTGTAATGTAAATTGTGCTCATGCCATGTTGTCGAGTTCGCGCTATATTATATTGCAAGGAAAAATAAAGTAGGGAAACTCAAGTTCACACACTACTGAACGCGCACTCTTAAGTGCATCAGCAGTGCACTGTGAATCGGAGCGTTTCACAGGCCTGTCACAGATAAGAAATGCTATCAAAACAAAATCCTACAAAACAATATACTACTGGCCGGCAGCAATTCATACCCGGACAACGTCGGGACGGGCTGCTAGTCAAACTATATAAGAGTAAAAAAATGGCTAATTTAGACCATGGCAGATGGCAATGTGTATGTCAGAGTGGCAGAAGTCATTTTTTTTCACCATCCTTGCTGGTCTACCTGCTGCCATATTTTGAGATTTCCGCTAGTCCCGTGGAGATCTCAGTGCCTTAGGGGGAACTAACCTCACAACAGATTTTTAGAAGGCGCAGAAAGTCTGGGGAGTGACCGCCATGTTTCAGGCAGTCACTCATCAAATGATTTTGTTTACCAAAAACAAACTTCCAGACTGAAAGTTTGTTTTTGAAAACCAAAACATAACTCACACTGACACCATCACGCATATTGTTGTATTGGGATTTACTTTCCAGCATAAAACTTGCTTTGCAGTGGAAAATTGTTCTATTTGCACTGAAAGTAGTGTGTTTTGCTACTGTGCTCTACTTTGCATCAAAAGGGGGTACCATGGGTGGTACTTGTGCATTCCTATGGAACCACCCATGCAATTTCACACAAATCCATATGTGCTAATATTGCCAGAAGGGAAACAAGCTTTACAACGCAGTCATTACATCACACTACCTTTACATAGCAGTCATTACATCGCAACATCCTTTACATAGCATGTCATTACAACACAGCCATTACATTGCATGTCACTACAACGCATGTCACTACAACGCATGTCATTACAACGCATGTCACTACAAAGCAGACCTTACATCGCAAGTCATTACAATGCATACCATTACAACGCATAGTACCCTTACACTATCCAACACTTACCCTACTGTTGCACTCACTGGAGTTAGAATAGTAATTTTTACCCCTACACTATCCAACACTTACCCTACTGTTGCACATCTCTGGAGCCAGAATAGTAATTATTACCCCAATACTATCCAAAACTTACCTTAAATGTGATGTAATGGTTTGCGTTGTAAAGGTATAATGCGATGTAATGGAATGCGTTGTAAAGGTAGTTTCTGAAAATGTGATGTAATGGCATGCAATGTAAAAGAAAGAGTTGTAAAGGATGTTGATATGTAAAAACTGCATTGTAAAGGCATGCATTGTAAATGTATGCATTGTAACGTCATACATTCTTGGTAGACAGAGGTTTGTGGCAAACAAGTGTGCCACCTCAAGCTAGCGGTAACTTTGCAGAAAAGTTTTTCGCAAAACTTTTCCAACGTTGCACGTGCGCTGCCCTTTATAGCACTCATACGATGTAAGCAGTGTTGAATATTGTCACATCATACAATTTTGTACTGGAAAGGTGCCCCTCACAGCAATAAAACTATACTTGATAGCACACACACAACTTTGCACTACATCTGGCACAAGGCAGCTTAAAGTGCCCCAGCTCTAGGGGAGAGAGCAACAGCACCATTTCATAGTATATATGCTCCTGTTGTGCTCTTACCCATCCATGGAACGCAGCACAGAGCAGCAACTTTGGTTGCTGTTGTACGTTGTGTTTTAACTTGATAATTCCGCCCCATAGTCTTTCAGTGGAACATTCCTGAAAATATTCATGCGGATATTTCATCAGGTGACACCTTTTCAATAGTATGTGTATTGCCCTTTGTTTTGTGTTAATGTACATTTTCATTGAATTTAGAGTAGACACACACCACCATAGTTGAGGTTCACAGCAAAGTGCATTAAAGCATGTATGTACGAATTATCTGAGCAGCCAATGTAACAATTTCCACTAGAGGGGGCCATTTCACAAAGTTGGAAATCTATGCATCTTTGCAAATATTCCACTTTGGAGATGACACAAAACGTTGCAGAAGTCCCCACTGCATAACATTACACACCACAGGGGTGATTTTGTACCATAAGAATTTATGACTGCAAGGTCTTGTTTTAACAATTCCTTACAGCCATAAGTCTTACCATTTGTAATCTAATTTACAAGCACAAATGGTTTTAGGAATCTGTTTCACTCTCTCCAATTTTGCTTACTGTACCTTTAAGTTACCAGAGTCTGTCCCTGTATATCCCTAATCTATGCTCCTGGGTTTGGGTTTTCACCTGCACAGATTTTTTGCCAGTGACCTTTCCCTTTGCAACAATCATTTTCTAACCTTGAACTTCTCTGCCTACTTCATTTATATGGCCCTAACACCTGAAATCCAGTGCACTTTAGCTTTGCAGTGCTGTTGCTAATACCCTGTGGTACTATGGATGCACCATGGTTGAACTGGGTCGGGCACCAAAATAAAAGCGGCCCCCGTTAGTAAAGCAGATAGCTAAAAAAGTGGCACTATTAGGGAAATCAACAGTAACAAGCATTGGTATTTCATTTGTTTCGCCAAGGCAATGAATAAAGAACTGTTTTCATCAGTCATCGTCTGGGAGAAGGATAGAGCTCCCTGACAGATAACACGGGAGTGGCGAGCATATGGCGCAGTGATCAGAGCTGCTGACTCGAGAGCTGGGGATCCCGAATCTCGGCTGAACGGGGCCACCTACTGTGATTCTATGCAAATCACTTAATCTCTCCAGGTGATAAATTGTTATATAAATATGCTGCAACAGTAAAAGGCAAAACTTGATGAAAATTCACTTCCACCATAGTGGATGTTCACAGTATTTCGGCAATGGGAAACTGATAAGAGAAGCAGGCGAGGATCAAGCATTGATGAATGCAGGAAAATATGCTACAGTCAATAGAAATGGAGTAAAGGTAAGTGGCATGCACAGGAACCAATGAAAAGCCAGGAAAGAGACGCGGACAGATATTAACCTCTTGAGTGCTCATGATGAGGTCAGCTCGTCATGAGCCACAGCACTCCGGTGCTCATGACGAGCTGAGCTCGTCATGACCGCGCCCGTTACTTGGAACGCTCGCACGCTGGCTGATTCCCCTGCTGTGCTGAACGTTCCATTGGAACGGGCGTGGTCATGACGAGCTCAGCTCATCATGAGCACTGGAGCGCCGTGGCTCATGACAAGCTGACCTCGATCATGAGCATGGGGGCGCTGTACGCGCCCCCGCCTCCCAGCACAGCAGGGGAATCCCGCCAGCAGCGAAGGGGTTAAGTTTATACTAAAAACATCAGATTTCTCAAGCACAGTGCAAGCGCTGTGCAGGCGAAACCTAAAAATCAGTCCACCTAGTCATAAAAGCGGACCACAACTGCTAAAAAAAGAGCTCACTCACTGATCTGTCAGACCAACCCATCGGGCACTGCCTGATCGCCCTATAGGTCAGTCTGACCCTGTGACGAACCAGTCATTTCCTTTAGGCCCAGTTGCTTAGCACACCTGAGGCTGTATTATAGACGTGCCCAGGGGCCGCAATGGGTGTTAACGCCTGCTTTGCGTGCCGCCGGGGCACTTTGGCATTTCAGAAGCTGATGCAACTGCTTGTACGGCCCTTGATGTAATAGAGGTAGCGTTGGCACACATATAGTGCCAGCACTATTACCAGTAGGTGTTCCCTCACTTGCATGGGAGTGTGGCCCCATGCAAATGAGGGAATCCCTTTGCCTTTGCACCCGCACCGTATTATAGAGGCGGGTGCAGAGCCAAAGAATCTGTCAGGAGGAGCACTGACAATGCGCCTCCTAATAGGTGGCTCACTGTTGTGCGTCCCCTGATTGCATCCTTCAGGAGGGAGGAAAGGGGGTCCTATGGACCTCTCCTCAGACATCCCGTTGCAGACAGGTGCCACCACTCACTACACCCTACTGCAAGGGAATCTCTCTCCCCTCTTAAAAGTACAGGTGGGTTGCCACCTGCACAGTGAAAAACAGAGCAGCTGCTTCAAAGCCACTCACTTGAATGTGTTGTCCCCAGGGCAGCATGAGTTTGCGACTGTCCTGGAGGCAGTGAATTCAATGTGATGGGGCGCATTTTCCCTATTTGCGTCTGGCCACATGTTTTAGGTGTGCTGTGGCGCAAACAGGGAAAGTACGCCATATCCATAGTACAGCCCCTGGACAGTTTCCCTGTGTGATCTTGTGCAGACCCCTGAGATGAAAGCACCAAAGTTTTGTTTGCAGAAGGAACTAGTTATGCATTTCACATTAAAGTAGGTTCTTAAGCTTTGTTCTGACACTTTCCCCCCTAATTTCACCTACATACAGGAGTCCACTTAAAAAGATATCCTAGTAGTACGACATGGCAAAATACTATATTATTGGGGCTGAAATACTGCGCTACAAAAATATTGCAGCCAGAGTATTGACTACAAAATGATTGTGAAGGCCAGCATGTAAATGGAAGTGTAGGTTTAATATTCTTAACTCCACATACATACACCTCGATGATACGCATATCTTCAAAGTACTCAGATGTGGAGTTAATAATAGTAAATCTATAGTTACCTAAGCATACTTAGTTTTGTGATATCTTGGTAGTCGATAGACTCACCATGATATTTTCGTTGCACTAAATTTTTGTGAGATTTGTCTGACATTGAACCAACAGGAAGCACTATAAGATGTTACTGTTTTTCACTTACAGTGTAATCTGTGTGATTAAAAACCTAATATATATATATATATATATATATATATATATATATATATATATATACATATGTATATATATATATATATATATATATATATATATGTGTTTTTTTTCTATACCGCTACTTCACGCAGGGAGGTAGCAGTGCTCTTTAAAAGTCATCACTAAACTTAGATCCCACGCTAATCTGAAGCTGTCATGCTTAGCTGGTGTGGATGTGGTGTGGAGTGAGAGATGAAGATTTCTCTGAGATCCCTTACATCTGGATGCGAGGGCATCAGAGGACAACGATAGGCCGGGGCTGCCGGCTTTAATGAGACCCACCGATGAGCAGGGAAAGGCCCATAGTCCTCTGCGACTGGAGACAGCATCCAATTCCATGCCTGGGTGATTCCCCGCTTCCAGCCATTTATGCTTAAATCAGAGCCATCTAAAAAGTAATGCCTGGAGCCGCAAGGATACGTGCTCCCTGACCTTGCAATCTCTTAGGGCTGAAAGCCACTGTACCTATCAACTGTGTCTGAAAATGGGCACACCTGCCAGCCAAAGGCACTTGGCAACCCCTTCTTGAAATGCACTGGGCAGATTACATTTTGAAAATGGACAAAATGAAGAATACACACACATGTATGATAACCGAATTCCGAGGTACCAGCTCCTTCCCCTGGTCTGCCCTTTGGTACCCTCTGCCAGGCCCTTACTGCCACTCGCCTAATGATAATGAAAGAAGGGGCAATAAATAGTGTACTCATGAGTATCGATTAAAAGAAGATTGTGGCACAGTAATATCGTGGATAAAATATTCAGGGGCAAAATACCTAAAGGTAAACGCACAGAGGGAAGCAAATATTTATTATTCTTAACTCCACATCTATGTACCTTGATGATATACTTAATTTTAAGGTACACATATACCGAGTTTGGTATAGAAAACCTATACATACGTACCTTTCAAAATTTTGTCCCTCAATATTTTGTCTATGACATTAGTGTCCCACAGTCTCCTGGACTCGATATTCGTGAGCCACACAAGAAAGAACACATAGTAATACTTTCTGTAATTTACAACTACTTGCAGCAAATAGGAGGCTGCTGAGCAGTTGCCGCCCGTGCAGGTAAGAGCGATAGGATGGGGTGCGATTCGACAGAGGACGAGGGAAAATAAAATAACAAAAAGAAAACGACTTACCTTGCACTTGGCGAGTGCAAGGTAAGTGTTTTTCTTTTTAATTTTGTTTTATTTCCCCACGTCGTCGTCTGTCGACTCCCACCCACTGCCTCACCGCTCTTACCTGCACTAGCCGTCACTGCTGTTGAGAGGCCAAAGGTGAGACAAAAGGTCATCAGGGTCAGTAGGTGCGGATATCATTTCTTCTATCTCTGGCATTTTAGTGCATCAAAGCCAATAAAGGTACACAATGAAAACAAGGCGGTTCTTAACATTTGAGGTGAGGGTCGAGTGGAGGTAAAATGAAACCAACTGCCATAAGGCTTGAAAAGGAGGAGGGCAGGAGCAAACCCAGGGAGCAAGGGTGGCAACCCCAGTAAAGGGCTGGATAATGAACACAGCTGCTCAGATTAGAAAGGTAGCAACAGAGCTGTATCTGTGCCTTCTTTGAACTTTGTCCTGGGAATGAGATCAAACAATGTATTGTATGTAAATTGTTGTATTTGGTAATTTTTGAACAAGCGCTTATTTCAACATGGAATGGGAGAAAGTCGTGAATACTGCTTCTGTTGGTAAACATGCATTTAGAAGCCAGTGGCAGTTGCCCAATGATGCCTTATTGTTATGTTGGACACTTCACTATGCTAACTATTTGTTTTAGTGAAACCCCTCCACTGTTGCCCTGCTGAGGGCTTGGGCTTAGGCTTGTGACAGGTGAAGGGTGCACAGTGTAGAACTGTTCTAATACACTTCAGGAGTATTACTGCATTTAAAGCCAGGAAAAGGTAAGTTATTGGTATATATGTGGCTACTGATAAGCTGTACAAACTCCAGAATGTTGATAACTTAGACATAGCAAGAAAGACTTAAGGCACGGTTGGACAGATTTTCTATGATTCGCAGAACACAAGAGTGTGTGAATATCAGCTATGTTATAATAACGGCCCAAAATTGGGCAGCAATGTATTTTCAACTTGGTGTGCACCAATAACATTATTGGGCCTGAAAGTAACACCATGTTTGGAGTCAAGTTTTGTATACTTTGTCGAGTTTGACTACGCAGTAGCCGTGTCAATTTAAGGATTTGGGTTGACCCTGGGCAAGACATATTTTGAGAGCACATTTGAAGTTTTACTACCCATTTCCTGCTAACTGAAACCTGCATGATGACAAACTATACTAAATTATATGTTAATGGGGCGTGGCTTGATGCGGAACAGGATGGCGACATTTCACTGAGGCGCCGAGGGATGTCGCACGGAGCGGTTGTGCGGCGGAGGCCTCTCCCATTTGAAATGCCTCTAAATATTGCCTAAATGCCTGTAAAGTGCAGAGGATGCGGCATATTCCATTTTCAGTGCTTGGGAGCACTTACATACCTGCTTTTCAATGGAGTGTATCAAACACCTCGCACGCGACCGCCATTTTGTTTTTGAGAGACATGCGCTTAGAGTGAATAAGCGCATTTTGACTACAGTACTTCTTCGCCTCATTTTTCTGGAACGAACCTGACGCTTGGCAGGTGGAGTTAAATTCTATGTTTTCTTTAAAGATTTCCTCCGAAATATATGTCATTATTTCACCAAGTTCTGAGGATTTATAAACACCCTCTCCAACTTCATTGCTTCTTTCCTCAATTGAATGGCCTATTAGTGTGTCCTCGAGCTCCTGTGGGGTTGTGCACACCCGTGTTTACCACTCAATTATTCTCATATAGACTCCAGTTTATGGGCAGATTAAAGACTCTATAAACTCCTCATAGGCTTCATACAGGCAGATTTTTCAAGCCCTCTCCTGTATTTTCACCATACATGGAAATGGAGGTTCCTCATCACATAGGAGTAATAGTTCATCCTCTTCTTCAACCGCACCCACCATTTCTGGTTGTACGGCATTACAACGCGGGCTTTTACCCCGCATGCCATTAGAACGCAGTTTTTACAACGCATGTCATTACAACGACTTGCGTTGGGGGGCGCTGGATAGTGGAATAGTTTAATTTTCTATTCCAACTCCAGCCCACGTTGACAGTAGGGAAGGTGTTGGATAGAAAATTAAATATTCCCTATCCTACAGCACCCTCCAGCGCAAGTCGTTGTAACGACTTGCGTTGTAATAGCAGCGTTGTAATAGCAGTGCGGGGTAATGCCCGCGTTGTTATGGATGTTTCCCCCATCTCTTCACAATCTAATCCTGGCAAGACGTCAATTACAAAACTTAATAAGGACTCACCATCCCCCACAAAATCTCCTCCTAATTCCTCATTGGACTTACTATTGGAGGAAGTTGGGGCCCTATGCCCCTTTATGGAGAAAGCTAATGCCAGGTTGCAGAACCTCAGCGATAGATGGTCTGATATGGCGGAGCTATTATCTAATGCGGAGCAGCAAATCTCCAACCTTAATGACATTTCTTCCAAGAAAAATCCTGTTTAAAAGTGAACTAATACCAAAAATATGTTACCATGACACAAATAAAATAAACACATGTGCAGGGGAGATTAATGAATAGCACTATGTCTTTATAGCAGGGTAGTGCATCAAAACTGGATGCCAGAAAAGTAAATGAATGAAGGAATATACACTGTATGTCAATTATAAGCTCAGCGTTGCATCTGCAGTCTTACAAAAGCAATTATTGATACCTTCATCATCAAAACCTCTTAGAACAACACTAAATAATGTAACCATCCTTGAAATGTCATGGACTTGATTGACAGACCAACCAAGCAATGGCAAACCATGAAAAACACATGAAAGTCAATGACTGAAAGGGGCTCACTTGAAGCTCTCCCTGCCCCTCGCCCCTCTCTATGTAAAGCTGCTTATTGTATAATAAGGCAAAACCAAAGGGGATGATGGACAGAGTGTTGAACATTGCAAGCACTCACCCCCAGTCAACTGATCTGGGTGTAATCCATCATCATTCTTTAGCTCACTCCCCCACCCCAGTTCAGACATGGCCATATGCAAATCCATCTTACCCTGTGCCTCATGGGAACAGTCCAGCCCGAACTGCAAAGCCATGTCTTCCCTGGTCCGGAAACAAGCATCCTGAGTCCAGTTTCAGGACGTGGGTCCTGGGCTCACTGTGCCACTGGAAACAAGCTATCCTGGCTGAAGAGGGGTGAAACCCCGAAACCGGTCCTAGGATGCTTGTTTCCGGTCCAGGGAGGACCTGGCTTGGCAGTTTGGACTGGACTGTTCCCATGAGGCACAGGGTCAAGACCGATTTGGATATGGCCATGTCTGAACTGGGGTGGCAGAGTGAACAAAAGAATGATGGATTTAACCCAGATCTCTTGACTGGGGGGTGAATGTTTTGATTTGTTCTGCATTCCGTCCATCAATTGTGTGTCTTTTACTATTGTATAATAAGAACATGATTACATGAGGTAACCTAGGCACTAAAGGTGCCTGTAGCTAGACCTGAAAAGGGTGCAGTAAGCATTAAACCGAGTCCTACAGGATCCACAGACAAATGCCTCACATTCACATGCCCTGTATTGCTCTGCACTGTACCTGTCATGGACCCAGAGCCCTCACATCTCGTTGGAGTTTTTGGCAATTTATGTCTGCTGTCATCTGAGCCTGCATCCTAGATGAGTATTGCCAGTCGACACCCTGTAATTCTTAACTCGGACAAAGGCTCTCACTATATCTTATTTTCCGTCAACAGGAAGCTGGTGGCTCATGTTCTTTGGCACCTGAGTAATGTAATTGTCTGCCCTTCATGAAGTCATTCAGTTCTGTACTTTCTCCCATCCATCATGGGATGCTGATGGTGAGATGCAAACCTCTTGAGTACTGAACATTTTGTGCATCCAGCGAAAAATACTAACAACAACTTGGTTTTGAAAACCAACACAGACATGCATTCAAGTTTCTTGCAGTTTAGATATTACAATTTTGAGCAAAGTTTGAAAAAACAGCTGGAACCAGCTACACATCTACCTCAGGAACTATCAATTTGCTGTATTAGAGCCTATGTTATTTAAAATACTAATTTAAGATGTTTGTTTAACATCATCCCAGTCTCCTGTGTCTCTCTGAAGAAGTATTAACTATGGGTATGTTCAACTTTCTGCAGCCCACCCTCGTCCAATATCCCTTACACCACCTAATGAGAACTATCATCTTCCACAGCCCATACTTCGCCCTCTTAGCGCTACTTTATTCAATTACCAGTGCTCCACCAAATAAGAACTAATATCTTTAACATACCATGCTCCGCCTTCTGAGAACAACTGACTTTAACAACCTCTTCTCCGGATTTTGAGAAGTACTGTCATCAACATCCATATGCCACCTTCTGAGGATTACTGTCATCAATATCCCATACTCCACCTTATGAGGATTACTGTCATCAACATCCCACACTCCACCTTATAAGAACTACTGTTGCAACACCCATACTCCCCCTTCTGGAGACTACTGTCTTCAACAGCCCTATCCCCACCTTTTGAGAAATACTGTTGATGGAGCAAGGATTCACACATAAAGCGACTTGCTTGAACTCATGAACCTCAAATAACGATAACTAATTAATCAATCTGATTGTCGTATTAATTTTCCCTTTTTACCGACATTTGGGGTGTCCGAGGGAAGCTTGCTTATGTGTTTACTAATCCTAATACGCTTGTAACCTAAAATAGCTGCTGCTACACGGGAATTTCTTCTGCGCATGCGACGGTCATACCCATGTGACGTGACGTACTCGCAGTTCTGGAGGGAATCTTTTGCATCTGCGCAGTAGAGCTAAGATGGCTGCTTTGTGTTCTCACATGCCTGAAGCTTGCATTGCTGCTCTTGTTAAGCTGTTTGTTTTGCATAACCCTAATGCTATAGTTTATTATAAAGTAATGGGTATAGAGTAGAAGTTCACGGTATACAGTAAAATCATTTATTCTGTGTTCTAAGACTGTTTCCTTTTACCTTTCATGTATCGTAAAACTTTGGGCTTGAGAGACGGGAATACTCCATTTTGAAAGTCCTTTGCACACGACATGCTATGAGAGGAGGGCTGAAATCATCTGTTATTGAAACCCTGCCAGATGGCAACTCCAGCCAAGATGCGCCTGGGAACTCACGTTTGACCCCACTAAGAAGAAGTCAAAAGATTACAATGTATTTGTCAATAGACTGTTCATTGTTATATGAAATGAAGACATCATGAGAACTTAAAATTCAATGGGCAGGAACACTAATTTGAATAAGAGACGGAGAAAGTTCAAATTTTAGGTGGTGTGATGACCTGTCCTCTTCTCTTTTCCAATCGAAATTGGGGATCCTTACACTTGCAACATTGGCGGGTGGTACACTGACATGGAAAATAGTATAACTAGCCTAGGTTTAGCTAGAGAAATTGTCCGACTTTTCCGAATAGCCGACCTGTCCCTGACCCAACGCACTCAATAGCTGATCGAGAAGAGAGGTGCTGCGGAGCACTCTGTTAGACAGACTCGCCAACCCAATTGGGGTTTTGGGAACCTTAAGTGCTTGGCGAAACACTTTGCTGGGGGAAATTGATAACCCAATCGGGGTTTGGCCGATTCCTTGCAGAGAGGGAGTAGCGCAGGCGTTGCGAATGAACTGCGGGGTCTTATCCTTTGGTGGTCCTGTCCTGATCCTAATCTGATCTACCCTGTCCTGGTTTCCATACAGCACCTGCTGGCCTACTGGCAACTGCATTCCTTGGAGTTTCTTCTGTCCTTTCAACTGACCTGTGGCCAGGGTTGGTCTTCACACCGTTCTAGGTAAATATAAATCTGTGTGGGTAACCAATAGCATATTTGCGTCCTTTTCTTTACCCTCCCTAAAATTGCAAAAGCTTTGATTGCATATATTTCCTTTTCTTTTCCCTTCCTTTGTGACAAAGTACTAACTCGTGAATTTGCCTTTATTAGCATGTTCCCATTTTTCCCTTCTTTAGAACTGGTGATTAAATACTGTCTTTGAATAAATAGATGATCCTTTTCTCTACCCTCCCTTTAGATAAACTGCAGAATCCTGAATTATTAGTGTGTTCCTGTTCTTTACCCATTCCTATAGTTACATGGTAAACTCAGTTTCGTAATTACAGTTCATGTTCTTTTTCCATAACCATCCTCTTTGAAACAAATAACTGTGATATGCTAGTATGTTCCTTATTTTTCCCGTCCTTCAGAAAGTACCAAATTCAGTATAAAAATCTGAGTTTCAGTATGTTCCCTTTCTTACCCTACCTTTAGACCTCTAAATGGTTGGCTTTGTATGTCTTTTACATGGTTATACACTTTTCATGATTCTGGTTATTGATAGTTTACTTGCTGTAAATCTTTTACTTACTACAATTGAAGAAGATTAGATAAAGGTTTTCAAAACTTCCTGAGTCTGTGGTCATTACATGAGTACAAATGTTATTGTATTATTGACTGCTTATCTCCACACTAACTCCCTGATCCATTGTGGTCATAGGTACCGGTGACAAGGATTGGTAAGGCAAGGATATAGGAAACAGTTAGGGGCAGATTTATGAAGGCCCTGTGCCGCCGGTGCGTCACTTTTTCCCATGTTAAAAGTGACGCACCGGCGGCGCAAGGCCTTCATAAATCTGCCCCTTAGTACTTAATTACTGGTAGTAGAATGTAGGTTACCCGATTAAGTAAGTATGATTAAAATTGATTTATGGGCCCAAGTTTGCATATTGGTAAAATTATAGTCGGGTGACCTGCGCGCTCTATCACTGTCATCAACATCCCATACGCCACCTACTGAGGATTACTGTCATCAACATCCCACACTCCACCTTATGAGAACTACTGTTGCAACACCCATACTCCACCTTCTGGGGACCAACGTCTTCAACATCCCTATCCCCACCTTTTGAGAAATACTGTCTTCAACATTCCATACTCCCCCTTCTAGCAACTACTGCCTTCAACATTCAACACTCCACCTTCTGAGGAATACTGTTATCGACATCCCATACTCCACTTTCTGAGAAATACTGTTGCAAGTTGCAACATCCCATACTCCACCTTCTGAGGGTTACCACCATCAGCATCCCATACTCCACCTTCTGAGAGATACTGTTGCAACATCCATACTCCACCTTCTTGGTGCTACTGTCTTCAACAGCCCTATGCCACCTTTTGAGAAATACTGTCTTCAACATTCCACACTCCACCCTTTGAGAAATACTGTCTGCAATATCTCGTACTTCAACTTCTTCACCATCCCATAACCTACATTTTTGGAACAACTGTCTTCAACATACCCTAACTCACCTCTTGAGAACCACTGACTCAGAACCTGCTTAACTTAATACCCCACCTACTAAGAACCACTGACTCGGAGCATGGGGAACATCAATACTACACTTACTGAGAGTCACTGACACAACATTATATTCACATAGCATCTCCTAGCCCCCTTTGAAAAACGAGTTACTCTCTATATATTCAGCTTCCACTAGTCTACCAATTGCAAACCAATGTCTCATGTTCTGTGTTCACTGAACTCCTAGAAATGTATTCTTTCTTTACTCCAGCTTCTCAAAACACTGACTAAGAACAGGTCTAGCATTCCTTGACCCACCATCTGTTATGATCTGACTTAGAGCAAGTTCAACATTTTTTTCCTCGCTTTTTGAGAACCTGCACCTGATGTCCTACAAACTCCCCGCAACCAAGGGGGTCTGAAACATGCAACTCAACCACAACTACAATGAGCCTTGGTGACTAATGTCGTGGGTGAGTCTTTGGCCTTGTTCACACCAGCCAGATAGGAGGCTCACACCATCACCACCTGCAAACACATCTCCTCCAACTTTATCCATGTTTCCATCAAGGATACTCCCCCACATCCAGTCCTTCCCCAACTCTGTCTCATGCTCATGAAGACTCACTCTACACCCAACATGCTGCTTACAGTTGCATCCTTATTACTCACCATACCATAGATACCCTATCTGGCTCATCTCCATATCACATCCTCTTCCAATCCCAATGAGCTATTGTGCAATGGCTCTGCTCACTCAAGACAGGTTGTAGCCTCAGAATCAACCTCAAAACGACTGCAATATATCTCTCTACATCACTACTCAACCCAAGACTTTGGTTTTTTTAGGTGATGTCTCCATCTTCACCAACTCAGCTTCCAAATCCAACATTGCCAATGCCTACCTTGTGGACCTTAATCTCTCTGGATCCACAAGATACTCCTTTCTGAAAGTGTCTTGCTCATTCAGCCTTTTCAGTCATGTGCCCACTGACAATCTGGATAAGGTTCAATCCATTCTGCTACATGGAACTTTTTAACTTGCAATGCTCTTTTTTATAATCCTGGCACAAATGACAACATAAACCAAAAACAATCACCTCCAGATGCTCTAAAAGGTTCCGCAATGACTCTTTCCAAAAGATCTTGAACACAACAGGTCTCTGCCTAGGAGCCAGCATCAGCTTCAACCTTGACAACCTCGGTTCCATTCATCAAGCACTCACTAACACCCAAGCAGCCGTGTACATCAAGAAATCAAAAACAAAACATTGAGCCAAAAAATAAAGCCTTCTCGTGGCAGGTAATTAGTGGGTGAAATCTTTTAATTTCTCTTACCTTTTCAGACATTACATGTGTGCTGCACTGTAGAGCACCATCCATAGTGTGAAAGTTTTAAATGTTATCTAGGCATAGTATTTTGTACGGCAAGGGTACCCTACCAGGGAAATCGCTTTACTAAACACCAGCTAAGCAGCCTAATTGTGTGCCAATTCTGGGGAAGAGCTCAGCATCACAATATGTATTAGACATGCCTGTGCAAGGCACTACCCCCTAGCACAATGCAGCACAGCAACTTTTCTTGTGCCATGCCTTAACCGAAAGACCTCTTAGCTCTCAAAATTGCACACACCACCCTCAAACTCTTTATCCAGAAAGCCAAGTCTTACACTTACATTAGGGCTATTTTTGATGTTCAATACGAGAGCAATGTGCTGCTGAAGGCATGCATGCACGGTGCAAACCCACTTCTTTTGCGTTTCTTATTCCATGACAAATGTACCAACATCTACCGCTTCCTTGTTAACAAACGGAAAAATCCACTCCACAACACTGGCCTCTGATTTCCCACAACTCCCCCAAACTCCCAAACCTAGCATCATCACATGCAACACTTTTCTGTCCATTCCATCACTAACTGGTTAAAATCATGTAATTTCACAAAGCAACCTCATCCGATGAAAAGATATATCCCTCCTCTCTCATTACATTTCTCTACTACTTCCCTTTCCTCCTCCTTCTCAGGAAATCATTAGCACTTCTCTGCATACTGGAAGCTCTCAAGTCCCACCCTTCCTGAAAATTGGTCAGATTCTCCCACCGCTCAATCCAAGAAATGATAAATCAAGAAAACCTTCTCAGCTGGCCAAACATCCACTGTCCTTTCATCGGGATGGTACTGCAAAATGTAGTGGCAGGCACTGCATCTGCATGTCCTCCCCATTGATGTAAACGTCTACAGGCTTAGCAGTCAAATTGTCTCTTCCATCGCTGTGCTGAAACTACAGCTGTACAAGTTGCCGATGATGCCTTGAAAATCATCTTTTGTATGGAAAAACACACCTCCAATGAAAAGCCTTCCATGACACAACTGTATTGTAATGTTAGCTGCTCCAGAGGAGCATGCTACACAACTACCGCCTGCAAGTGAAAAATAACCCTCCAGGAAGGCTTCTTAAAACATGGATAACGAGACAAGGAAGCATCATCTAATACTAGAAGATACCCATGTTAGCTCCTAGATGGAGGTCGCATCTCAGTCCTGCAAGAGACTGGGGGACATATTATCAAGGCCAATATTGCCATTTTAGCGGCACAGTGGTAATTTGTTATCGCCTTATTTACAAGCTCGCACTAACCTGTGTTATTGCTAATTTCCGCGAGTTAGCTGCCCGTTTTTTATCGCCCTGCATGCCATCGCTAATGACATGCAAAGTAGGCGTTCTGGAGCAAAACAACATGGAAATAGTCGCTAACAGGGCTTCGCGATATTAACAAGCCTGCAGCAGACCCACGAAGCAACAAGAAAAATTGCGCTATGCACCCTTTATCGCAGGTATTTAACGTCTGCTAAATTTCTGACTTAGCCATATGTATAATGAGAGGTCGATTGCATGGTTAAGACCACAGGGCCGTATTAGCGAGTTTATGCTTTATCTCACAAAATTATTGCTGGATTTGCAGTGCTGTTGGGGGTTTTCGCTGCTATCGCTGGATTTCATATCGCCAAGACGCTAAGCATTGTTAATAGTGTGCTAGCAATGCAATCCAGCGATAGCCGGCGATAGAAAAAAATCGCACTAAGCGCACTTTGCGATATTTATCGCAGTTTGTTGATGATATGCCCCTGAGATTGTTTTGCCTCTTCCAAAGAGATAACACACCCGAAACCACCATCCTGGAGAGGTCCAAAGCAGTGATCAGCAATTTAAATCAGCTGGTCTAAGTGTGATCCCCATAAAGAGAAGCAGGGAAGCGCCCCTGGAAGAACGGAGATGTAAAGGCCGTTTATAAAAATTGAAAATGTGAAGGAAGAAGCAGACAAAACATCATAAAAGGAAAGCCGTACCCAGTAAAGCCAAAGTAGGACTAGAGAAATGAGACCATAATCTTCCTAGAGTTGCTGTGCTACTCTGAAGCTAAATTCAACGACCAGGGAATTTTAGAAGTCCTCTTTAGAAATGATTTCATTAATTTAAAAGCAACATGGGCAACCAAAAAGGTGAAAGAGAAGGGATTCCACTCATCAGTAGTCAACAACTAGCTGTATGTCATTATATTGGGGGTAACAATACTGAACTACAGTAATATCAGATATAGCCCTTTTTATGGTCAATTGGCCGTTTAATATTGATTGACTGTGTTTGGGAACATTTCGTGTTTATCTGTTTTAATTGTCTGTGTCTGAAAAATGGTTTTATGATCTTAACTATTTTAATAAACCAAAATCTTATTTGGCAAAGGCTATTGTTTGCCTACAATGTTTTGATAGGCTTTTATGGTCTAAAGAACCGAAATAAAGACGAACTACTACTACCACTGGCCTACAATAATACCAGATGCACCACATAATAGCTACTACAATAGAAGGTAAGAACATATCTACTATTCTTATCTCCACCTATGCACACCTTCGGGGGTAAGTTTAAGTGGAGCTAAAAATAGTAATTACATATTTATTTTGGTAGGGGTTGATGTAGTGAATGTGATATTATTGTCCTATGATATATGTCATATGATAATGAAAACCCTCAGCAACCAACAAGTTGGTCAGAAAGCTGCTAATACCTACGAGCAATGTAGTCTCGGATACGCCTTATCTTACTGAATTTGTTCCCATTACCCCCTCTGAAGCTCTGGAAGGCCTTAGGAAAATTAAATCCGGCTCTTACACCAACCTTTTGCCCCCCCGTAATTGTGCAGAGATACTGCCGTTATTGGCGACCTCTCTTACTAGCATCTTTAACACCTCCCTTGAGCTAGCTCTCATACCCAGAAGTTGGAAGCATGCCCTGGTCAAACCTATTTTAAAAAAGCTATCTAGTGACCACACCCTACCTATTAACTATAGACCTATTTCATTATTGCCCTACTTTGGTAAGGTACTATAACATCTGGTGAACAAGCGTCTCACTACATATATTGAAACTCATGAGCTCCTGGACCCCTCTCAGTCGGGGTTCCGAGCTGCCCATGGCACAAAGACAGCTGTTATGGAGATTGTGGACAATATTAGACTCTCTTTTGACAAAGGCGATTCCGCCATTCTGGTTCTATTGTATTTATCGGCCACCTTTGACACCATCTCCCACGGCATTCTGAAACATCGGCTGTGGGAGATAGGTGTCAGAGGTAGGGCCCTATCCTGGTTTGAAAACTATTTGGCGGACCGCTTCACCTCCATAAAGGTTGATACCCTCTCATCCAGTAGTCTGCCACTTACTGTCGGAGTCCCTCAGGGGTCAATTTGAAGCGCCATATTATTCAATATTTACCTCACTCCGTCAACTAATATAATAAAAACACATGGCTTCACAACAGTATCGTATGCTGACGATACGCAGGTGCTTATGACATGTAAGGCGGATTTCCATGAAACATGTATTAGATTCAAAAACTGTATGCTTGATATCAGCAAATGGATGTATGACAACAAGCTCCAACTGAACTACAGCAAAACAGAAATTATTTTGTTCGGTAAGGCCCTCGAAGTATGGTCACAGGACTGGTGGCCCCAAGAACTAGGACCATGCCTCGCACTCAAAGAGGTAGTTCGTAACCTGGGAATTATGATGGATTGTTCTCTCTCCATGAAAACCCACATCAACCAAGTTTCTGCTATGGGATCATGCATAAGTTGCTCAAAATCTTCAAATGGCTACCTCTGGAAACCAGAAAACCACTTGTGCAAGGTCTAATCATAAGCCGTTTGGACTACGGCAACGCCTTTTTCACATCAATCAATGAGTGTTTTCTCTCTAAATTACAAACACTACAGAATGTTGAGGCGAGACTAGTGCTGGGCCTTCCCACTAGATCAGCCGCTTTGCCTAGTCTTAAGCAATTACACTGGCTGCCAATCCGTCAGAGAAGCCATTTTAAAGTTCTTAGTTTGACTCACAAACTCCTTTACAGCACTGGTCCGGCTTATCTTTCAAAAAAACGAGTCTGGTATCGTCCCACCAGATCATTAAGATCAAGCTCAAATTCTCTTCTAGTACAGCTACGAGCACGGATGGCGTGGAATGGATGCTGGTCCTTTTCCTATATGGCTCCATTTCCTTGGAATAAACTTCCCCCCATCTTTTGTCAGAATCAGAATCAGAATAAGCTTTATTCGTTTTTTTGTTTAAAACCATAAAAGCAGCAAGAAAAAATACATACATGTATAAATGACTCAGCATATCATTCACAAAATAAAAAGGAACCAACTATTAAAGCAAACTAAAATCAATTTGACAATTCAGCTAAAAGAAAAGGGGTACGTGCAAAATCAAGAAAAGGGTAGAGAGTTAGTAACACAAGATTCTTGGATTCCCGTTTCACCAGAAATTATGGTTCCATGTCATTTGCCTTGGGGACGAATGGAGTCGGGGGCCGGGATAGAAATTGTACAAGTCCCAGATGCGAATGGGGCCATCTCCCTCTTTGGACTGGGAAGATCGCAAATAGGGGACAATGTTCGTACTCTTGAATTTAATTAAGATCAGGTCGCCCGGGATGTCTTTGGGCGACGTACCCAGCCACCCCACCCTCCTAACACTCAAGATGCCGCCATCTAAGGCAGGTGGAAGTGGTCTGTTTTGTTTTAGCCAAGAAATGGCTTTGTTTAACAAGTCCTGGTGAGTTTCAAATTTGCCCTGACTGGGTGCAGGGACCCCAGAGAGAACAGTCACGTAAGGGGCGGCTTCTGGAGGTAGGTTAATCCGCATCCTGCTTTCAAGTGCGGTCCTGGGAACTCTATGGGGTACAGGTACGGAGTTATGAGTAATATACTGACTTCTTGGATTTGATATAGACATGAGGGGTTCAAGGGTTTGAGCTTTCGTGTGTGTCGTGGGCTTGAGCTTTTCATTGTTACTGTGGGGAAAAGAATGAATGGGTGTAGCAGTTGTTTCAGTTGGAGTATAGTTCCTTAGTATTGTATTTTCGATACTGGTCAACCTGTCTCCCAGATTGTTGATTTTTGTGACCAGGGGTGATAGTACAGTTAATAACAGTTGCTCAATGTGGGCCAGTAAGGTCAATTGAAGAGGTGATACTGAGTCGGGTATTTTATTCAAAGCCTCAATCGGCAGTAATATAGGAGGGTTAGAGGGAGATAATAAGGGGGTAGTACACATTTTGTCGGCATTAGATGAAATCTCAATGCCATTGTCATTTTCCTCAACAGAAACTCTACCCGCTATGGGGGGGGGGGGGGTAGATAAGTTCTGGGCGTAGTTGGTGCCACACAGGGCATTCAGCTCCTCCCAGATGGACATGATGTGAGGAAAACAGAGCTGCAACAGCAACAATAAAACAGTACAGTGTGGGATCAATAATGGTAAGATACAGTAGGACAACTCGGTACCTCCACCTTCATAGTAGCCAAGAGGGGTGGCCCGTCCCGGCCTCCTTGTGCCTCTGAGGGCCACAGAGGGCCCGCCCTTTGCCCGGGCTTCGCCCAGCGTCCCGCTCGTGTCCCGCGGAGCGGGGCAGAGCGCAGCTTTGAAGCGCCTCCTGGTGCACTAGTGACATCTCGATGCAGCGCCGCCGCTGAGGCTGCCGGGAGGTGTAGTCCCGGGGCGGCGGCACTGTTGGCAGCAAGTAGTGACTCCTGGCGGTGGCGGCTGCAGTGGGGGCCTCCTCGCCTCCCCCTTCCACAGGTAAGTGTGTCCCCCCGCTCCGCCGAGCAGAGCGCAGCTTTGAAGCGCCTCCTGGCGCACTAGTGACGTCTCGATGCAGCGCCGCCGCTGAGGCTGCCGGGAGGTGTAGTCCCGGGGCGGCGGCGCTGTTGGCAGCAAGTAGTGACTCCTGGCGGTGGCGGCTGCAGTGAGGGCCTCCTCGCCTCCCCCCTTCCACAGGTAAGTGTGTCCCCCCGCTCCGCCGAGCAGAGCGCAGCTTTGAAGCGCCTCCTGGCGCACTAGTGACGTCTCGATGCAGCGCCGCCGCTGAGGCTGCCGGGAGGTGTAGTCCCGGGGTGGCGGCGCTGTTGGCAGCAAGTAGTGACTCCTGGCGGTGTCGGCTGCAGTGGGGGCCTCCTCGCCTCCCCCCTTCCACAGGTAAGTGTGTCCCCCCGCTCCGCCGAGCAGAGCGCAGCTTTGTAGCGCCTCCTGGCGCACTAGTGACGTCTCGATGCAGCGCCGCCGCTGAGGCTGCTGGGAGGTGTAGTCCCGGGGCGGCGGCGCTGTTGGCAGCAAGTAGTGACTCCTGGCGGTGGCGGCTGCAGTGGGGGCCTCCTCGCCTCCCCCCTTCCACAGGTAAGTGTGTCCATCTTTTGTCAATTACCAACCACCAGCTGTTTCGAAAAAACCTAAAAACCTGGGGGTATATTATCAAGGGGTTTATCTCCGCTTTTTTGGCTTTAAAAGCCAAGAAAGCGGAGATAAAATTATCTCCCTATTACCAAGCTGTCGCTAACACCAGTTAGTGACAGCTAATAGGAGATAGCGACCATCTTGGGCCCCACTTTGCATGTCAGTGATATTTATCACTAATGACATGCAAAGTAGGCGTGCCAAGATGTTAGCGACTGGAAACAGTCGCTAACATCGCTATCTCCTATTACCAACTTTTGGAGATATTCGCGCTAAGCGCGAATATCTCCAAAAGCTAACACCTGCCCTGAGCAGTTCTTCACCATGTTATCCAATGGGAGGTGGATAACATGGCTAAGAGCATTTGCTCGATAATGCATGAATATCGCTGACTTTTCAGCGATATTCATGCATTGCGGCCGTTTTTTATCGCATTTGCGATAAACCTTGCTAATAGCAAGGTTTATCTGCGATAAAAATCGCCGATGTGCGGCGATAATTTTTGTCTCTAAACAAGTTAGAGACAAAAATTATCGCTAGTTGTTGGTAATATACCCCCTGGCTCTTTCCGAAATAGCTGCCACCTTGCAGCACTAGCTCATGTCATGGTTGTTGTTCTTAAATGCAAAGCGCCCTGAGACCTTGCGGTGATTTGTGCGCTATAAAAAAGCATTTGACTTATGACTTATGACTAACACCTACATATCAGTTGCAAAACAGCAAGATAAACAATACTCACTAAACAAGGTAAATCAGTATTTCTCTTTGCCAACTAACACCTCAGCACTAATCATATATCCAGGAGCCCAGAATTTCGAGTATCCTAAACCTCTCTCTGCAGTGAACTGAAAATCTATACTGAAGTATAGAAAGAAATAGGCAAATATCACTAATGGCGGTGGGCAGTGCCTTCAATGTTGAGAACATAACATAAGTATTGTAAAGCTCACTTTCACCCGTGGGCATCTTGGCCCTGAATAACAGATGTTTATTGTTAGCCAAATCAATGGTGCACATTTTATTGACTTCAGAAGGATAAAAGGCTGAGTGAACCCGCTGGGATTTGAACCAGTGACCATCAGATCAAAAACAGACTATTACAGTGGATGCATTAGTCCACTATGCCACCAGACCCAGCACAGGAGGAAGAACCCAAAGAGAAGCTCTTTTTGAAAGGCAGGAGAGCTGTTGGGGAGTAAATTGTAGAGTTTCTTCGCAGAGAAAAATGGTATGAGAAAGGGAGATGATTGCAGATTTCTGAGATAAAGCAAGCATGGTTTCATCTATCTATACACTATCAACAGAAGTTAAGGGACTTCTTCCTTCACTAAAGGCAAATACAATTCTATAATAAGCTCCATCTTACTTCCCAAAATCTAGCCTTTGAAAAATGCAGGATAATTCCTGAGAAATTCAGATTTTGGTGTATTAAGCACCACAATCTACCCCATGTCCCATATTATCTATTGCCACCTGTTTTTATAGTATTTTTCTACCTATCTTACTTTAAAAGCCCTGTGATTTAAATGAAAAATTAAATGGCTATCTATTAAAAACTGAATTTGAAATTCTCCATAGATTTATACTGTGAGTGAGAGCACACAGGAACACTGCAAGCTTCCTGGACACTGGAAATCAATTATGGGCCACGTAGAACCGGTGCAAGGAGCTCATACCTTGAACGGCGCGTGCAAAATACAGGTTTGGCAGTCTCAGAAGCAATCACAGCTTCTCTCCCTCACACACAGCAAATACCTTACACGATTTGGCAATCTTGCCTTTCATAAGGGAACCAGCTGTGGCAGCATCAGTTAGGTCACCGTGTAAGCGTTCCTACCATACCCACCAGGAAGAGCAACACTAGTTTTAAATTCCCTTTAAACGCATGTAACCGGCACACAATATAGGAAGGTTCTCCATTTTGCATTAACACATAAGCATAACGCAATGCAAGCTTCTACCACAAACACAGGGCCCTGATAACATGGGCAATGGACAATTATTATTACATCAAATAATGGCTGAAGCTGCAATCTGCAACCTGGCCAGCAGAGAGCGGCAGAGTACTGCTCACGCGCAGGTCTACACACTGTAGTTAGAGTTACCTTTAATTTGAAAGGCAAAATAAGCGTAAAGATGGAATGTAGGTAGGTTCCAGCAACATATTCAGAAATGTTAATTTATTTATGCAGTTTTATGTAGCGCGAACTTTACCCGAAGGTATCTGAGGGCTTTACAATAGAACCAGTTACATTACATAAGGACTTCGGAGAACCTGAATTACATAAAAGATCTGAAACCGAAACTCTAAATTTATATAAGATTGGTAGTAAGTACATAAGTCTACTACAGATACTATTGATTAGAGTTACATATATACAACTTGCAAATTCAGTCAGAATTACATTTTAAGTAAAGTTGAGGCGATTAGGGCTGGACAAAAATATATTATATATTTACACAGCATGATCTTCTTGCCATTGATGGGGTTCTTGCTGTGCTCGTTTAGCCCGGCCTTCAGGGTGTTGTTGCACTCACGGGTGATGATCTTGGGCCTGGAGGGATCCCAGAGCTGGTGATGGGCAGATGTCCTTCAAGTTGTCCTGGTTGCCTTAATATCTCCAGGGCAGCAGCAGAAATCCCTGGGGCCGTGCTCTTCTTGATCTTCTTAATGATGAAGCGTGGGCTATCCTGGACCACAACAGCATCCTTAAGGATATTTCTAGGACTGGGCAGAGGTTGCGCGGAATTTCACAGAGTTATTGGACAACTCAGTGAAATTCCGCAGAGTTCCGTGCCCTGGTGGAGTACCTTCTTGCACCATCATTGACCCACCTGCACGCAAAATGCCATACGCACTGCAGTTCCTGCTGTCTGAGTTGGGGACAGATGTATGACGTTACAACGCATACTTTTACAACGCCTACTTTTACAACGCGGTTTTTACCACGCATACCATTACAACGCATAGCGCTTTGGGGTGCTGGATAGTGAATAGTTTAATTTACTATTCCAACCCCAGTCCCCGTGGATAGTAGGGAAGGTTATTGGATAGTAAATTAACCTATTCCCTATCCTAGAGCGCCCCCCAGAGCAATGCGTTGTAATAGTTTGCGTTGTAAAAGTTGCGTTGTAATGGTAGGTCGTTGTAAAAGTTTCGTTGTAAAGGTTACATACCGTTGGGGACGGGTTAGCTTAGCTGCTGCACTAAGGTGGCTGAGGTTCCTGCATTAATTGATTTTCCTCCGAGCTGGAGCAGAGGAGGCTCAGGCTTCTTCTAAGCGGAGTCACTAATGCAGCCAGACCAGCAGCAGGAGCAGGAAGGCAGTGGCGGCTAGGAGACTGGCAGCCAGCCTCCATTTGGGAGGTAAGCCTTCTAGACTCACTCCTCCCTGGCACCGGTAAACTCTGCTCTGCTTCGAGTGCGGAGTTTTTGAAAACTTCGCACTCCAAACGGAGTGTGGAGTTCGAAAACTTTGCAAACTCCGATGCCGTAGCGGAGTTAACTGCCCACCTTTAAATATTTCTTAAGGCATTAAACAAAGGGCTACCTCTGAAACAACTAAAAGAATATATGAGGCAATACATCCAGTAAAAATACAGAGAAAGGCAAGATCACAGTTGTTGAAATTAAAAATATTCGATTCACAATAGCATTTATGAGCACATGAAATGGTACTATAGGAGTACTCTTTTATGTACTCCAACATCTCTTTGCGAATCAATCAAATCAAGCAAACAGCATTTGTATAGCCCAGCACAGTCAGCCCTAGGGGTATCTGGGTGCTGTGTCTCCGTCGATTAGCCGGGTCTTGAGTCTCTTTCTGAAGTCTGCTACCGTGGGGGCTGTACGAAGCTGGAGGGGAAGGGCATTCCAGATCTTGGCTCCGATGTAGGAGAAGGAGCGGCTCCCGCTGCGACAGATCCATGGTGTGTGTGTGTGCTAGGGCGAGAGAAGAGGAGTGCAGGTGTCTGCAGGGCTGGTGGAAGTTCAGTCAATGGTTGATGTAGGCAGGTCCTAGGTTGTGGAGGGCTTTGTAAGACATGCATGAGGATCTTGAATTGGCATCTCTTCTGGATGGGGAGCCAGTGGAGGTCTCTCAGGTGGGGGCAGGGTCAGCTCCTCCATAAGGGTGGAGGAGCACCGCCCCACTGGTTTCTCGCAGTGCAAGAAGCAGAAACATAAAATGGTATTTTGCGAGAAAGCAGAAGACAGGGGTATGCCTGGTTGGGTGCGGGCGGAGGGTATGCCTGGTTGGGGGCGGGTGGGTGGGCGGGTTGGGGAGGAGTGGCTTACACCACTCTGAGTAGCCTGACTGTTTGGTCGGCCCTGGGGCCGACCAAAGCAGTCATGCACACTCTTCATTTTCTCTATGGAGGCTGCAGCCTACATAGAGAAAATGGCCTCCCTACCTGATGCCCGGCTAGGCGCTGTCCGGGAGTCTGCACCAATCAAAACGCTGCCATTGCAGCGTTGTAATTGACTTACAGGAGGGGAGGGAGGATGCCTGTTCCTGTTCAGGAGCAGAAGCAGCGCGGGACCCAACTCAGGAGCAGAGGCAGCGCGGGACCCGGTCAGGTAAGGTTTCGTTTTTTTCTACCCCCCTGCGAGTATTGCAAGTCTCGACATGGGTTGGGTGATGTGGGCTCATTTAGGGAGGTCCAGGATGAGTCTGGCTGCAACATTCTGTATGGTGTGGAGTCTTCTGAGGAGCTGGGTAGAGATTCCGGTTTAGAAGGAATTGCTGTAGTCCAGGCAGCTCCCTGAGTTATGATCTTTCTGGTGTTTTTGGAATTCATCTGAAGATTCTGCAGAGCACGTGAAGTGTGTGGAAGCAGGAGGAGGCGACTGCGTTGACTTGTCATTTCATGGTCAGTTGGCTGTCAAGGATGATGCCAAGGTTGTATACATGGTGAGTCAGTGTGGGTGTAGGTCTCGAAATTTCCTAGTAGTATAAGTGTAAAGAGGACACAGGTCTTTCTATGTGTATTATGTATGAGTAGTATCTGAATATTGCCATATGTTTTGAGGCCAATTCACAAAGGCATGTAAAAATAGATAAAAAGCACTACGGCAGTACTACTTTATGTACTCCAAATTGGTGTTCTGAATAGACCCTTTTATGACCAATTAGATTTGTTTAGACTTTGCTTAACCTGAACACATTTGAACACTGTTTTCCTTAGTACTGCCCTAAGAAGTTGAACTTGATTGCCGAGTTTGAGAGCTCGAGCCGCAGGGGCATTCGGCCTAAGATCAGAAGTGCTATTCAATTGGTGGATGTGTCTGTAGCCCCACCCACATGCTCATATATATTCTTAGCGTGCATTACGTATATCAAGGTTTTACGGATAGCAGCAGGAGCCCCATACTTCACAAGAATAGCAGACCTCCACAGAGATTTAGGCGTTGAGATATTAGATTACCATCTCCACAAACTCAATGCAAACTTCTACAAAGGAATAGATCAAAAGGAAAACCCATTGACCAAGAAACTTGCTGGCATTTCTGCCAACCCTTTTGACTACTGTACACGGCCCATCACAGTGCTGACCATGTGAACCAAATTCACATGTGACAAAATGGCGACTTAAAAATTCAAAATAAATATGGAGTAATGAGGCTACAGTCTCAGTATCCAAAACACATCACTCTCAGAAGGAATCTGACAGTAAGAGAAGACAAACAGGACAAAGTGAATTCTCATTGCTGTTAGGCCTGAGTGAGGTACTTTGTAGTGTGCTGTCCTCGTCCGCTCCCCGTGTGTGGACATTCTTCAGTGTGTTGTCTCGCACTGCCCGTTGGAGCGCGAGCCGACCTGTGAGTTGACAGTTGAAATTGTGAACAAAAAAAATTGAACTAAGACAGCGCCATATTTGCACACATGGTTGCGCTCTGTCTATGGGATCTTTACAACAGTTCTTGAATAAACGTACTTACCGACATCTTCGATTCCTGTCATCACTACATTCTTTTGTGGTGACGCATCCATCTCACCGCGTTCAACATACCTTCAGGCATGTTCCAATTCTGTCGTATATGGCATTTGGTCTGGCGTCTGCAGCTTCAGTTGTTCAGCGCCTCATGGTCAATCTTCTTAAAGGGATCAAAAATGTTGCTATCTTCCAAGATGATGTCCTTATACATGCCATTGACCAGTCAACACATGATGAAACATTGCATCAAGTACTATCTTAATTTCAAGAGCATGGGGTTGTCCTCAAACATGACAAATGCATGTTCTCTAAAAGCTCAGTTAAATACCTTGGTCACACAATCTCGAGTGCTGGTGTAACACCAAAACCAAGTCTGGTACAAGCCATTTTGGACGCTTCTCTTCCCAAAGACAAAACGGGAGTGAAGTCATTACTAGGACTGGCTGAGTTCTATTCTTGTTTTATTCCTGATTACACCATGAAAGCATGCCCCATCACCAACTTGTTAAAGCATGAAACTGTTTTTGCGTGGGATGAGGAATGTAGAAATGCTTTTGATTGGCTAAAAACACAACTCCCAAAGGTCAAGGCGTTGAATCCTTTTAACCCCTCTATCCATTGGACATTAACTGTTGATGCCAGCTGTTATGGTCTTGGTGCTGTCCTGACCCAGCAAGTGGGCACCCAAGAACACACAATAGGCTTTGCATTTAGGGTACTGAGAGACTCTGAATCACACTACCCAGTCATCGAAAAACAACTACTTGCATGTTGGTGGGCCATTGAAAAATGTAAATGTTACCTATGGAGCAGGAATTTCAGCCTACAAACGGACCACAAACACCTTGTAGCCATCTTAGGGAACACCAGCTATTGCAATACCAGACCACACATAGCCAGACTCGCTTCTAAGCTCCTCCAATTCAATTTTGACATTGTACACATCCCAGGTGGGAAGAACGGATGCACTGATGCTCTTTCCACTTGCCTCCCATTCCTAACATGTCAGAGGTTAGCGAAAAATCCAATAGCGCTGATGAACTTGAGGACTGTATAGTTGCTGGTGTAGAATTACATTCACATTTGTTCTGTAAATGAAAATATTTCGTATGCTGCCATGCGAAGTGATGAAACATTGAAATGTGTAAAAAAATACATTGCAGGAGGATGACCCAAAGAGAAGAGTTTAAATGTTGATGTACAACCTTATGTAAAAATTTGTGATGGATTATTTTTTGAAGATGGGCCTATCTTCAGGCTAGAAATGTTTCTACCTCCCTTTGATCTCAGGAAAACACTCTTGACCAAAGCTCACGAAGGACACTCGGGCGCTACACTCAGCAAACATAGAGTTCGTGAATATTTCTGGTGGCCCCAGATGGACATAGACATTGACACCTTGGTCCAAGACTGTACCATTTGTGCTGGTAGTGACAAGACCGTATGCGTTTCTAACACACCCTTACTCCCATTCCCCTTCCTGACAATCCCTGGGGAAAACGGGGTATTGATGTGTTGGGTCCTTTCTACACATTACCCCATCAGACTCGGTTCGCCATAGTCTAGTTGACTATTACTCAAAATAACCGTAAGTCAAATTTGTAGCCAAAGTTGACTCCAAAGAAATCCTCGACTTCATGAAAGAGGTTTTCATGTGGGAGGGATTTCCTAAGACAGTTATTTCTGACAACGGCGTGAAGGTTAAATCTGTTGATGCTGAAGAATTCCTCAAAAAATCTTCCATCAACCACCTCAAAAGCTCTCTTTATCATCCTCAAACCAACGGACTTGTAGAGAGACTTAACAGAGTCATTGGGGACTGTATACGGTGGGCTATTTCTCACAACAAAGCTATACCTACAGCTGTAAGAACCATGCTGTGGTTCTACAGATCCATGGGATTGAGAAAAACAAGGACCCCCTGAACAGTAGTATCAGCAAACTCCTAGGGCAGGGATAACAATGTGTGAATAAAAATTCCTAGGCAGTTAAAGTATAGGCAAACAAGTGACATAAAATGACAGCAGAGAAAGAAAAATCAAGAAAAATTATATAAAAACAACCATAATTTTAATAAACACAGTTAAAAATCATACAGTTTACTGACTTTCAAAACCGTATGATGACAAAACAATAAATAAAAACCATACACTTCATACAAAGATATTTAGTCATAAAATCAAATAAGGACACCCCGGCAACTTAATATCGTTGGTGTCCAGGAACAACGGTAATAATATTACTGTTTTCCTCACGGACGGAGACGCCGTGACTCTGCTGCATTTTGAGCATTATCCTGCTCCTGCCTCTCATTTAGAAGCCTGATCGATTCGAGGAGGCCTCAAATGACAACTTTGCGTTTGTTAAGAACAACCACGTATTTTTATTAACCGTTCTTGCAGAAGATACAGCTTTGCATTTTAAGGAATCAACTTGCGATATTTATTGGTGTTCGAAGACCCTCACAAATCTGTTGAGATCGTTGTGAAAACAACGAATAGGAAGTTGCTGCCTAAGATACATTTTATCAGATAAAGATCTATACCTAATATCTGCCGAGAAAGTGGAACCTTCATCTAGCAGGTGACAGGCGGTATCTATCAGAATTGTATCTGCTCCGGTCATTGGTTTGCTTTGACTCTTGGATCCAAATTGATTACATCTTTAAAAGTCCTGTGACTCTTCTCCAACAATTATACTGTGTGGCTCCTGAAGAAGGCGTTGTCTATGCCGAAACGCGGGTCGAGTTTCATTCGCCACTGTTTCTGGACACCAACGATATTAAGTTGCCGGGGTGTCCTTATTTGATTTTATGACTAAATATCTTTGTATGAAGTGTATGTTTTTTAATTATTGTTTTGTCATCATACGGTTTTGAAAGTCAGTAAACTGTATGATGACTGTGTTTATTAAAATTATGGTTGTTTTTATATAATTTTTCTTGATTTTCCTTTCTCTGCTGTCATTTTATGTCACTTGTTTGCCTATACTTTAACTGCCTAAGAGTTTTTATTCACACGTTCTACAGAACCATGCCCCACTCATCCACAGGTGTTTCTCCTTTCGAATTACATAAAGGAAGGAAGGCCAGCTCTTATTTTAGACCTGCATGGATGTCTAAGTGGTTCAATCATAAGACTCCTGCTCACGAGGTTGATGTATTAGTTAGAAACAAAGTTAGCGACGTACAATCCAAACAAAAGACTTACTTTGACTCAATGAAAAATGTCTCAAGCAGTAAGATTGCTGTAGGTGACATGGTGAGAATAAAGAAACAAGGGGGCATATTACCAAGGGCCTTATCGCCACTTTAGCGGGAATTTTTCCCGCTAAAGCGGCGATAATCTTATCGCCCTATTACCTAGCTGTCGCTAACACCAGTTAGCGACAGCTAGTAGGAGATAGCTATCATCTTGGGGCCCACTTTGCATGTCAGCGATATTTATCGCTAATGACATGCAAAGTGGGCGTGCCAAGATGTTAGCGACTGGAAACAGTCGCTAACATCGCTATCTCCTATTACCTACTTTTGGAAATAATCGCTCTAAGCGCGATTATCTCCAAAAGCTAACGCCTGCCCAGAGCAGTTCTTAGCCATGTTATCCAATGGTAGGTGGATAACATGGCTAAGAGCATTTGCTCGGTAATGCATGAATATCGCTGACTTTACAGCGATATTCATGCATTTCGGCCGATTTTAACCGCTTTTGAGATAAACCTTGATAATATCAAGGTATCTCAGCGGTAAAAATCGTCGGAGCGCGGCGATATAATTATAGTCGCTAACCATGCATAGCGATAATTATCGCTATTGCTTGGTAATATGCTCCAAGGTTTTGTAAGGAAAAGCGACTCCAAGTTCAGCGAACCTGTTTGCATTGATACCATTTGTGGCAGTGCTGTTCGTGTCAATCAGCCGAATTGGTGGAACATGAAAAAGATTGTTAAAGTCAATGACAAGGTTTGTGTGAGACCGACCCCATGTTTTGATACAGTCTCAATACATTCTCCTGGTACAAGACACAGTGATTTGGATGTTGTTAATAACCCCCTTGTTTCCCCCAGGAGGAGTGGCAGAGATGTCAGACTACCCGCTAGGTTCAGGTAATTTCCTAATTTTTCTCTCACCCTCTCTTCCTCTCTCCCTCTCCTTCCTTCCTTTCTCTTCTGCTTCTCATCCTTTCTTCAAGGGAAAGAGATATATATGTAGTGTGCTGTCCTCGTGCGCTCTCCGTGCATGAACATTCTTCCGTGTGTTGTCTCGCGCTGCCGGTTGGGGCGCAAGACAACCTGTGAGTTGACAGTTGAAAATGTGAACAATGACAGTTGAACAAAGACAGCGCCTTGCTTGCACGCATGGTTGCGCGCCATCTGTGGGATCTTTACAACTGTTCTTGAATAAACATACTTACGAACATCTTTGATTCCTGTCATCACTATACACTTCTTATGTCTAAAAGGTCTGGGTTAATTTCATTACTGTAACTGTGTTTACAGGTACAGTAATGAACAAATGCAACATCACACTTGAGATTCAGGTTGCACCTCAAACCAGTTTTATCTCTCAGTCCTTGCTTCATTGTGATGAATTGTTGCATAATATTCACAAGTGTCACCCCTACAATATCTTATGGACTACACAAAATGGCAACAGCGCTAAAACAATTTGACAGTGTGTGGTATCCTTCACTGTAATCTGTCTTACTCAAATGCTCTAGCCTATGTTATTTGCTTGAGTGTTATGTTCTAATGTGGAATGTGCTTAGCTTAGAATGTTAGACCTCAGTGACAAGTCAGTTGTTTGCTGGACTTTGGAGGATGAGGGGCATATTACCAACCAATAGAGATAATTTTTGTCTCTAACTTATTTAGAGACAAAACTTATCGCCGCAAATCGGCGATTTTTATCGCAGATAAACCTTGCTATTAGCAAGGTTTATCGCAAATGCGATAAAAAACGCCCGCAATGCATGAATATCGCTGAAAAGTCCGCGATATTCATGCATTATCGAGCAAATGCTCTTAGCCATGTTATCCACCTCCCATTGGATAACATGGCTAAGAACTGCTCCTGGGCAAGTGTTAGCTTTTGGAGATATTCGCGCTTAGCGCGAATATCTCCAAAAGTTGGTAATAGGAGATAGCGATGTTAGCGACTGTTTTCAGTCGCTAACATCTTGGCACGCCCACTTTGCATGTCATTAGTGATAAATATCACTGACATGCAAAGCGGGGCCCAAGATGGTCACTATCTCCTATTAGCTGTCGCTAACTGGTGTTAGCGACAGCTTGGTAATAGGGAGATAATTTTATCTCCGCTTTCTTGGCTTTTAAAGCCAAAAAAGCGGAGATAAAGCCCCTTGATAATATGCCCCGAGGTCTCTAGCTTAGAGTTTACAATAAAACTCTTATTTACTTCACCTCTGCCTACCTGCTCATCATTTCATCGGCAACACTACATTTTGGCGACGATTGGACTTATCTCACGCCTAGAGACCTCAACTCAACACATCTATTTTGTTCTATTTTACTATTCTGTGGAATTTTGAGTCAACCTGGATCAAGTCTCAGCTTTCACCTCCTGCTGAAGGTAGAGACACCCTCTTTATCCATACCTGGAAAATTTGGAACTTTCTCGTGTCTTTCTTCCTATTTTAAAAAATTTTCTCACTGTCCAGCTGAACTCTAATTAACTTTAAAGTCGGATCCTTTGTGTATTATTTGGACGAGGGATTGGAGTCTGTGTGTGCGTCATTCCGACCTAGTTTTATTTTAATTTAAAGACCTTCGACCAAGTTCTACTTCAATTTAAAGATCTTCAATTTCATCGTTACATAACGACTGTCGGTGCCCACAGTGTTGCCCTTTGAATCTGTGCCTAGCAATGCACAAACTTTACCTTCGCGTCTTTGCCGTCATCCCCCGTCATCTGCTTATTTCCAGCGTCTCTCGGTAACCTGGCAACTGCCTCTGAAGACCCGTCTTCGCTGGAACCACTTTGATGCCGTGACGTGTCACTGACGCGACGTGTGTGTATGACATTACGTTACGCGGTGACGTCATCACGTCATCCGACATTTTGTTAATTATTTTCCTCATCAAAGGCAACATCCAGAGCCTGTTCCACTGCTCCAACGTTGCACTGCTGCAAAGCCGGTCATGTCTTCGCTGATCAGCACAGCATCTCCACTTCATCACAACTACTGTTTATGCGGTAAGTGATAAAAGAGTACTTTGAAGCCGGTCTTGCCTTCGCTGATCGGCACAGCGTTTTCACGTCGTAGTGACAAAATTTATGTTGTGAACTACTAAAGGGTATCATATTTCACGCATCTCGCTGATCGGCACAGCCTATGCTGGTCATCTGTTTTGACTTTCAGTAACAAGTACTATTAACGCTTAGTGCAACCTCACAGCGATACGTAATTTTCACGCTGATTGGCACAGCTCATGCCGATCTCCTAATCATTTACTTATTTAAGAAAGATGGAAAAGGTATTGATTGACAAATGTCCTGTAGACATGTTATTTGATTCTGGGGCAAAAATCACCTTGATACCCAAGCTCTTGTTTGAGAAGTATCTTCTAGGTAAGGTTAAACTGCTCAAACCAGACATAGGGGTATATTATCAACAACTAGCGATAATTTTTGTCTCTAACTTGTTTAGAGACAAAAATTATCGCCGCACATCGGCGATTTTTATCGCAGATAAACCTTGCTATTAGCAAGGTTTATCGCAAATGCGATAAAAAACGCCCGCAATGCATGAATATCGCTGAAAAGTCAGCGATATTCATGCATTATCGAGCAAATGCTCTTAGCCATGTTATCCACCTCCCATTGGATAACATGGCTAAGAACTGCTCAGGGCAGGTGTTAGCTTTTGGAGATATTCGCCCTTAGCGCAAATATCTCCAAAAGTTGGTAATAGGAGATAGCGATGTTAGCGACTGTTTCCAGTCGCTAACATCTTGGCACGCCCACTTTGCATATCATTAGTGATAAATATCACTGACATGCAAAGTGGGGCCCATGATGGTCGCTATCTCCTATTAGCTGTCGCTAACTGGTGTTAGCGACAGCTTGGTAATAGGGAGATAATTTTATCTCCGCTTTCTTGGCTTTTAAAGCCAAAAAAGCGGAGATAAAACCCCTTGATAATATACCCCATAATTCCTAGAGGGTATGGTGGTCAAGTCATAAACTTGTTGGGATATTTTATGGGCACCATTGATTTCAAAGGAAGAGTTACTGCTGGAGATTCTCTCATTAGTTGGGCTCATCAAAGGGACCTTGGTGTTTACCTTGACCCCAACCAGGTTGCATCTGTGTACTTGAGGGATCTGTCCCCTGGTGTGCCAGAGGTCTCAGATAACTGTCACTGGGCCAAGAAATTTCCAAGCGTCTTCACTAAAGAACTAGGGTGCCTCAAGAAGTATCTGCATCTTATAAAATTAAGAAAGGATGCTATCCCTAAAGTAGCCAAAGTTAGAAACGTCCCTCTTTTGGTTCGTGATAAAATGAAGGCTGAGTTGGACAAGTTGATAAGCAATGGAGTGATAGAAGAGGTGGAGGGCACGGAGTGGGTTTCTCCGGTCGTGATGGCCCGGAAAGCCAATGGCGAGGCAATATTGTGTATTGATATGAGAGAGCTGAATAAAGCCGTGATAGTTGACCATTATCCATTACCCAACATAAAAGAAATGATGTCTTCTTTGGGTGGTGCCACACATTTCTCCACACTAGATCTCTCACCCGCTTATCACCAGGTCAGATTACACCGATCATGTCAAGACTTCACAACCTTTATCACTCCTTTCGGCACCTATAGGTTCCTTAGAATGCCTTTCGGTTTGATATCAGCTGCCTCGGTATTCCAAAGGGTGATGGAAGGTGTTTTAGTTGGCATCCAAGGGGTTAAAGTTTATCAGGCCGACATTTTAGTGCATGGGGTGAGCCGTGAAGAACATGATGGAAGGGTTTCTGAAGTCTTGGAAAGATTGCAAGACGCAGGACTCACTCTTAGACTCTTAGACTTGACAAGTGTAAACTTTGTGTTGAAACTATTGAGTATCTTGGGCATCTGGTTTCAGGGTCTGGTATTAGACCTAAACCGTCATTGGTAGAAGCAATTTCCAATCTTAAGTATCCTAGCTGTAAAGATGAATTAGTCAAGTTTCTGGGAATGTCAGAATTCTACAATAAATTTGTTCCAGGGTTTGCCGAGAAGACAGAGAGGATGAGAAGTTTGTTGAAGAAGGGGCAAGAATTTTTCTGGGACAAAGGTTGTTCTGATGAGTACGATCACATCAAGAGTTGACTTAGTCATGCTCAAGATCTAGCTAGTTTTGATCCCACTAAAGACTCATACATTATGACAGATGCCAGCAGCAAAGGGATTGGAGCTGTTCTTCTACAGAAAGGTGAGAAAGTAGACAACACCATCCTTTTTATTTCAAGACCATTAAGAGGTGCCGAGTGCAATTACTCGGTTGTGGATAAGGAAGCCTTAGCTGTGTACTGAGCTGTTCACAAGCTTAAAAAATGTGTGTGGGGTAAAAGCTTTTCGGTCATTTCGGACCAGAAACCTCTTAAAGAAGTTTTTGAAAAGAAGGGTATATATTGTATTTCACACAGGATTAAGAAATGGGTTGTTGCCTTACAAGACTTTGAATTTAGGGTTTCATATTTACCTGGCTCCAACAATATTCTAGATGACTGTTTGTCCAGACTTACGGGTGATTGTGTTCCTGATGAACTGGATGATTCTTCCTTTTGCAATAAAGACTCTTCTGAGAATTTTAAAGTGTGTATTGTTACGGAGGGTGTAATCACGGAGAGTGAATGGACTACTGAATTAAATTCTGATGTTGATCTCCAGCGAGTCATTGAATTTGTACGTGATGGTTGGTGCCAAAAGAAGGACTGTAGAGAAGAAATTAAGGGGTTTTGGTGTGTGAAGGATCAATTGTCTATGCTCAATGGTTTGTTGGTTAGGGGCAGTAGACTTATTCCTCCTGTGAAACTGAGATCTAAAATTATTAATTTTGCTCACTCCAGTCACATGGGCATTGCCAAGACTAAAGCGAGAGTTAGGGAAGTCTATTGGTGGCCTGCCATGGACACGGAAATTGAAAGATCAGTACGAGATTGTGCGCAGTGCTCTGTAAGTGATAACATTTTAAAATATAGGACACAGCCTATGGTAATCAGAAAACAGTCTACGGGTCCATGGGTGGACATTTCTTTAGATATTTTGGGTCCTGTCAAAGTAAATAGTCAAGACAAATATGTCCTAGTGTGTGTGGACATGTTTTCCAGGTGGCCCTTCATCAAGATAGTGAGTCGAGTGGATTCTGGTTCTGCAATCTCATTCCTAGATGAATTGTTTGCATTTGAAGGTTTGCCAAGTTCAGTTCTCACTGACAATGGGGTGCAGTTCACTTCTGCTCTTTTGGAGGGTTTTTTAAGTGAAAGAAGTATTGTCCACAAGCGTGCTGCTGTATACCATCCAGAAAGCAACGGTGTTGTCCAGAGATTTATCAAGGTTCTTAAGGAAGCTATGCAGTTAGCTCTTGTTTCTAGATGTGATTGGGAGGAGGCTGTGAAAAAGAAGGTTTGTGAATATAGGTTCACCGTACATTCTTCTACTGGCGTCATACCCTTTGTATTGTTTAAAGGTAGATCTGCTTGCGCTCCACTCAAACCCTCTTGGGTTTCAACAAAACTTGGTCCGATTGCAGGTTGTAGCGACAACACTCGCAATACCACCTTCTGGAAAGAGAAAGAATTAGAAAGAATGGATAGAAGAAAATGTGAGTATGATGTGAGGAAGGCTGTAAAAAACACGGTTGTATGTGTGGGAGATTTGGTGAGGATCAAATTGCCTGAAAGGAAGTTTGGGGTTTCTAAGTTTAGTAAACCTATAAGAGTTGTCAAACATTTGAGCAATGTAATTAGGACACAAGATCATAAGGTTTGGAACCTCAACAGAGTTGTTGTTTGTCGTTCTAATAATGTCATAGATGATTCTTCTTCTTTTTCCACTCCGTCACAAGCTGGTCAAGTAAGAAGATCTACAAGGGAGAGGTCTGTTCCTTCCCGCTTAACTGATTTTATCACATCTTGAAATTTATTTTCAGCAAGTTTTGACTCTGTTTTACTTTGTTTTTATTTTGTGGTTGATGGGAGGGAGGTGCTGTGGTATCCTTCCCTGTAATCTGTATCTCTCATATTCTCTGGCCTATGTTATTTGCTTGAGTGTTATGTTCTAATGTGGAATGTGCTTATTTTAGAATGTTAGACCTCAGTGACAAGTCAGTTGTTTGCTGGACTTTGGAGGATGAGGTCTCTAGCTTAGAGTTTACAATAAAACTCTTATTTACTTCACCTCTGCCTACCTGCTCATCATTTCATCGGCAACACTACACAGTGGCAATACAATTAGACAGTGCTTTCATTGTTCCACAATGAACAAGTGGTGTTCAAATGGCTAGCACAAATTTTGTTCAGTAGAGCAATTGTTAGTGATGAATTGAATTCACTTCCAGTATCTAAGGTCCTAATGTTCGTTAACAAAAGTGCTTCAATTAATTTTAGATACATCCTAATATTAGGGCAGCAACCATTACCAAGTTACCATGTCTGGTCCCTTATGTGGACTAGCACCTAGACCCGGCTAACCTCATTGGTACTGGCATTGGGCTAGGACCGACTATTTACGTACCTCACTACGTTCTACTGATCAGACATCATCTTGTGATCATAGTTACAACAGGCAGAGCTCTTTTTTCTGCCCTCTGTCACACTGACACAGGGTCCTTCTTTCTGCCCTGTGTAACACTGGCACTGTGTCCTTATATATGGCTTCTCTAACACTGACACCCTGTACTTAATTTGCCTTTTCTTATACTCCAGTATTCTTTATTCTGCCCTCTGTAACACTGATATAGGTTCCTCTCTAACCTACAGAACACTTATACAAAGTCCTACTTTCTGTTTTCTCTAATACTGGCACAGGGTTCTTCGTTCTACCTTCTCTAACTAGTCTTCTGCTCTCTCCAGCACTGGTCCTGAGTGGGTGCTCCCCCTCCCCCCTCTAACTAACACTGATATAGTACCTTTCTTTCTGCCTCCCTGACTAACATTCACACAGTAACATTTTTTCTTCCCATTTTTAACTAACACTGACTCTGTGACGTTATTTCTGCCCTCTGTAACTAACTCTGGCACAGTGTCCATCTTACTGCCCTTGGTGATGTACAGTGGCACAGTGTCCATCTTTATGCCCTCTGTAACTAAATCTGGCACAGTGTCCATCTTACTGCCCTTGGTAATGTACACTGGCACAGTGTCCATCTTTTTGTACTCTGTTACGAACACTGGCACAGCACCATCTTTTTGTCCTCTGTTACGAACACTGGCACAGTGTCCTTCTTTTTGTCCTCTGTTACGATCACTGGCACGGCGTCCATCTTTTTGTCCTCTGTAACTAATTCTGGCACAGTGTCCATCTTACTGCCCTTGGTACTGTACACTGGCACTGTGTCAATCTTTTTGTCCACTGTTACAAACACTGGTACAGCTTCCATCTTTTTGTGCTCTGTAACTAACTCTGGCACAGTGTCCATCTTTTTGTCCTCTGTAACTACCTCTGGCACAGCGTCCATATTTTTGTCCTCTGTAACTAACTCTGGCACAGTGTCTATCTTTTTGCCCACTGTTACGAACACTGGCACAGTGTCCAACTTTCTGCCCTCTGTAACTAAGTCTGGCACAGTGTCCATCTTTTTGTCCTCTGTAACTAACTCTGGCACAGTGTCTATCTTTTTACCCACTGTTACGAACACTGGCACAGTGTCCAACTTTCTGCCCTCTGTAACTAAGTCTGGCACAGTGTCCATCTTTTTATCCTCTGTAAAGTACACTGGCACAGCATCCATCTTTCTGCCCTCTGTAACTAACTCTGGCACAGTGTCTATCTTACTGCCCACTGTTACTAACCTTGGCACAGTGTCCATCTGACTACCCTCTGTAACTAACTCTGGCACAGTGTCCATCGTTTTGTCCTCTGTTACGAGCAATGACACAGTGTCCATCTTTCTGCCCTTTGTAACTAACTCTGGCACAGTGTCCATCTTTTTGTCCTCTGTAAAGAACACTGGCACAGCGTCCATCTTTCTGCCCTTTGCAACTAACTCTGGCACAGTGCCCATCTTCCTGCCTTTGAAACTAACTCTGGCACAGTGTCCATCTTTTTGTTCTCTGTAAAGAACACTGGCACAGTGTCCATCTTACTGCCCTCTGTAACTAACTCTTGCACAGTGGCCATCTTACTGCCCTCTGTAACTAACTCTGGCACAGAGTCCATCATTTTGTCCTCTGTAAAAAACACTGGCACAGCGTCCATCTTTTTGTCCTCTGTAACTAACTCGGGCACAGCGTCCATCTTTTGGTCCTCTGTTACAAACACTGGCACAATGTCCATCTTTCTGCCCTCTGTAAATAACTCTGGCACAGTGTCCATATTTTTGTCCTCTGTTGTGAACACTGGCACTGTGTCCATCTTTCTGCCCTCTGTAATTAACTCTGGCACAGTGTCTATCTTTTTGTCCTCTGTAAAGAACACTGGCACAGCGTCCATCTTTCCACGCTCTGTAACTAACTCTGGCACAGTGTCCATCTTTTTGTCCTCTGTAAAGAACACTGGCATAGCGTCCATCTTTCTGCCCTTTGTAACTAACTCTGGCACAGTGCCCATCTTCCTGCCTTTGAAACTAACTCTGGCACAGTGTCCATCTTTTTGTTCTCTGTAAAGAACACTGGCACAGTGTCCATCTTACTGCCCTCTGTAACTAACTCTTGTACAGTGGCCATCTTACTGCCCTCTGTAACTAACTCTGGCACAGAGTCCATCATTTTGTCCTCTGTAAAGAACACTGGCACAGCGTCCATCTTTTGGTCCTCTGTAACTAACTCTGGCACAGCGTCCATCTTTTGGTCCTCTGTTACAAACACTGGCACAATGTCCATCTTTCTGCCCTCTGTAAATAACTCTGGCACAGTGTCCATATTTTTGTCCTCTGTTGCGAACACTGGCACAGTGTCCATCTTACTGCCCTTTGTAACTAACTCTGGCACTGTGTCCATCTTTTTGTCCTCTGTTACAAACAGTGGCACAGCGTCCATCTTTGTGTCCTCTGTTACGAACACTGACACAGTGTCCATCTTTCTGCCCTCTGTAACTAACTCTGGCACAGTGTCCATCTTTTTGTCCTCTGTAAAGAACACTGGCACAGTGTCCATCTTTCTGCCCTTTGTAACTAACTCTGGCACAGTGCCCATCTTTTTGTCCTCGGTAAAGAACACTGGCACAGTGTCCATCTTTCTGCCCTTTGTAACTAACTCTGGCACAGTGCCCATCTTTTTGTCCTCGGTAAAGAACACTGGCACAGTGTCCATCTTATTGCCTTCTGTAACTAACTCTGGCACAGTGTCCTTCTTTTTGTCCTCTGTTACGAACATTGTCACAGCGTCCATCTTTGTGTCCTCTGTTACGAACACTGGCACAGTGTCCATATTTCTGCCCTCTGTAACTAACTCTGGCACAGTGTCCATCTTTTTGTCCTCTGTTACAAACATTGTCACAGCGTCCATCTTTGTGTCCTCTGTTACGAACACTGGCACAGTGTCCATATTTCTACCCTCTGTAACTAACTCTGGCACAGTGTCCATCTTTTTATCCTCTGTAAACAACACTGGCACAGCGTCCATCTTTCTGCCCTCTGTCAGGGGCGGCTCTAGGCTCACGGCGGCCCTGGGCAGGGAGCGTAGGTAGGGGGCCCCGAGGCCGCCAAATCCCTGCCAGGAGCTGCCATGCAAATATGTATCCAAGGATATATATTAGCGTGGCGGCCCCTTGGGTTTGGCGGCCCTGTGCAGGTGCACAGCTTGCACATGCTTAAGGCCGGCCCTACCTCTGTAATTAACTCCTGCACAGCGTCCATCTTTCTGCCCTCTGTAACTAACTCTGGCACAGTGTCCATCTTCCTGCCTCTGTAACTAACTCTGGCACAGCATTCATCTTTTTGTCCTCCGTAACTAACTCTGCACAGTGTCCATCTTTTTGTCCTCTGTAAAGAACAGTGGCGTAGTGTCCATCTTTTTGTCCTCTGTTACGAATACTTATAGAGCGCGAACATGACCAGTCAGGGTGTCAGAGTGCCATACCAATAGCAGTCAAGTCATACATACAGTGAGAAAAGAGTAAGAACAATCTAGAAGGAATAAGCAAGGCTCAAAAGAAATACAATATATCAATCAGCCTGGCAGAACCACATTTAGGGGTAGTCCACCAGAAAATGGGCAAGTTGAGATATTTCAGGACTACTAGTGAAAGAGTCTGTTCATCAGAAGCTTTTAACTTCTTTTTTGAAGGGGGTAGTCAGCGGGTTTGTCCTGGTTTGTGAAGGTAGAGCAGTCCCTATTCTTCGGGTTAGGCCGGAAAAGGAGCAGTTGTAAGCTTTCTTTTTGTTGAACTTCTGTGGTTTCAACAGTAGGAAGTTAGTGCTTCTTAAGGAACGACTCCCACTGGATAGTTTGAGGTTTTTGGGTAGGTAGATGGGAGTGTTATGGTGAAGGGCCTTGTGCGTCATGCTTCAAACAGGAGCCATTTTAGATGTTTTAGGTTTGGTGTTATGTGGTTGACTCAATGTGGCCTTTATTTGAGCCAGCTTTACTTTTGGTGAGCCTACAAGGGTAGCACTCCTGTAATTTATTCGGGAGATGACTAGGGATTGGACTGTTAACTGAAAGTCATCATGGGGCAGGAGGGGTTTGATTTTCCTTAGTGTGTTCATTTGGAAATTAGCTTCCCTGGTGGTTGTACTAATCTTGCATATTCAGATGTTTGTCCAACATTATATCTAATGATCTAGAAGAGCCAATAGCGTGGGGGGGGCGTCGAGAGGTGTGAGTTGTTTGAGCCATTCTTCTATGAGGGCAGAGTGATTGTGAGGGACGATCAGGAGGAATTCCACTTTGAGGGTGTTAAGTATGAGGTGATTACAGGTTAGCCATTGCTGGGTTTTCAGTAAGGTGCAGTTGAGCACTTTCATACATTCGGGTGAGGAGATTTTCAAATACAGTTGTGTATCATCAGCGTACATGTGGTAATGAATGTTTGAGAACTCCAATATTTTGGTAAGAGGGTCCATGAACAAGTTGAATAACGTGGGTGAGAGAGAGCATGGGTGCTTGAGGGACTCCAATTGTGATTGGTGTAATGTCAGATAGGGTTTGATTGACTTTGATTCTCCGAATTCTATTATGAAGGAACAAAGAAAACCAGTCTAAAATGGGACCAGATAGCCCCATCTGTTTTTCAAGCAGGTCAATCATGCTTTCATGTTTGACTGTATCAAACTCAGAAGAGGGTTCAAGAAGTATAACCAGGTAGGATTAGTTCTGATCAAGCAATTTCAGGGCATCATCGTTTGTGTGTGTCAGAGCCGTTTCAGTGCTATGTCCCATTCTAAAGCCAGATTGACAATGGTCTAGGAGTTGACATTGTACAATGTGGTTGCAGATTTGCATGTGTATGCATTTCTCAAGTAGCATTGCCACAGTTGGAATGTTGGATATTGGACGGAAATTGTTGAACCCGGACTGGTGCAAGGTTTTCTTTTAAGACTAGGGTGAGCAGAACTATCTTTAGGCAATCAGGAATCATGCCCTCAGAGAGAGATGCATTTACAATCTTCGGCCATAGAGGGAGTATGGAAGATCTAAGCTGTTTGACGAGCTTTGCAGGCAAAGGGTCATTAAAGTGGTTGGAAGGTTTTATTGATGTTATCGTTGTGAGTATATCAGCTTCATCTGGGATTTTGAAGAAAGTCCAGGTAGTGTTATTTTTTGTCGTAAAGCCAGTCTGAGGGGATCTATCTAGGTGCTGCACTGGGAGGATCCTGGGCTGGCCACTGTTGAGCAGAAGCTGAGAGGCAAGTTGCAGTACTGATTCAATCCTCTGTGTTTTTTCAATGAAATGGGCAGAAAACTAATTTTTGCTTGGCAATGCCCCAGTGTATACCGAGTTGCTATGAGATTGGCTTGTTCTTTGATGATTTTGAATACTTTTTTGGGTCTGTTTTTGGCATTGTCTAGTTGCACCCTGAAGTATTCTGCTTTTGACCTATAGATGTATTTGTTGTAAGAGCGTCTTATCGACCTCAGTTGCTTGAGGTGTGAGCTGGGTGGAGAGATTCTTCATGATCTCTCTACAAGCCTTAAATTGCTCCCTTCCTTATTTAGGTTGCCGTTGATCCAGGATTTGGAGTGTCTACTAGGTATTCTTTTTAGTTGCTTCGGAGCAGTCGTATCAAGTATGCCTGACATGGATTGAATGTAATGATCAGTAAGATCAATCACATTTGTCATGTTTGTGGGAGGTGGTAGGATGTTGTTGCTAATAGAAGTTAGATCGTTAGATGAATATTTCTCAGGTCTCTAGACCATTGTCTGGGTTGAAAAGGTTGACCCTTTCTAGATAACACCTTTTCCAGGATAAGGAAGAAGATTAGGAAGTGATCTGACCAGTCATAGGGAGTTATGGGCTCAAATTGTAAGACATTATTGTTAGGAAATATTAGATCTAGAGTGGAGCCCCTAATGTGTGTTGGGCCATTGCATGACTGGGTAAGGTTGAGGTCTGAAAGGAAGGCCTTGAAGGTGTTCAGTATGGGATAATTTGAATTAATGTTGAAATCCCCAAGAAAGATCTGGTATGTGTTTTGGTCCGAGTTACAGGAGATGGTCTCCATTATTTGTTTGATGAAAGGTAGGTTATTTCCTGATGGGTGGTAAATTTGATAGAGTTTGCACACAAGCTTATTATTGCTCCATATTTCAACACCTAGATATTTGCAAGAAGGCCTTTTTGAGCATTTTGTGAATGTTTTAGGGTGAGCAATTAGTAGTAAATGCATTCTATATCACCCCTACTCTTCCAGATCTTTCCAGTCTGATACTGTCATACTTGGGTGGTACTTGAATGACCAAAACGGTTGAGGAGGTATCATTGAGCCACGTTTCAATTAAGATAAGGAGGCCAAGGTCTTGTGCAAGTATGAGATCAGCAAGGTCAGCTGTTTCTCTTACCGCTGACCTGCAGTTGAGAATCATAGACCTGAGATAGGATTTAGTAACTAATGTTTCTTATTGTGTAATGGGGGCTAGTAGTAGATTGTGTTTGTTCATGGTTCTATAGTTGAGACTGGCTTCTCTGAGTGGGTTGGAAGAAATATGCTGGTTAGTGACGTATGCAGGTGATGAGTCCATACGTGTAGTGGTGTATGATAGCAGAAGGGAGTGAATGTCAGCATCTGATAGATGGTTTATGACCCTGTTTGGTGACTTCTCATTGATCAATGTCTCATGCGAGGAGAAGTTAGGCCTTCCCCTCGTGGGTGGAATATATTGTTTTGTGTGTCGGTTCTGTAAACCCAAGAGGTCAGGTTAAGACTCCAATGCTTATCGCGCTTTGAGGTGATGTATATAAGGTTCTAGAGATCGGCTTTGACTATTTGAAGGTCTTGACTGAGATCAGCGAGTTTGTCCTCAAGGGAAGGGGGGTCCTCAGTAGATGGGAGTGCAGTGTGACTTAGGGATGGAAGACATAGGTGAGCTCTCCGGGGCAGAGGGGGTGGTCCGCAGTCCTGAAGGATCAAAGGTAATGAGGGAGGTAGTAGGGGAAATGGCTGGTAAAAGAGGGCTGGGGGGGTCTACTAGAAGTGACTGTTGGAAGATGGGTAGGAAGAAGTCTCCTGGGCACGCCAGTTTTGGGCATCGTGTGCTGTCTGGAGGTCGCTTTGAGAAGGTTAGAGATTTGAGGTGATCGGGTGGGTCACCTAATGGGTAGCAAATGGGGTGTATGAGGGGGTGCCCTTGATCGAAGAGGAGCGATTAGCAGCCATGATTATCTCTGGGCTGAGGCTGTTGGCAGTTCTCAAGCTGTGGGTATTAGTTCCCAACCTTGTATGAGCCAAGGGCGGGGGACGATCAGATACATGGATAATGGGGGAGGAACAGGAATCTGTGTTAGGGTAGGAGATCTGGCACCATCAGAGACGATTCTAGTGTTGGAATAGCAAGAATGGGTATGAGGAGGCATTAGTGATAAGATAGAGGTGGGTCTGGAGGATGCCTGTTTTTGCATCGCGGAGCGGGATGAAAGACATTGACTTTGAGAGGAGATAAGGACATTGTTTAACACTGTGTTTTTGATCTTCATGAAAATGGCATCAAACGTCTCTAGATTATGGTCAGATGATTGGGTGAGAATGTTCCCTTTATTGTAAAGGAAGATGGTTGCTTGATGACCACTGAGGGTGTTATGGAGATTCATAACCCATGTGGTGTTTTCCTAGATGTTTAAATCCGGAGCGTTGAGGCTATAGCTCTCCTCCATTGTGCTCTTCTATTAGTGTAGAAGATTAAATCAGTAATCACTGCGCCTTTTTTAGCACAAAAGTAGGCCTCAGATATGATGGCTTCATAGTTTCATTGAAGTGGATTATGTTTGAAACTCTTAGCTGCGTTCTTAGATAGGTTGGGGGAGTAATTATTCTTGAAAGCATTGCAGCCCACCAGTGCCAGCAAGCTATCACTAGGGTTTAAGTTGTTTAACTCAATATTGGTGAATGGTACCCCTGTTTAAAGGCTTAAATTGTCCTACTGAGAATCAGATCAGGCTACAAACAAGTGTCTGATGCACAGGGAGTTGTAACAAATGCAAGAGTTCTGTCAGTGGGGGTATAACAGAGGTGTCCTCTTTCTGCAGTCTGTGTTTAACACTGGAAGAGGGTCCTTCGTTCAGCTGTCTGTTACTAAAGCTGCACAGTGTCCATCTTCCTGCGCTCTGTAACTAATGCTGCACAGTGATGTTCTTTCTCCTGCTTGAAAACAACAGTAGTAGGGTGTCCATCCTTCTGCTGTCTGTAACTAACTAGTAGCATAGTGACATTCTATCTGGATTCTGTAACAGAAAGACCATCTCCTTTCTGCCCTCTGGAACTAACCGTACCAAGGTGTCCATCTTTCTACCCTCTGTAATTAACAGTAGCATAGTATCCTTATTTCTACCCGCTGCAACAGAAGGTCAGTGTCCTTTCTGCAGTCTGTAACTAATTAATATATGATGTTACAATGCATGCAATTACAACGCATGCTTTTACAACGCAGTCTTTACATTGCAACTACCATTACATTGCATGATTTTACAACACATGCCATTACAACGCATTTTTAAAAACTACCATTACAACGCATACACATTACAATGCATAACACTTTTAGGGCAACAGTAGGGTAAGTGTTGGATAGTGTAGGGGGTAAAAAATACTATTCCCACTCCAGTAAGTGCAACAGTAGGGTAAGTGTTGGATAGCGTAGGTGTAAATGTTACTAAGTGTTGGGATAGTGTAGGGGTAAAATGTACTTTTCCCAATCCAGTGAGTGCAACAGTAGGGAAAGTCTTGGATAGTGTAGGGGTAAAAATTACTATTCCCATGTACCCCAAAACCCATACCCACCCTAATACAAATAAAATCTCTATTACTTACCTTATAATGCGTTGTAATGCATGCATTGTAATGGTATGCGTTGTAATGGCATGTGTTGTAGTGACATGCATTGTAATGGCATGCATTGTATTAGCATTTGATGTAAAGGCAGTTGCATTGTAACAGTTGCATAGTAAAGGTAGGTTGTTGTAATGACTGCGTTGTAATCGATGTTTCCAGTAACTAATACTAGCAGGGTATCCATTGTTCTGCCCTCTGTAAAAAACACTGGCACAGAATCCTTCTTTTTTCCCTCTGTAAGTAACAGTATGCAGTGTCCTTTCTGGCCTCTGTAATAACCAGTAGCATGGTATCCATGTTTCTGCCCTCTGACACTAATGTTAGACTGGTGTCCATGTTTGTGTCCTCTTTAACTAACATTAGTCTAACATTACCCTGTTGTACTGTGTTGGAACTGGGGTCACCAGTCCCCTAGGGTAGCATGGCACGAGTGGGTAGGCATCCGAAAGCACATGTGTTAAGCGATCATGCAGCACACACTCACACTGAGACAGAAACCTGGGCACGCAATAAATGACTCCACTCCAGAGCTTGTATAAAAACAAGTGATTTGTATTAAGATAAATAATCAGATAGATAGAGCATGATCAGGGAAATCATAAATTCATTTAAAATACATGTGTCTCAAGACTTGCAATCAATATTGGATGAATAAATATCCGTTCTGCAATAAATATTAAATATTGGATCAATAAATAGTTAAATACATTTTTAGTGGGACACAGGCCCGACCTACGCCTTGCTTCTTGGTCAGTACCTGAAAGGAATACATCTCAAAGTCATAAGAACAACACTGCATTAAGCATCAATATCCATTTCCTCAGGTAAACAAAGGGACAGTTCCATAACAGAAATATCTCCCCGCTGTAGGAATAAACAATTCGTTAAGTGTAGTTCAAACATTTCCTTAAATATGAAACATTTCATTTGCCACAAAAGTATGTGGACGTAACTCTCCTCCTGTAATAGGAATTAAACATTTCATTAAGAATAATTATTCCATATAACAAGGTTGGGCATCCCTTTGGGAGAACTTCTCATTGGGCCCAGCTAACCATTGCATTAGCCAGCACTAACTAGGAGAAAACATTGCAATCTAGGTAACCATCCCGTTGTGCAGGTTTAACTGTATCAGGGCTACACCAACATTCCATCAGGGAAGTAGAAATCCCTACATTGAGCAGGTGTAAGTAGAACTCTGTTATAGCAGGGGTATGATACCCTTCCCTGAGCAGGAGTAAACATTGCCTCAAATGAGGTCAACACCTTTCATTAGGCATAAAGTATTTCTTTAGGCATCACACACCATCCTATTACCTGATGCCTGAACAGGCAGGGCCTTCCCCCTATTAATCAGGAGCTTACAGGTAAAACATTTCCTGCAATAGAGATAATCAGTTTAGCAGAAGTAAAACACTTCACTGAGGGTAAAACATTTCATTAACCATTTCCTTAGGCAGGAATGAAACTCCTATGGCAGGAATAAAAACACACCACTGCGGATAAAACATCTCATTAGGCAGTGTAACTATATCCTTATAGCATTAACGTTCCCCTACTCAGCAATCAACAGTTAACAACTCTTCAAGGCAGAGATAACCATTTTTAACAGGCAAGCCTGAGCTTAGAAGACTTGGTTTATGCATGTAAAGCCTTTTAGTAAATGTAAACATTTCTTTAAAGCAAGGAGCACCTCACTCCATAACTGTGGGCATGTGCTCCACCTTTCAACCAACATGAATAAATGTTTCATTAGTCAGCAGACACAGTTCATTATGCAGCTGTTGGCGTTTCCACCCCCAGGCCAGGATCAACATTCTAATTCCTACATTAAGCAGGCATAAACCTTTCAGCACCCAAGAGTAATCCTGTAAATAAGTAGAGGTTATAACACTGGGGCAGGGGTGTAATAAAACTTCTATAGTTCAGAATAATCCTGGTTCCAAGCAGGAATAACCACTTCAAAACTCTTCCCCAATCATAGGTAACATCCCCCTAATCAGGAGTACACATTACAGGGAAGGAATCAGGCATAGGCATTTCATTAAGTAACTTATAAATAGAACATTACTCATTGCTAGAGAGCAACATCTCATTAAGCAAGCACAGGCCTTGCTTTAGACTAGTAACACATTTCTGTTAATTAAGGTGAACATTTCAATAAGCAATTCAGTAAAGCATTCTCAATGAGCATTTTACTATGCCTTGGACTCCCCTATGCAGGGCTAAGCCATCGCAGGTGAACTCAGTATGTCTTTAGGCCTACGCCGGAACCAGGGCCCAAACAGTTAATGAATGGCAAGCCTGTCCTCAGGCATAAACAGTAACTTAATGGCCTCCACGTCACTAGAGGCACATAGGGGCCAACAGGTGGGCACTTAAGGTCAAAAATACAGCGTTTCTCTGGGGCCTACAAGAGAGCGCTTGGAGGCACAATTACAGCGCTTCTATGGGACATTCAAGAAAGCGCTTGGAGTGAAATTACAGCACTTCCCTGGGCACTACCTCAGTTCCTCACATGACAGCGCTTGGCCACAGGCAATGCTGGGGACAGCGCTTCAGCAGGCAATCAGGTTTAGATAATAGCACCCTGCAGGTACAGCACTTCACAAGGCAGCAACCCCCTTCAGTACCTCAGCACTCTTCACAGGGACAGCAAAGGAGCGTTGGGGGAGCAGGGAGTCAGCGCTTCAGAAGGCAGCAACTTCTAGAGCCACAGAAGTTCTTGGTGACACAGCGCTTCAGGGGGATAGCGCTTTTCAGGATTCACAGTGCTACGATATAGCAGGCAATTCACAGCAGAGGTAGCGCTCGGCAGACAGTTCATTCCAGGTAGCGCTGCTGAAGGGCACCACAGAATATAGCGCTTCAGGCAGGAATCACGCCCAGGATTCTAGCGCTTCACAGACAGCAGGGTGCAGGGCTATAGCGCTTTGGCCCACACGAGGTGGGGGCAAGACCAGCAGGTCTAATAACATTCAGTTCAGGGTGCTGCAGTTCAGGCAAATATAGCGCTTCAGAAGGCAGCAACCCCCTCCATTACTTCAGCGCTTTTCACAGGGTCAGCAAGGGCAGCGCTAGATATACAGGACAGGTGACACCCCAGTAGCAGGTTAGCAAGGGAGACCCCAGGTGACATCAGGAAACGCAGAGTCAGTACCGCGCCAATACCTGTTTGCTTCTTCAAAAGTCCTGTGATGATTTAATTTCTTCTTAGCGCTTTAGGTTTCTTGCGCCCTTGTAAATAGAGGCTTAGTTTCTTCTTGGCGTGATGTTTCTTGCGCCCTTGTAACTAGAAGCTTAGTTTCTTGTTGGCGTGATGTTTCTTGCGCCCTTTGGTTTCTTGTTTCCTTGAAGGGGGTTAAGTTGGTGGCTGGTGTTAGATCTCCTCAGCCAATCCCCTCAAGTGGTCCCTGGGGGTTCCCTGCCGCGGGGTTAGGTCAGTGGGGGGGGTACAGGATGCCTCAATACTTGTAAAGCAGCACTCTAGGCCCTGTCATTTCCAGCATCATAAGACCCTGCCCTGACCCTCACTGCCTATCCTCCTGCGTAGGTTCTTCCTCAGGTCTTCCCCTCAGTCACTCTGACAGGAAAGTTTTCCTTCCTTTCCTTATACAGTGCCAGTTGACAGTTGGCAGTGGCAGTTGGTGTCACCTCACCTGTTCCAGAAGGTTCCAGGGGGTTCTAGGAGGTTCCACCATTCTACCTGTGGGCAGGCTGGCAGGCTAAGTTGATACATTGTTTGGAGGGTTCCAGCCAGGCCCTAGCCACTAGAATGCGCCCACTAACCCCGCTGCAGCAGCAGTGGTCAGTGGAAGCCATGTTAGGGGTATAAGACACCTGCATCTTAACATCAGTTTCACAGTACACAGGGCTTTCCTCACTACACAAGGCCTATACATTGTTGTTACAATAGGGGCATTCTAAATTAAAAGGGGTAAAAAACGAAAAATTTCTGGGGAAAGGGCCAAGTCCCACATACTGCTTTCTGCCCTCTGTAACTAATGGTGGCACAGCGCCCTTCTTTATGCCCCCCTGTAACTAACATTGACGCAGTGTATATCTCTCTGCCCAGTGTAATTAACGTTGGCTCCGTGCCCATCTTTCTGCCCTCTGTAAGTAACGTTGGCACAGTATCCATCTCACTTCCCTCAGTAAGTGAAATTGGCACAGTGTTCATCTTTCTACCTTCAGTGACTAACGTTGATATGGCACCCTTCTTTCTACCCTCTGTAAGTAACGTTGGCAAAGTGTCCATCTTACTGCCCTCCGAGACTACTGTTGGTACAGCACCTCCTGTCTGCCTCTGTAAGTAACAATGGCACAGTATCCACCTTACTGCACTTTGTAAGTAACGATGGCACCACAACCTTCTTTGTGCCTTCTGTAAGTAACATTGGCACATCGCCTTCACTCTGCCCTCTGTAAGTAACGTCGGCACAGTGCGATCTTACTGCCCTTTGTAAATAACATTGGCACATCGCTCTTCTCTCTGCATTATGTAAGTAACGTTGGCACAGTGCTGATCTTACTGCCCTTTGTAAATAACGTTGGCACATCGCTCTTCTTTCTGCATTCTGTAAGTAACGTTGGCACAGTGTCCATCTTAATGCCCTTTGTAACTAACGTTGGCACAGTGCCCTTTATTCTGCCCTCTGTAAGTAACATTTGCACAGTATCCATCTCTCTGCCCTTTGTAAGTAATGATGGCACGGTCCAGCGTTCTGCCCTCTGGCAGTAACATTGGCACAGCACACTTCTTTCTGCCCTCTGTAAGTCACGTTGTACCGCACCCTTCTCTCTGGTCTCTGCCAGTAACATTTGCACAGTATACATCATTCTGCCCTCTATAAGTAACAATGGCACAGTCCAGTTTCTGCCATCTGGCAGTAACATTGGCACAGCATCCTTCGTTTTGTCCTCTGTCAGTAATGTTGGCACACCCGCTTCTTTCTCACCTCTGTAAGTAACATTGGCACAGTGTCTATCTTTCTGCCCTCTGTAATTAACATTGGCACAGTGTCTATCTTTCTGCCTTCTGTAAATAACGTTGGCACAGTGTCCATGAAGCACAATCAATATTTCTGCCCTCTGTAAGTAACGGCACAACGTCCTTCCTTCTGTCCTTTGTAAGTAACATTGGCACAGTTTCCTTCTTTCTGTCCTTTGTAAGTAACATTGGCACAGTGTCTATCTTTCTTCCCTCTGTAAGTAACGTTGACACAGTGTCCATCACTCTGCCCTCTGTAAGTAACGATGGCACAGTCCATCTATCTGCCCTCTGTAGGTAACATTGACACAACGGCCTTCTTTTTGCCCTCTGTAGTCACGTTGGCACAGTGTCCACCTTTCTGCCCTCTGTAAGTAACGTTGGCACAGTGTCCATCTTTCTGCTATCTGTAAGTAACGTTGGCACAGTGTACATCTTTCTGCCATCTGTAAGTAACGTTGGCACAGTGTCCATTTTTCTGCCCTCTATAAGTAACATTGACACAGTGTCCATCACTCTGCCCTCTATAAGTAACGATGGCACAGTCCATCTTTCTGCCCTCTGTAGGTGATGTTGGCACAACACCCTTCTTTCTGCCATCTGTAAGTAACGTTGGCACAAAGTCCATCTTTCTGCCCTCTTTAAGTAACGTTGGCACAGTGTCCATCTTTCTGCCCTCTGTAAGTAAAGTTGGCACAGTGTCCATCTTTTTTTTTTTTTATTGCATCTTTCATACGGTACACCGCTTTTGCACCTACAACCCTGGGGCCGATAGCATGTCAGTTGTGGCGATAAGAAGGTATTAACGATTGACACAGCCTTGTTACCGACAGCCCGGAGGTCCGGTGGCATTGGGTATTAATATTTGTTACGCACTATGTACCGTGTGCAAAACATATCAGACATGGTATTACAGTAGAACCTTTTTCAAGATTTTCATGCATAAACATACCTGAAATCTAGTTAGATTTTTCCCAAAAGAAATACAAAATTAAAGAGAAGTATACAAATGCAATATAAAATGACGTTTCATAAGGTGTCACTCTAGTCACAATCACTAATTGTACAATCTTTCAAACATACTCAAATTGCACGGCCAAGATAGGGATAAAGGTCTACAGTGGGGGGACATATCTACCTCAAGCACTTAAGGTAACATTACCACCCAGCGTTCCCATCCGCGCATGCACAAAACGCAATTCCCCAGTTCGGCAAGGCGCCCGGCCAAAGGGGGGCGGGGAAATCCCATAAAGTGTGTATTTATCAAATGATCAACATTTCGGTATCCTCCCAGCCCTCAACCATAACCCTCCGGGGCCATCGCAGGTGCAGGGGTGTGTTGACTATTCTCCATGGCGCCTCCTAAATATTTGCGGTATGGGCCCCAGATGTCGACCGGTCTGGATGCGGCAGGGACCATGTCTGAGTATTCGGTACTGTTGAGATTACAGTGTGCCATGCTCCAGAGCCAGGAGCTGTGTAGTGGGGGTCGTCGGTCGCACCATCTCAGCGCAACCTCTCGTTTGGCTAACAGAAAACCCAGTGCCGCCAGTCTGCGCACTGACTTTGGAAATTCAGCTACATATCCCAGGAGAGCGATCTCTGGAATTTGGGCCAGGGTTAAGTGAAGCATTGAACTAAGTGTGCTGTGTACTCGGGACCAATAGTCATTCAACCTAGGGCAGGTCCATGCAAGGTGAGCGAAATCTGCGAATGGGCCGCCGCATTTGGGACAGGTGTGAGGTCTTAGTGGGTCTATCCCGTGGAGCCTACGCAGAAACTTAAAATATAAAAGTTTGTGTTTGGCATTGGTAGAAACGTTTTTTGTCGCTCTACAGCACCACTGCCATTGATCATCCGAGATGGCGTACCCCAAGTCTGCCTCCCGAGCAGCACGGACCACCTGATCTCGAGAGGGGAGGAGGTCGCAGCACATCCGATACAACTTAGAGACCAAGTGAGTGCCCGACGGGTGTTGTATGATAAAAGTGAGGGGTGTCATCTCCTCGGGGGGGAGGGGGAACGAGGCGAATGAAGCGCGCAGCAAGGAGCGCAGTCTGGCAAGTACAAAAGAGTCCATGAACGTCCTCTCCGCAAAACAGTGATCCTCCGTCAGTGCGAAGGCATGACCTTCCGGGAATAAATCCCCGATAGAGGTTATATGGAACTTGGTCAATGTTTGTCGCACCACAGTCTCTCCAGTTATCGGGAGCCAAGAGGCGTTTGGCAACGGGAGGGCCTGGGAATACAGCTGTGGAAGGCCTACCAGGCGGCCCAGTTTCCCCCATGCCCAGCATGTCGCCGAGACCGTTTGGATATCTTTCGGATCTCTCGGGAAGCCCGACGGGAGTGTGGTAGATAGTGAACCCGGCAGTACCAAATTGGCCTCCGGTTTCAGGTATGGGATTCTGGCGTCAAGGTGAAACCACGGGTATGCGTATGAGCACTGCGCCACCAGAAAATAGAGATAAAAGTCAGGGATGCCTCCCCCCCCCTCTTATGGGAGCGCTAACACGCGCCAAGTCACACGCGGGGTCTTGTTGCCCCATACCAGTTTCAGGAGTGAAGAGCGGAGCTGCGTGAAGAAAACTTTGGTGAGGGGAATAGGTATATTATTGAACAGGTATAGAAACCTTGGCAGTACTATCATTTTAATGATAGCAACGCGGCCGGCCATGGACAATGGGAGTCTATTCCATCTTTCAACCTGCCCCTCTAGGGCTGTCAGCGCAATACCGTAATTTAGCCTGACAATGGATTCTGTCTCCAAGTGTATATGGATGTCTAAGTATCTCACGGACTCCCGGCACCACGCAAGGGGGAAAGAATTGGGCCATTCGACAGTACTGGGCGTAAGCGGGAATATGACCGACTTGTGCCAGTTAATACGAAGGCCAGAGTATTTGCCAAATCGGGTGATTTCCAAGAGTAAGGGCTCCAGGTTGGTTTGGGGTTGTTTGACATAGAGGATGGTATCATCCGCATATAACGAGATCAGAAGTGGGCCGGTGCGAAATTGGAGGCCGCGGTGTAAATGCCTTTCCTGGAAATGACGGACCAATGGGTCCATTGCCAGAATATATAGCAGTGGGGACAGGGGGCAACCCTGCCTCGTACCGCGCGCCAGTCGGAACTGGGCAGTGAGTGTACCATTTAAGCGCAGTCGAGCGACGGGAAGAGTATATAATAATTCAACTGTGTTGACCAAGCATTCCGGGATTCCCATGCGGCGCATTACAGACATTAGAAAAGGCCACTCTAAGGAGTCAAACGCCTTTTAGGCATCCAATAGAATCGCCGCCGCCGGTGTATCTGGGTCTACCCGGTGCAGGACAGAGAATAGGGTGCGGAGGTTGAGGGATGTGGAGCGGTGTGGGATAAAGCCTGATTGGGCAGGAGAAACTATGGATTCCATCAGGAGCGAGAGGCGAATGGCGAGAACTTTCGCTAAGATCTTGTAATCAAGATTTAGTAGGGACAGTGGGCGGTAAGACTCACAGAGCGTAGTGTCTTTGCCCGGCTTAGGTAATAGCACGATGACCGCCTCCCGTAAAGTGGGGGGCAGACAACCAGTTTCAAGTGCTTCGACATACATTTCCACCAAATGGGGAACCAGCAGATCCTTATAAGCCTTGTAGAAGTCGGCTGAAAACCCATCCAGCCCAGGGGCCGAAGAACTCTTCATGGAGTCAATGGCCTCCTCTACACTATCCGACGTTATGGGATCCGCCAAAAAATCAATCATCCATTTATCTAAATACACCATTGCAATCTCATTCAGATAATCTCCTCGCTCAGTAGCGTCGTCCGTCAATGTGGAGGTGTATAGTTTGGTGTAACAGGATAGAAAAGCGTCGCAGATCTCAGGAATGGTGCGTAATGTGTCTCCCGTCGACCCTCTAAGTTCAGTGATATATGAAGAGGAGTGAGGGGGACGGAGTAGGTGTGCTAATAGCCTGCCAGGTCTGTCACCCTCCCCATGTTGTCTGGCCGTGTATGATCTGGTCAAAAATCGGAGCTCTCGTTCTGCTTCTTCCCTAAACTCCACCATCAGTTGTAAGTGCCTGCGCTCCCTCTCCTCTGTGTGCTGTTGAAGCTGTGCCGTGTCCAGCGCCGCTATGTCGTGCTCTATGCGAGAGAGGGCAGCCCGCACTTCGCGCAGCATTCCCGTGTGTTTAGCGATGCACACACCCCTGATGGTTGCCTTAAAGCCCTCCCAGAGGACAGCCCAGGTGTCCACCGTGCCCGTGTTCAATTCAAAATAGTCGACTATGGCCTCCCTGAGTTCTTCTGTGAAAACTGGATCCATTAAAGCCTTCCCAGGGAAGCGCCACTTCCTTTCATAGCCCCCCTCCCGCGGGATCCTCAACCGAAGCACTATCGGAGAATGATCTGTTAGCGTGCGTGGCAAAGTAAGTAGGTCCGTCACCCACCCAACCACCTCCGGGGATATCAGCCAATAATCGATTCTGGTCCATGTGTCGTGAAACCCAGAGAAGTGGGAGTAAGCCGGTGTGTAAGTGTGTAACAACGCCTCAATGTCTACTAGGGAGAAGTGTGCGCAGATGTCACGCTGGACTGGGCGTGATTGGGGTCTCGCGTCCGGGGTGGCTGCCGTGCTGTCCCTTGATGGATCGAGAAGTAGATTAAAATCACTGCCAATCAGTATTAGGCCTGGGTCCGAGTTCAACAATTGTACCTGCAGATCATTGAAGAAAGTGGGAGTATCGGTATTAGGGCCATATATCCCAACGAGCGTGGTCCTGTGCCCCATTAAGTTTCCCGTAACGATGACGTATCTGCCATCCTTGTCGATGACAGTGTGATGTAGTGTAAATGGTAGTCGCTTGTGGATGTAAATCGCCACCCCCCTGGAGTACCTATTGTAGTTAGCAAAGAAGCGATGTGTGCCCCAGCGTCTGGCCACCCTAGTGGCGGAGTCGGTGGTAAAATGAGTCTCCTGCAGGAAGACAGTCTATTTTATGTCTGGCTATATAGTTCAACACCTGTTTACACTTTCTGTCGTTGTTCAAACCCCTAACATTCCAGGTCATCATTGACAATTCCGAGGGGCCCGAATGCAATCCTAATGTGGCCATGGGAGCAAAGTAGGGCTAAATGACCTATAGCATGAGCAGTTTAGTACCCAAACTGTAATTGCATAGACTTTTGGACACCTGCAAACAAAACAAAACCCAACAAAAACCCGTTCCCACCCTCCACCCAACCTCTTACAAAACCCAAAGAGGACCATCCCACCCTGCGCGAAGGTAAAATAGAACATTATTAACAGTAGAAGCGTAGTTGCAACGGAAACCTCCGTAATGAAGAAAACAAGAAATTCCCCAAGCAGAACGGCGGTCGCCAGGGGGGGTAGCGACGCCACGACATCTGGGCAATCAAATCACTATTGTGTAGCAGTCAATCTAGTGAGTCTCCGGTAGCAACGCCAATGGTCCAAAATATGAGAGTAGAAGCAAGCTGAAGTGAACAGAGGTCAGCCATGGCCAGTGTCCGTGAACAGATCCACGCTTTGTTGAGTGTCTCCCTGCGCTGGTGACGGTGCCCTGGAGTTGGTTGTGTTCTGGGAACCTTTGGCCTTATAAGTGTGACAAAATTCCTGCACCTCCGATGGGGAGTCGAAGACGCGGGCCCTGCCGGCCACTTCCACCCTGAGGCGTGCGCGGTAAAGCATACCATATTTTAGGCCCAGGTTTCGCAGGGTAGCCTTAACCCCGGTGTATTTCCGCCGTGCCTCCTGGACCATGGCGGTGAAGTCAGGGTATAATGACAGTGAGTCGCCATGCCATCTTATCTCACCCTTCTCCCGGGCGGCACGTAGGGCTGCATCTCGGTCCCTGAAGTTCATGATCCTGGCGATGATAGGACGTGGTGGCAGGCCCGGTTGTGGTCGTGGCCCAAGTGAATGGTGAGCTCTCTCCACCACGAATCCCGGAGTAAACTGGTCCCTTCCAAACAGGTCAATGAGAAGCTTTTCCACGAAAACATCCATCCGGCCGGTTTGGGTCGACTCCGCCACACCCAAAATGCGAACGTTGTTGCGTCGTCCGCGCGCCTCCAAATCCTCATCTTTTATGGCCACCTCCTTCAAGATCTTTTCAACTCGATCAAGACGTTTCAGCGTTTTAGAGCCCGCGTCCTCAATATCAGAAATGCGGGCTTCGGCCACGTCTAGGCGGCGGTCATGGGCCTGCACTTTAGATCCCATGTCTGCGAGTTTTTGTTCCAGCGTATCGAACCTATTGTCTAGTGCCTTAAACCCAGCTCTCATTTCTGACATAATTGTCGCGACCAATGTAGTGTTGTCCAGCTGAGTAGGGGGCACCGCTTCCGACGTGGTGCCCATAGTAGTGTCATTGCTCAGCAGGGGGGTCTTATCAAAACTGAGCTTACGCTGGTTAGGGTCTCTTTTCCCCATGTCGGCCAAGGGTCCGCCAGCCGCGTGCTGCAGCTAATTAGCTAGGTGGGGGCAAGTGCTCTGGCCTAGTGTGGATGAGCCAGGCTAGTAGGGTAATGTGGCAACTGTCCATCAATGCTCTTGGCGTTCGGAGGTCTTGCAATGTACAGGCCGTGTCAGGCAGGGCAGAATGGGCCGTTAAGTCCGGTTCCCGGCGGGCGTCAGGGTAGCCAGCGTCCAGGGGATTAGCCTACCAGCACACCGCTACTGACCATGCAGCTGGGCCACGACTCTCTGTCAACTGTGCTGCCGGAGAGGCTTTGAAGTCGTTGCTGGACGGTAGTGCGCTCACCGCGCCACTGGCGGGACCACCAGAGAAGATGGCGGACCAGGGCTGTTGGTCCGCAGAGAGTTCAATCCTCGCCCCGCTTCACGCTGCCGACTGGCATAGGGGGAACCTCCAGGGGGGGGTGAGGCGGGGTCGCCCAGTCTCGCGGCAGCCCCGAACCGAAGGCCGTCCACCAACGCCCAGGCGTCCCCGCCCGGCACCCGGGCCCGGCCCGCCTCCCGATCCCCGCTCGGGGCAACCGCAACTCTAGCCCCCGGCTCCGGCCCGCGCACTAGGCCCGATGCTGCGCGTGGCCCGGAACCACAGAGCCAGCACGGATAATCCCCCAGGCCGGCACCCGAAAGGCTAGCACAGGCCCCTGGCACCCAAAGCGGACCCCGGACAGCAGACGCAGTGCCACGGCGCGGAACTCACCGGATATCCAGGCGCAGGGAGAGCGGTCACCGGTGGGGTGGCGATCCGCTCCTCCGCCGGTGTGTCCCCCTCCGGGCACCCCCGAGCCCAAGTCTGGTGTCAATCGGCGGCAAATCGCCGCAGCTGCAGGATGGTTGAGGAGAGCGGGGTTAACGAAGCCTCAGGCCCTCAGAATGTCGTGTCTAAACCGCCCGGACGGCGGAGCTTCAAACAAAGGCGGTCATCTTAGTCGCCTCCGTGCCCACGCCCCCCGCCCACTTTAAGTAACATTACCACAGTGTCTATCTTTCTGGCCTCTGTAAGTAACGTTGGCACAGTGTCCATCTGTCTGCCCTCTGTAAGTAACTTTAGTACAGTGTCCATCACTCTGCCCTCTGTAAGTAACATTGGCACAGCGCCCTTCTTTATGCCCTCTTTAACCTTTCGCTGCGGCGGCAATTCCGCCGCAGCGCTAAGGGAGTGGGGCGGCCGCGCCGCGCTCCGACGCTTATGACGGAACCGCACCGTCATGGCCCTCGGGTCGGCTGTGCTTGTGACGGAGCGGTTCCGTCATGGCCCCGCCCGTTCTTTAGAACGTCAGCGCAGGCGCGAAATCAGCGCCGCGCAGGTGCGGCGAGCGGGCCATGACGGAACCACTCCGTCACCAGCACAGCCCACCCGAGGGCCATTACGGAGCGGTTCCGTCATAAGTGTGGGAGGGGTTAAGTAACATTGGCACAGTGTCTATCTTTCTGCCCTCTGTAAGTAATGTTGGTACAGTGTCCATCTTTCTATCCTCTGTAAGTAACAATGGCACAGCCCCCTTCATTCTGCCCTTTGTTCTCCTTGCTCATGAGCCCCTCGTTGTAACCTTGGGACTTTATAACGTGCCTCCTGTTTTTCTATTCAGTTCACATTTACCTTTAACCACAGACTGTCCTGTCGGGGCCTATGCTGTGTGATTTTGTGTTAGATCCCTTACTCTGCTCTTCTGCTGCTATCTTCATCCTCATTCCCTTGTCTCTCCCTCCTGTAAATTCTTGCCCCTCGGGTATTCTCCCCTCTGGCATGAGGCATGACGGGTAATTCTAACTAGCGGTAACACTGATCCAAATATTTTTCTAAAGTTTTCTCTTAGCTGGCTCTTTGCTTCTGGTTTTTGATGTGACTCCCGTGGGCCCCAAGCTTCTATGGTGTGTGTTTGAAGTGTCTTGTACGTAATTTGCAACCCCAAGGTTCCCTACGTCACATCACTTTGGCGCAGCCGCTGGTGGCTGCATGAAAGCAGAGCCCCCAACTGAGCATGTCCTACATGTATTATCTGGAGATGTGCAATGTTTCTGCCAAATGTAACAGCTTCCCGGGATCTTTATGTCAGTGGCGCCCCTACACATTGGTTTTGTTTATTCTGAGAGACATTCTCACCCACTTTTGTCTTCTGTTAGATCTTCTACCATGGTGGGGGTACATGCAAACTACTATGGGCCTTGCACTTTGATATTAGACAGAATACAGCTCTGACAGGGATCTTTATAGAGCTATAATACGACACTGATCACCATACAACGATGATACCACACTGATCACTAAACAGCAATGATACCACACTGATCACTACACAGTGATGATACCACACTGATCACTACACAGTGATGATACCACACTGATCACTACACAGCGATGATACCACACCGATCACTATACAGCGATGATACCAAACCGATCACTCCAGAGTGATGATACCACACTGATCACTATACAGCGTTGATACCACACCAATCACTATACAGCGATGATACCACACCGATCACTCCACAGTGATGATACCACACTGATCACTACACAGCGATGATACCACACCGATCACTATACAGCGATGATACCACACCGATCACTCCAGAGTGATGATACCACACTGATCACTATACAGCGTTGATACCACACCAATCACTATACAGCGATGATACCACACCGATCACTCCACAGTGATGATACCACACTGATCACTCCACAGCGATGATACCACACCGATCACTCCAGAGTGATGATACCACACTGATCACTACACAGCGATACCACACCGATCACTACACAGCGATGATACCCCACCGATCACTACACAGCGATGATACCCCACCGATCACTACACAGCGATGATACCACACTGATCACTCCACAGCGATGATACCACACTGATCACTCCACAGCGATGATACCACATTGATCACTACACAGAGATACCACACCGATCACTACACAGCGATGATACCCCACTGATCACTACACAGCGATGATACCACACTGATCACTCCACAGCGATGATACCACACTGATCACTCCACAGCGATACCACACCGATCACTACACAACGAAGATACCCCACCGATCACTCCACAGTGATAATACCACACCGATCACTCCACAGCGATGATACCACACCGATCACTCCACAGTGATGATACCACACTGATCACTACACAGCGATGATACCACACTGATCACTACATAGCGATGATACCACACCGATCACTACACAGCGATGATACCACACTGATCACTCCACAGTGATGATACCACACTGATCACTACACAGCGATGATACCACACTCATCACTACACAGTGATGATTTCACACTGATCATTATAGAGCGATGATACCACCCTGATCACTACACAGCGATGATACTGCACTGAACACTACACAGCAATGACACCACACTGATCATCATAGAGCGATGATACTACACTGATCACTACACAGCGATGATACTACACTGATCACTACACAGCAATGATACCACACTGATCATCATAGAGCGATGATACCACACTGATCAATACCCAGCGATCATTCCACACTGATCACTACACTGCGATGATGCCACACTGATCACTATACAGCGATGATACTCCACTGATCTTTATAGAGCTATGATATCACACTGATTACTACAGGGCTATGCTACCACACTGATCATCATAGAGTTACCATACCACATTCATTACTATATAGCTACGATAGTCGTCCAATCACTATACAGCTATAATACCACACTGATCGTTAAACAGCTATAATCCCACCTTGTGTGTAATTTCATGTCTGTAATGCCACACTGATCACTACACAGCAAAGATACCACACTGATGACTACACAGCGATGATACCACACTGATCACTATACATTGATGATACCACACTGATCTCTACAGGGTGATAATACCACACTGATCACTATACAATGACGATACCACACAGATCTTTATGGAGCTATGATATCACACTGATCACTATACAGCAATGATCATCACAGAGCTGTCATTCCACATGTATTACTATATAGCAACGATAGCAGTCTGATCACTATACAGCTAATACCACACTGATCGTTAAAAAGCTATAATCCCACCTTGTGTGTAATTTCATGTCTGTAATGCCACACTGATCACTATACAGCAATGATACCACACTGATCACTATACATCGATGATACCACACTGATCTCTGCAGAGCAATGATACCGCACTGATCTCTATGGAGCTACATGATATCACCCTGATTGCTACAGGGCTATGCTACCACACTGGTCACTACACAGCGATGATACCACACTGATCACTATACAGCAATGATATTGCACTGGTCACTACACAGCGATGATACCACACTGATCACTCTACAGCGATGATACCACACTGATCACTACACAGCTATTATACCACCCTGATCACTATACACCGATTATACCACATTGATCACTGTACAGCGATGATACCACACTGATCTCTACACAGTGATGATACCACACTGATCACTATACAGCGATGATGCCCACTGATCACTATACTTCGATGATACCACACTGGTCAGTATACACCGATGATACCGCACTGATCGCTATACAGTGATGATGCCACACTGATCACTATATATTGATGATACCAAACTAATCTCTACAGAGGGATGATACCACACTGTCTGGAGCTGGGATAAAACACTGATCGCTATACATCGATGATACCACACTGATCTCCACAGAGCGATGATACCACACTGATTAACATACAACGAGGCTGCCACACTGATCTCTACAGAGCTATGATACCACACTGATTACCATACAGAGATGATACCACACTGATCTTTATGGAGCTATGATATCACACTGATCACTACAGGGCTATGCTACCACACTGATCATGATAGAGCAGCCATACCATATTCATTACTATACAGCTACGATGGCTGTCCGATCCCTATACAGCTATAATACCGCACTGATCACTATACAGCAATGATACCACACTGCTCATCATAGAGCTGTCATACCACATGTATTACTATATAGCTACGATAGCAGTCCGATCACTATACAGCTATACTACCACACTGATTGTTAAACAGCTATAATCCCACCTTGTGTGTATTTTCATGTCTACAGTACAGCGATGATACCACACTGGTCTCTACACAGCTATAATCCTATCTTGTGTGTAATTTCATGTATATAATACCGCACTGATCACTATGCAGCTAGAATACAAAACTAATCATTATACAGATCTAATATCACGCTGATCTTTACACAGCAATAATAATACCACACTAAACATTATGCAGCGATGATATAATGCTGATCATTGTATAACCATGCAACAGTTAATATACCTGTATCCATGGTGTGTTACTGGTGATAATCAGACTGTGAATACTATGTGCTTGAATGTGATATACATGAGGATAGCTATGATGAGCCGTTCCCAGGCCTATCAAAATTAAATATAGAGCTTATATAACCCTAATGTGACTTAAAAAGAAATATTATTGTTATATAATTAAGTAGCTAAACCACAGTTGCCCAACCTGGTATTTGTCGTGGGTGTAGCCTTGTGCAATGGATGACAGTCTTTTAAATGTGTACAAAAGAAACTGGGTTTTTGGTTTGAAGTGGTATGTCTGCACTCTGTCCAAGCAAGAGCACAATCCTTGTAAGGGTAAGTCAGATACACACCCAAAATAATCTGTGCTCTCCCTCTGGTAGCTTGGCACAGGGCAGTTAGGCTTGACTTAAGAGGCAATGTATAAAGTATTTGTGCAACACATAAAACAGTAAAACAGTGTAAACACCACATATAAATATACCACATCTCTTTAGAACAAATGGAGCTTAATTTAATGAACAAAACAAGACCAAAACAACAAAAATCCAATAAGTTGGACTGGAGTATGAATTTTAAAAAATAAACTCAAATGTAGTGCTTAAAAGCATAAAGCGCCAACCGGGGCTATCTAGTGATGCTACACCAGGCCAAATCCAAAAGGTCAGAGCACCCGCTATCAAGCATGGGTCGGATACAGTCTCAGATGAGTCCAGCTGAAGTTTTACCTTCTAATGAATTGTGCCTAGAGTACCGTTCACAGGGAAGATGTTTGCTGGGAGAGTGTCGCTGGCAGTGGTCTGCGGGGCACGAGGGCCGCCGGGCACTGTGGACTGATGGGCTGATGGGCTGGAGCCTTTTGGTCACAAGCGGTTATGCTTGTAATGCGAAGAGACAAACTTGCTCACACTGATCCTTTGTGCGAGCGGTGCAGTTCCGGGAAGAGCTTCAAAGCTTGATTTCAGGAGCCAAAAACCACTTCACTGGGAAGGCCCAGGACTTGAGAGACATCTCTAGGGGGCAGGAGCTCATTGAAGACACACCCAGGAGCTGTGGGGGGCCTTTTATGTCACAGATTCTCAGATCAGGAGGTAAGCACACTAGCCCTTTGAGTCACTCTGGGGTCCTGGGTTCAAGATGGGTTCCAGGTCGAGTTCTTCTTCCCCAGTCAGGTGGGCAGCAGGCAGCATGCAGGTAGCACACCAGAAAAACAGTTCTTCCAAAGCAGCAGTCCAGCAAAGTGGCAGTCCTTCAGCAGCACAGCAGTCCTTCTTCCTGGCAGAGTATCCACAGGTCCAGAAGTGTACTGAAGTGATAGGGTCAGCACCCCTACATATATGCCTATTCCCTGCTGACGAGAGGTAACAACCTCGAAACACGTGTCCAGGGATGGCCAACGCGACAGTGATTTTTGCTCAAGACTCTGGCAGAGGCGCACCCGCTGATGCTTACTTCATGGACCACAATGCTTTGGGGCAACACGCTGATAGGACAAGCAGTGTGCGACCAATTGGACTTAGATGTCCACTTCTTATACCGAGTGGTGCCTTTGAAGTGAGGAAGACTTCAAAGAGGGGCTATGAAGTGCACAGAGATACTTCCCTCCTGCTCTGGCTCCAGACTATCTACGGAAGGTTAAGCAGTTCTTTGTGTGGGTACAGGACACAGCCCATTCAGGAGTAAGTGTGAGGCTGTTCTCAGATCATCCCTTCCATGCTTCCCAGGACGGCGCATCAGGATGTGGAAGGCCCATCAGTAACACCTTTTGTGTGTGGCTGTCTAGAGGAAATGCTCAAAAGTCAGCTATTACCCACTCCAGACGTGTATGGGAGACAGGCAGCAGACACACAGGGCTCAAGAGCAGAACAATGCAATCTTTCTAAAAGTGCTTCACGATGGGGGGAGGGGGGCGTTGACCCCTTACCAACAACCACCATGGGCCTCACAACAATAAACTATACACAACAAGAGGTTGCTGTGAATTTCATACATACTTTTACTTCAACATAGAGGTCATTTTATTAAATAAACTTGGGCTCAGATTCATTTTATACATTTAGTTCATACCTGTTCAAAAACATAGACATGGATACAAGAAAGAAAGAGAAACCCATAGTAACATTACAAATATAAAAATTTGTCTTCAAACATTATGCTCAATGTAAACCAATTATGTGCTCAAACATAAACATTATATTTAGAAAAACATGTAAAGGAATCTGTAACTATTCCGAGTTCACCAGTCCTATAGTAAAAAAACAGGGTGAAAGATTCACAATATTCACTCTTGGAATACTTTGTTTTGGAGGGGCCCTCTTACCTTCCACAGTCATGCCATTGCATGCCTTGCAGAATGCGTGCAATGACATGGACTAAGAAATAGGTAAACGCTCAATTAAGTCACTCTGTTTTCCCGAACAGGCCACCTGAGGCATGTGTGTGTGTGTGGGGGCGGGGGGGGAGGGCATTACAAACCCTTCATGGCTACTCCATTGAGCCCCAGACCCATAAATATCTGTGCGACCTGGGAGAGGCCTGGCCCACCACCCATTTTGCGGGGGGGGGGGACATCATTTTGTGTTACGCCATTGATTTGAACCCTTAACTTTCATTGCTGCCATGTGTCAGAATCAGGCTTATAACTTTCTAAGGTAGAGTATCTGCTATTAAATTTCATTTTAGACATGTATGTTGCAAAAAAGTACCATCCCTGTTCTTTCTAGAATTCATTTCCCCCTTGCTATGCCACAGCGCCCGACTAGGCCCTGGCCCATTTGCCTCCAGTAGACCCCCAAATGGCCAGGATCTGGTGGCCTCCACCAGAGTCTCGCACAGCCATGACCTGGCTTGTTAGCCTCCATCAGAGTCTTGCAGTGCCATGACTTGACCCGCGCAACTCCAGCAGAGTTCTGCCCAGCTAGGACCCAGCCTTTCTGCCTCCACCAGAGTCCCATGATTTGAGGATCTGACCACCTCCACCAGAGACCCGCATAGCTATGACTCAGATTGTCAGTCTCCACCAGAGAGTTGCAGGGCCAGGACCTGACCCGTCTGACTCCATCAGAGTCCCTACCAGCTAGGACCTGGCCTGTTTGACTCCACCAGAGTTCTGCACAGGCATGACCTGGCTCGTTTGCCTCCACTAGAGTCTTACAAGGCCATGACATGACCAGTGTGACTCCACCAGAATCCCACACCGCTAGGACCCAGCGTGTCTGTATCCACGAGAGTCCCACGCTTCGAGGATATGACCGCTTCCACTAGAGTCCCACATGGCCATGGCCTGGATCCTCAGCCTTCACCAGAGTGTTGGAGAGCCAGGACCTGACCCATCCGACGCCAGAAGAGTCCCTCCCAGCAAGGCTCGGCCTGTCTGCCTCCACCAGTGTCCAGCCAGGTCAGGATCTGGCCCCCTTCACTAGTGTCAGTGGCGTAATGCAAAGTGATGGGCACCCCCTGTGGACTATGAGGAGGGGCCCCTGAGTCTACCATATCTCATTGTACTTGGGCTGAAAGTGGGCCCCCTAATGGCTTAAGGGCCACCTTGCACCAGAGGCGCTGCAGGGGCCTGCGATAAGCCCCTGACAAGAGACAGCCTCTACCAAAGTCCTGCAGATGACAGAATAAAGAGACTACCTACCCACGGAAGCGCTATAAAATGTTTAAGGGCAGATTTACAATAACTGGCACATCCCAGCATATCAGCAGGGATGCGCCAGTTATTGTGCGTCGCGGCAGATACCTCTTGCGCCATCATGGATGTGCTGCATTTACCATGCGGCGCACCATGGGGCAAGAATAGACAGATGCGTGACACATCTGTTGCCGTAAAGGTGACGTATTGCTGGAGTCACGTCGCTAGCGCGAAGCAGCTCCAGCCAGGCTCGGGGTGCCCCTATGCCTAACATGCTGCGTCAATCCTTATGCCTGCTTCAAGCAGACGCAGGGTTTTGATGCAGCATGGCCTTAAAAGTGACTGAGTGAAATCTTGCAGATTTCACTCAGTCACTTTTAGGAGGCGTTCCTGCGCCCCCCCCCCTGCGGCGGAACGCCCACATGTGGCACAGGGCTTTACAACGTATGCATCTCCCTAGATGCGTCACGTTGTAAATACCCCGCAGTATGGCGCTGGCTTTGCACCACCGCTGCGTCACAAAAGTGACGCAGCGGCGGCGTAAATGTGTCGTACGGGTCTTGTAAATCTGCCCCTTAGTACTTATTGTTGGACAGATTTGCAAAACTTTCCTATTCAGAAATGCCACTTTATGATAACTACATCTTTGGAGAAATATGCCTGTCCCTAAACCGCCACCTCAGAAGCTGACTAAAGGTGGTCGAACCAACAAATTAACAGGGAGAGCAGAGCTATGGGCCGCTTCTGGCTCTTAGAGCCTGTGCACGAGCCGAACCCTGAAAATAATTGGCATGTAAATCATGCCACAAACATCATGTTAAAATGTGATAAGGCCTCTTCAAGAATCAAGAAAATGTATTTCTTTAACATGCAAAAGCGTTGCCCCTTAGTACAGCATGTTGTATTTCTGCATTGAGAAGTATTTATTAAAAGCAAGAGTTTTCAAACAGTAACTGAGAAACAGTCTTGCCCCCACTCTAATGGCAATGATATTAGTAAGCTAAGAGGAAAGTCGTTTTGTTTATACCTTATTTATGGCCTTGATTCTAACAGTAGATGGATCAACATTGCAGTCTATTAAATCAAACATGAGAGGTTTTTTTACACCGCACACATCCTGAATTCACCTCTTTGAAGGTGCTCTTAAATGTAACATTGAACAAGAAGAATGCTAAGTGAAATGATGTATCTGGCGAGAATCACACAATTTATTCAAGCATTATTGATCCATATTTTTCTAGGTTCACGGAGTGCAATTCAGCCTCTAGAGGTGATTCACATATTATTTTGGGCAGCTTTGTGTAGCACAAACCGTGCATAAGGAGATGGGCTTCACAACAGACAGAGAGACGACTTCTCATGTTTAATTGTTTTTCCTTGGCACCTTATGATTTACAGAATGTTCAGGATGCCAAGCCAAGGCCAGGATTCAAACCCATTTCCCCATGATACATGGTCAGAAGTTGCAACCACTATACTACATCACCTCCTGTAAAATCTCGACTTGTTTTGGGCTCAAGGTTACAAAAGGGCCACAAGATGAGTCAGAGTCAGGCATCAGCTTTGGTCCGGCGCAAGCTTTCTGTGGCGTGTCCACCTCTGCGTCAGACCAGGCTACTTAAGAGTGCGATACCAAGACCTCCAGAAACAAAGTACTTGGGAGCCTTAACTAGGTGGATGGGGAAATTGTGTCAAGAAAGTTAGGGGTAGATGTATCAAGATTGCATTTTGCGATTTCTAAATAGCGATTTTTAAGGATTCGCTATTTAGAAATCGCAAAATGGAATGTATGTAGAAAATCGCTATTTTTTTGCGATTTCTTAGTCTTCCTTATTTGCGAATTCGCAATTATGGAATAATTTCCCATGCATTCCTATGGGCCAGGAGGCCCATAGGAATGATTGTGAAATATTTCTTAATTTGCGAATCGCAATTTGCGAATTCGCAAATTGAGAATAATTTCAAGGGTGCAGGGGTGTCTCAAAGACATCCTGCTGCACCCCTGAAATTGACATGTGTGTGCAAATTATCACCAACTACAAGCAATTTCTAAAACCCACATACATTGCATTTTAAGGAATCGCAAAATTTGCGATTCCTTAAATGCTTAAGCAAAATAAGGAATCGCTAATTTTTGTGATTCCTTATTTTGCGATTTTGTGATACATTTCAAATAATGCAAAAACAATGCAAAAAAGAATTTCGGCCTTTGCGAATCGCAAAAGTCTTTATACATCTACCCCCAAGTTTTAAAGTACCAGCCTTTTTCTTCTTCATCCCCATTTGTAGGTGAATTTGACCACCTTTCTTTATTGCTATAATGGTTAGCATTTGAGATATAAAAGAGGAGAGCAGTCACATTATTTCTTCTTGTTTTTCCCATATTCATCACAATTTCTACACCTGTAAACATGCACTGGCAAAGGCAATAGGTCTGGCACTGACACCCATTTGTTTGGCTTTGTCAACGAATTTTTTGTTTTGACAAGCTTTTGTAAAACTTGTTGTTGGTTGGGCAGCTAGGCCCCCCACAAATATATAAAGCATTCTAAAATCCTCCAAAAATTTGCTCTAAAAAAACAAACCACATTCATCACCAAAGTAGTCCCTTGCACTGAAGGGAGCTACTTTGTAAGTGGATGTGTTCTGTGTGAAAGAGACGAATGCCACCACTCACAGTGAATTCAGCCAGTGGCTGAAGTAGGTTGACCCTGTCTCATGCTGTAAGCTGTAGTGGGTGCAAACAATGTATACTATACATTTAATTGTAATAAAATTGAAAGGTCTTCACTAACCTAAAAGGGTGAGGGTGCACCATTGAGTAGACTGTTGCCATATACCATTTAACATAATAGAGTGCAAGGAAACTCTAATTTGTAGCTTTTTGTATGAATTAACAAATCCAATGTTATCTTGATATAAATTACTATCGGAGCATATCACACATTTAGAAAGTTTTGGCTCAGCAAACATCTCCCCCCTGTATGACACCTCCACTGAATGAATTACAACTACAGACCAAAGTCTGTATAAAGACCAGAAGGCCAAGTAATTGGTGAACAGTGTGCTATAGGAAAAAACAATAAAGAGAATTTCTGTATTCTCAAAAATGTAAACTGCATCATGTCAGAAAGTGGATTTAATATTAGGAACAGGGATATCTCTCTAAACCTGTACTACCGGACCTGCTAGCATTCCAGAGAAAGTTGAAGACCTGGTTGTATCCACTTTTGGGTCTTGGTTGGAAAAGGCAAACATTAGGTCTAGCACTGGGATATCCCTAAGGGGATGAGGGTGTGCTTTATAAATACTTTAAATAAAATACATTTTCTTTACCAATCTGGTTAGGTCATCACAAGTTTTAAGTGGATGTATGACGTTTCAACGTTTTACAACGCATGCCATTACGACGCAGGTTTTACAACGCAAGTCGTTACAACGACTTGCGTTGGGGGGCGCTGGATAGTGAATAGTTTAATTTACTATTCCAACTCCAGTCCCCGTGGATAGTAGGGAAGGTGTTGGATAGTAATTAAACTATTCCCTATCCTAGAGCGCCCCCCAGCGCAATGTGTTGTAATAACTTGCGTTGTAAAAGTTGCGCCGTATTGGTAGTGCGTTGTAAAAGTTGCGTTGTAAAGGATGTTCCCCGTTTTAAGTGAATCACTGCGTAACCCTGAGTGTCTATGGAATAAGCAGCAGCAGTTCCTCGGATAAGTGTGTGCTGAGTTCCTGCAGTGCCAAGCAACATTAAAATTAGGGGCATTGGTGGGAGCGGAGCTTGCCAAGCACTGTACCAGACATCTTCTCCAGAGGCTTTGAGGCAGCTCTACCTCCAGGCCATTTTCTGGTACCAGTGCTTTTTGGATGTCAGCTCGGGTGGTTATGCCACCGGTTTCGTTGTTGTTATATTGTTATTGTTATTGTTATTGTTATTGTTATTGTTAATTCCGGCTTCTATAGCGCCAACTCACCGGCAGGTCTCAAGGCGCTTATGACCGAAAAAGGTAACAGTTACATGATTGTCAGATACAAAAAGAGCAACATCATGTTTAGACCGAGCACAACATATCCCTGAACAAAAAGGTTTTTAAAGTTTTTCTGAAACGGAGGAGATTGCCCTCTTTACGGAGGGTTTCAGGTAGTTTATTCCAGATTTTTGGAATCAGAGCAGAGAAAGATCTCCCGCCTTTTGTGGCCAGCTTAAACCGGGGGCATACCAGCAGCTGGGCATCTGAGGACCTTAATCTCCGTTCCGGATTATATAGCTCCAACCGTTCCTTTATGTACACAGGTGCTTGCCCATAGATTGCCTTATGGGCAATACACAGGCTTTTAAAAACAGACCTTTGTCCAATGGGCAGCCAATGAAGGCTCTGCAGCAGTGGAGAGGCATGGGATCGTCTTGGGAGTTTAAAAATAAGGCGTGCAGCATCGTTTAAAACCACCTGCAATCTACTGGTCAGGATTTTTGGAAGGCCCAAATAAAGGGCATTGCCGTAGTCCAGCCTTGAAATTATTGTGGCAGAGACTACGGTACGAAGCATAGACTGGGATAAAAGGGGGACTAACTTACGCAATTGTCTAATTAGACCATTGCAAGTACCCACTACAGTGGAGATCTGACTGCACATTGAAAGTTCGCTGTCAATCTTTATACCCAGACTTTTCACCTTATCCGCTGGTGTTGGGGTTGGGCCTAATTCCTGGGGCCAATACAGGTCACTCCATGGAGAGCAAGTGGATGATATAACTAGAACCTCTGTTTTTTCAGGATTGATCTTCAAAAGGTTCCTAGTCATCCAACTCACAGTAAATCTTAGAACATCTTGCGCATAGGTCTGTGCCGGCACTGTGTTCTCTATGCTCAATAAGAGTTGGGTGTCGTCGGCGTAGTTAAATACGCGACATCCCATCTTTGCCAGGGAGCTTATCAATGGCTGCAGGTATAAGTTAAAAAGAAGTGGGGACAAAGCGGAACCTTGAGGGACCCCGCACTTCAAGTTCCCCACCTCCGATACCTTATCCCCCAACTGAATCCTCTGCGTTCTCCCTACTAGAAAGGATTCCAACCATCTATAGGCCGTGTCTCGAATCCCGCAGTTCACCAGTCTATCCAGGAGCAGGGTATGGCTGACAGTATCGAACGCCGCCGATAGATCTAAAAGTATCAAGGCGCTCGGTTTCTTACTGTCAGCCATCCCTCTAAGTTCGTCCAGCACCGAGAGCATCACCAACTCGGTGCTGTGATGTGCACGAAAACCCGCCTGTAAATCATGGAGAGAGTGGTGTAACTCCAGAAACGAGGCCAGGGCCTTCAGTACATGTTGCTCAAGGATTTTTGACAGGAACGGGAGTTGGGAGATTGGCCTATAGTTTTTCAGAGTCTTAGGGTTTGCTCCCGGTTTCTTCATTAGCGGCTTCACTCGAGCTTCTTTGAAGCTCGCTGGTATCCGACCTGTAACTAATGAATTATTCAGGAGAGAAATGGCAGTTTTAAATGGCAGCAGAAACAGATCACACATTTGGACACATTTGTGAGTTTATTGCCTGGTTACGTTAGTTTTGGTGCTTCACATTAGGTGTGTTTTTATGCATGGCACAGCAATAACACATTTCTATATTTTGCTTTAAAATACTTTTTGTTTAACCGAGCATGCTTTGGTGGTGGTCTTTGTGCATTTATTTCATGAAGTGCGTGCTATATCGTGCTCTGGTTCATTTATGTTCAGGCTTATATAATCCTTGATGGCTCCTCATGAGACCTTCTTTTTACTACATTTACCCCCGACAAAGGGCTTTTGGCCTGAAATGCATTGGGTGAATAGCTACATGGTTACCTAGGATGAAAAATGTAATCCGACATGCTACAGAAATAAGCCTGGATAGGCATTTCTTTGGCCTTGAAAAATTGGAATCACGTGGCCTCTGGTCGAAGCTTGAAATAACTGAAGAGATTGGAATAAAAATAGATTACTATGGATTACCTGGATTAAATTGGATACAGTTTTTTTGACTGTCTCAACTTGTGTATGTTCAAATCACTTTCATATTTCACTATGCTAATTCACCACTAATACTTTATGGGTTCCGGAGTAGCGTGCTACTCGCCAAAAAAGCGCTTTGATGCATCGTCAGTGGTAGTAAGCACTGTATAAATGCAATTACAATACAATACAATATGGCTATGCTTCTTGGGTTTGGTTTGCGATGGCGCACCAGTAGGTTTGGGAATTGCTAACGTGCTACTGGGACAGAGCATAAGCTGAATACGCACACCAAAAAGTTTGCTGAGAGCATGTTTCACAATTAAGTTTATTAATACTACAATTAGGTGTGCATTGTATCATATATTCAGCTACCAGTAGCGAAGCTGCCAGAGGGAGCTTCCCTGTTGGTGAAGGCAGTTGCCCATCTAGGGTGGAACCGGCTATTCCATGGAGTAAAAATGGAGTCTGTTTCCACACCTGTGCAGGTAGTGGGATTCAAGATGTTAATTGGCTTTGGAGTCGGCTCAAGGCTTGCTCAAGTCTGCAGAATTTAGAGGTGGTTGTAGGGAGGCGACTGCGGTGCTTCTGCAGCGGTGCGGCTCAGCAAGGTGGTCCCAGGTGACTGAGGAGTGATGGCACTGCAGATAGGAGGAGAGACTGCTGAACAGGGCAAACTCGCCCACTGCAGCAGTTAATATTACACTCTGAAATGATTGTACTTGCAACAGCAGATTCCACTAAGTTTGTGCATTATGGTTTATTTGTCATGTACTTCTTCACTGACACTGCAAATTAGCACAAGTAGACTGTAACTGGCAACAAGCAAAGACTTAATTAACCATAAGAGTACTTACAACACAATTAAAACAAATATATCTAATTTGTATCCAATTTTTATGCATTAAGCCCCAGCTCTTTCAGCGTACAATGCACATCTATTTGTGACTTGCCCAATGTTTAAAAGTTGATTTCCTTCCAATGGCAAAATACTTTACCTGGCTATGTGTCAGGGACAGGGTTTTATAATGCACTTTTCCAGAGCACAATTGTGTTTTCTGGTGCCATGAATTTAGTCATATATGTGGATGGTGTGAGTACACACTGTAGTTCACATCTGACATTTAGGGCCTGATTCCCAAAGGTAAAGTTAAACTTTAGTGTAAGGTTATATTTTTGTGGGGGTATTCACAATTTACGAGTTAAAAGTAAGTTTAGGGAGCGGAGAAACCCGCATATAAAATGAAGTCTTTTCTCATTTCATGGTTCCCTCTGATCACATCTTTTTATGTGCGGTGTTCTCTGCCCTGACTGTGGAGTCTCTTCAGTCATAAACTTACTATTAACTCGTAGTTTGTGAATACTCAAAAAAAGTAAATATACACAAAGTGTAAATGTGCTTTTGTGAATCAGTCGTTCAATGTCTATCCGCCACTGGAGCATGTTTTGGGTCAACTTACTATAGCTTTATTGGAAAGTTAATTAATCCAATAGGAAGTATTGAGTTTTACACTACATATTTAGGGGAAGAGCTCTTACACTGAATGGCAATGCCTCAATGTCTTAACATCATAAAAGGGAAACCCCACAGGGAAAGGAAAAGTATGAATATGTTGGTTCCGGCCTCTGCAGGAACATCTGGAAGTCAAGATACACTGAGCCCAGAAGCAAAAAGGATATGGAAAGATTAGTCCTAGGTTTGTTGTTGTTTGTTGTATACCCAATCCCATTTTGCCCTTGACCCTCTTGGCAAACACCTACATGAATGACTGTTGACTATGGCTCATCCTCAACAATGAACAGTTAATTTCCTGGTTTGTAGGTTGTAATACAGCATCAAAAGGACAGAGTTATATGTTTTTGTAAACTTAGAATGCAGTGACAAAGACCGTAGAGAACATTGTTGTCCTGTCCTTGGACAGGCTATTTTATCTGATGCTTTCATCCTTAGTTTATTGCTTCTTTCCAAGAGACCTGCTTTAGAAAGAAAGGTAGCAGAGAGGTCAAGACTGATCTTGCAAGATTTCACACATTTAACAAGGGTGAAATAACTGTCATAATTCTTAGCTCAGCATATCTTTCAGTAAGACCTTGGCAAGATTGTATATGACTCTGCTCTGAAGCTTCGCAAGGCACATTTTTTTAACCTCTGTAAATCAGATACTGCTTGCAGTGAGAACCCAATAGGCATCTCGCTTCTGCTGTGTATTTATGGGTACCCAGTTATCGGCTGAGGAACACTGGGCCTGATTCACAAAAGTAATCTGAGACAAAATCTTAACTTTACGACTTTCGGTATTCACAAAGAGCATTTAGGAGTGGTAAAGTTAGGAATCCTAACTTTACTACTCCTTTAAATGCCCTTTGTGAATACCGAAAGTCATAAAGCTAGGCTATAGGACCAAAACTTTAGTTTAACTGAGACAAAATCCTAACTTTACATCTTTCCGTATTCACAAAGGCCATTTAGGAGTAGTAAAGTTAAACTTTACTACTCCTTTACTACTCCTAAATGCCTTTTGTGAATACCGAAAGTCGTAAAGCTAGGATTTTGTCTCATATTACTTTTGTGAATCAGGCCCACTGTGTCTAAGGGATTCAAATCCTTGACCTACTTCCAACCTGGCTGATGCAATCAAATGGAGCCTTAGAAACAAGGCTGCAGATATAGTCTTCATGCACATCAATAAGTGTTGGAAGTGGCCATCTTTTTCGTGGTATTCACCCAGATTTGTGACTTCTGTTGCTGAATCTGTTTTTGTTGTTCATAGAACTCCGTGCACTCTACCAGTGTGTTAGAAGGGGCGATCCCCGAGGGCCCGGTTGTGCTCACCCGACCACCCCAGGACCCACCTCTCCCACAGAACTTGCCGAGTCTTGATTGTGAGGTCCTCACCGGGGAGGACTTCGGGTCTAGGATCGTACACACTGAGCTCACACCACACTACGAACAGACACCACACCGGTGGATTTTAGTAACAAGATCTTTATATAGCAGATAACGAAAGAAGCACTCTTATATACACAGCGGTCAGGGGACCACAAAGTCTTGGAGGGTTCAGGAAGGGGGAAGCGGGACAGTCTTTTAGTCTCTGGGTCAGTACGAGGCGTACCCTACGCACAGCTCTCAATCCTCGAGCCGGGGGATACGGGATGATGGTCGTACTGGCTGCCTCACCTCCGTTGAGGTGGCTCGGTCGTGATGGAGGTCTCGATGGTCCAGCCGGACCAGAGTACTCCTCAAGCCGCGACGAGGTCGGCAGGGCTCGGGTGGTTCAGTTCAGCTCGAGCCGCGACAGCGTCAGCAGGGCTCAGATGGTCTCGTAGAGGTTGAGCCGCGACAGCGTCAGCAGGGCTCCGAGGGTGCAAGTTCAGCTCGAGCCGCGACAGCGTCAGCAGGGCTCGGATGGTCTCGTAGAGGTCGAGCCGTGACAGCGTCAGCAGGGCTCCGATGGTTCCAGATGAGTCTTCTTAGGGTCAGCCGCGATCAGATCAGCAGGGCTTCAGGTCCAAGATACAACTGCCCGCTAGTTGTCGGGCGGGCCCAGTTATAGTCCTTCTGCTCTTTGATCTCCGGACCCTCGCAGGCGGAGGTCTCAGGCCCTGGGGGCGGGTCGTTGGCGAGGTCCGGCGGTTGTCTCTTTGATCCCTTTGAAAGATGGGTCCGGGGATTCCCAGACGCCCAGCGGGTCTGGAGCCAGCCCTCGGGGAGGCCAGAAGGGTGATCGAAACTGGCCCACAGGGGAGGGCCAAAGGTGTGACAGAAACCAGCCCCGCAGGGGAGGCCGGAGGTGCCATCGAAACTCCCTGGCTTATCTCACTCGGTAGCCCTTTACCCCCCAGCCGGGACTGGCGTGCCTTTGGAGTCTGGGTTTCGCTGGGGCCGGGGTCACGCTAGGCCCAGGGAGACAGGGATGTCGGGAAGGGAAGATGGCGTCCAGGCCTTGTGGGGCATGCAAGGTTAGGCGCTCGGAGCCGGGAGTGGAGCGGGGAAGGCAGGCCTGGTCGTGGCTTACGGAGGGTTCGGGCTTATCGGGGGTGAGGCGACCAGGCTTTGGGGTGCAGGCCACTCTTACGGGGATGCTGCGCAGGGAACCCGGGGTACAGGCCTACGCTCACAGGGTGTGGACGGACAGAGGCGAGCCACGCCACGAGGCCGGGTCCAACACAGTGGTAAAGTGCTTGTGCCCTCCCTTCCAATTGGTATACACCTGATTGGCACATTTAATTTGCTTTCAAATTCCCTAGTAAATGGTACCACCGGTACTCAGGGCTTGAAAACGGAACACTACTGATGGGCTGCAGCACTCATTGTGCCAACCGTTAAACTATCACTGTAAATCATGTCTGCAGTCCTACCACTGCAGCCTGGGTGAGCAGTTTTGAACTGCCAATTTAACTTGGCAAATTTCTTTCCTAAGGTAGGCTTTAAAGGCACAAAGTGTAGGATGCATGGTATTTAAAAAGTAGGACTTGCATACTTCATGTTTTATATGTGCTGGCAGTATAAAACCTACAAAGTAATTTTTTACTGTGGCAAGTCTGGCTCTCCAATAGGTTTACACTGGTTTACACTATTACATTTAATAAGTGCTAAATTCAGTTTCGAGTAGCTAGAAAAGTAGTTTAATGACTAATTGTAATAGCAGTTTAAAATCCAACCTAAGATTATATATTTCTACTAGCAGCCCGTCCCGACGTTGTCCGGGTATGAAATAGACTGTGTGTAATGTGTGTATTTGGCAAAGGCAATTTATTTTAAAATCTCGCGGTAGACAACATTTTTTGTTTCATTAGAATAGGGACTGAAAAGGCCCAGCTGCAGCCCTGGTTGATGTTAGCAGGCACGTGTAATTGGTGTAGTGATCCGCCGCCTGAGCCCAGCTACAGCCCTGGTTGATGTTAGCAGGCCCGTGTAATTTCGTTGAATGAGAGAGTTTAGTAACAGCGCGCAGGAAAGGCTGCAGTAACGTTACATACCAGGCCTCCAGGTGAACGCGTTTGTCACGCCCCCAGCACACGGCCACAGCAGACGATCTTCTGATTAATGTACAACCCACATGGCATGAAGGGCGGAACGTAGCACACGCCCCAGCATTTCTCACGCCCCCAGCGTGCCCCTTGATGCGGTGCAATTGCGTTCACATGGCGTGTAGGCCGGACACACACCTCCAGCATTTCTCATGCCTCCAGCGTGTCACGCCCCCAGCGTGCTCCTTGATGCTGCGCAGCAACGTAATTGGGTCTTGAATGTACGACTCACATGGCATGAAGGGCGGACACACACCCCTGGCGTTTGTCACGCCCCCAGCGTTTGTCACGCCCCAGCACACGCCCACAGCCCACGATGTGATTGCCGTACCACATGCCCCCAGCGTTAGTCATGCCCCAGCCCACGCCCACAGCACAACGCAGACACACCCACAAGGGACTACTTTGCTGGCACGGTTCTTTTACCTTTTAAATGTATAGAGGAGTTGGCCTAACGGCTAAGGCGCTCGACCTCGGACGTGGGGATCTGGGTTTGAGTCTTGGTAACGACGCCAAACATCCTGTGATTCTGGGCAAATTACTTAATCTCCCTGTGCCTAACAAAAATGAATGTGTGTCCTCATGTAACATAACTGGTGCTATGTAAAGTGCTCTGATACCTGATTCAGTTCGGGTCAAGTTCGCGCTATATAAAATTCTGCAAAAAAATATATATATGGTGGCCGTATGCATAGCCTATGTCCTTCTGCTGCAACTGCCCTTTCCAACGCTGTATTGGGTGTTGTGATTGGTGCTGTGGTTACTGAGATTACCAGCCTCAAAGGTTTGGGCTCTCTCTTTATAATATTAGTATGGATTTTGGAAATATCACTTTTAGAAAGTTAACATTTTTGTGCCTAAAATCAAAAGGCTTTCCTGCCAGTATCCACCTGCAATCTGATGTGTTCACTGTGGTGTGATGTGTTTTGCTCCCAGACAGTGGACAAAGGGTTCTTGGTGTGGGTAGAGAGACCCCTCCCTGCCAAGAATGACCTGGGACTGTGCCCAGCCCCTTCCTGAGCTTCAAAGCATTCCTAATTTGTCACTTGCAGATGAAGCTCACACCCAGGCCTGCCTCCCTTTTGGAACTCTGGTCAGGCCAGTCGTGTAGCACGCACTTTGGCTGCCCGTGACGGTCCCCGTGTTTGCTGCCCCGCTGCGGCCGAATCAAAGCACGAGGGGGTATGGGGTTGCTGGCAGGACTTTTTATATTTGCCGCCCATCGGCGGCCAATTGAAGAGCAGCAGGTGTGACGGGGGGGGGGGGGTAGGACGATTGCCTTTCCAAGAACGCAAGGTAAGAGAGAGGGTAAAACTTGTCCTGCCCGGGGCTGCCCCCCCTTGCAACGGCACTGGGTCAGGCTGGCTTCAAACCCAGTGGGAAGGGAGGACCTGACTAGAGATGGTTTAGGGTGGACAAAGGCTTGCTCTCCACCCACAGGCTGGCACAGGGCATACAAGTGGAACCCACAAATCTCTCCTCAGAAAACTCCTAGACCTGTTCAGAATCATAATAAGGACTGACCTACTGTCTGAAGGACAGGTGTTGGTGTCCGAGAATACTTCTCCTATTCCCAAACACCCATTGATGTCGAAATGCTGGTTAGTCTTAACTTGGTGTATTGCTCTGCTGAAAGTGATCTGACTGCTCGAAAAGTTTTTAAGTTTGAACTCAGAGGGCCTCACCAAAGGGTAAATGCTCTCCTCGGCACAGACTGCAGGTTTTGCCTGCTCAGAGGGTATCATCCTTTGTTGACAACCAACCCAGGACCACGCTCTTTGCCACCCTCTGTGGTCGAGCCCCCCTTTGGAACCAGCTTGCCCCTTCTGCGGCTTATCGATGATCACTTCTTGATCATCGACGTTTCTAAGTCCAAAAGGTACACTTTCCACCTGGACAAACCTGGTCCCTGTATCTGACCCACGCTGCATCGGCCTAAAGTATTAACTTAGACCGGCTGAAGCATGACCAATTACCTGTGATTGCCACTTTGAACTTTTTGGGCACATTTTTATTTCAAACTTTAAAAATCCATATCTCCAGCTTTTTACATTGGATTTTTGTCATTCTGCGGTCTTTTTATTTATAAAAATATTTTCTATATTTCTAAGTTGGTTTGGGATTTATTTTTGTTGTGTTTTCACTTCACTAGTTTCATTCATGCATATATAATGTACACACTGCCTCTAAGTTGAGCCTTACTACTTTGTGCCAAGCGATCAGAAGATTAAACACCGGATTCTTTAATAACGTTTGTGGTGCACCCTGACGAGGATTCTGATTATTATTTGAGGTGGATTCTCACATCCTCAACTAATACGCCAATCTCTTACAATAACGTATTGCATTTACAATGAGTACATGAATTTACTGAGGGCCACTTGTCATTTTTTCATTATCTGATTTATTCTTTCCAATAAACAGATCCCAGACAAAATGGCTTAAGATAGGCATAAACGCTGTACCTGATGATATATATTTTTGTACTTTAATGTTTTTTTTTTCGGTCCTTAAACAGGTAGATAAAACTCCAGGGCTGGTCTATTCATGAAATATTGTCAGCTCTTTTTCTCTGCTTGCTGCAATGAGATCACCACATCATACTACATAAGCACGTGCTAGTTGCAAGCTGTTAAGATTATGTATGCTAATATTAGATTATGTGCTATACTGAGACACATCATGTGCAAGATCATTTGCATTTATTTGGTTTGCCTATCCCACTATTTCCATGTAGGTCATGTAAGTGTGATGTGCAGATACAGCCGGAAGATATAGAGATATGGAGCCTGATTGAGTTTGAAGTGGGTGCTTTTGAAAAATCCTTGAATTTTGGGACAACATGTTAGAGTCAGAGGAGAATCCACCTTGTAATTCGTGCTATCAAAGGGATAGCACTTTGGTTGAAATTTTGTAAGGGAATCTCTTCCTGAGTCAGTGCTTTGTGTAGCAATCTGAGCATTTACCATTGCTGCTCAACTCAAATTCAGACCCATAGCCACAAGCACCATATGAACCTTTAGCTCAATGGTGTAGATAGAGGAGGTGCGGGTGGGCTAAGCGAAGTACCTGGTGCCTCATTTATGAGAAGTGACGCATCGCTGCGTGAAAGCAGCGTTGCGTGACTTCTCAGTGCGCCCTCCTTGCGACATACCTGATGCGTCATATTTAATGTATGACGCATCATGTCGCAAGGAGTTCCAGATACGTCAGTATTTCTGACGTATCTGTTAGCGCAAAAGTGACGCATTGCTGGAGTGTGTCACAAAAGTGACGCAACTCCAGCAATGCGTCCTTTCACATGGGGCAAGCCCCATGTGAAATGGACTGCGTAAGCCTTACGCCTGCTGTGGGGCAGGTGCAAGATTTTTACGCAACGGAGTCCTAAAAGTGACGCAGTGAAATCTCATAGATTTCACTGCGTCACTTCTACGAGCCTCTTTGCGGGGGAACGCCCCCCCCTGCATACATTATACCTGACGCAGGTATAATGTAGCGCAGGGGTTTACAAAGTGACGCATCTACCTAGATGTGTCACTTTGTAAATATGGTGCAACAAGGCACACTTTTTACGCTGACGGTGCATCACAAAAAGTGACGCACCGGCAGCGTAAAAGTGACGCACAGCCTCATAAATGAGGCCCCTGGAGTTGGTAAGAAGGCTGGCTTGCGCAGAGGTTGGTGAAGGCTCTGTAAAAACAATTTCATTTATTTCTTGAATAAATTATGCTTTTGGTGTTTTTGATGCAGAGGTTCAAGCTGGCTTCTCTGTGGAAGTATAGCTTGCCCTCAGGATTGTCTACTTCAGTGAAATGGAAATTCTGATTGGTCAATATTTACTGAGTGGCACCGTTTTTTTTAGTATTGTTAAAAATAATTTGTAGATAGATCATCAGTTGGGACAGCCTATTCCTATTATTTAGGTGAATCTCTTTTGATATCAGGCGCATAAACTCTATTGGGTTTAATCCTGCTACTTAAATGCTCATGTGATCCAAAATGTAAGATCTGAATTGACTCTGTTGATTACAAAGTTTGCTTCAATAAGCATACGTTTTATGGAAAAGTCCTTCTACTTTAATGAGTCATAATCCGAAATGAAATTTTCAACGAGATAGAAATGTGAAAAATAAAATAATGTTATATATGTTAGAGGACATATGTTTCTCTACTGTGGTAAAAACCCTTGAGCTTTCGCAAAAGGTTCAGATGTTATTTTTGAAAATTAGACACAAAAGAATTTTAAGTCGCACAGTCTTAATGAGAAACCGGACCCATTTTCTGGTGGTTGACCACAACATTACTTAACGTGTTTGCGTGTGCTTTTCTATCACCTGTGTGGGCTGCAGAGTGTATACGGCTCCTAAATTCTGGGGACAGTTTGTTTTCTAGGGATCTCACTTTGTCAGATTGGATAACTTTGGAAGTTGCACATTGGTATCTGAAACAGTTTAGAAGCTCATTGGTAGCCAGTGTAGTCTAAATCTGATGTGATGTCAGTATTGGAAGGAAACTAGAATCTTGGAACCAGCATTTCAAACCTAATTTATTGCAAGCTCCTTTTTAGGTCGAGCCTAGGCAGCTCGCATGCCAATAGCTCTGGCTAACCACTTATAAAGTCCCAAGGGTGATACATATTGGCTATGCTAGTGCTTGTTTAACATTCCATTGATGTAGCTTCAGTTTTCTTTGGAGACTTAGGGTGTTGTTAGACCTTGGTGGATGGTCCGTGTGTAGGGTGACCAGAATTTTAAAGCCAAAAACCGGGACATTTCACAAAAACAGAAGAAGGACTACAATTTTACTTCAAGCGATGAGAGCGCTCCTCAGCACAGAATTACAGAACAGGCAGTAAGAACATACATAAAGTTAAATTTTTAAACCCAGTAGCTTGCCTGTTATTTAAATTGCTTTCTTGAAACAACTGCTAACTTCCCCTGCTTTGTAAAACATAAAAAACACCTCCCACCGTTTTCAGTCGACCCTCTTTAAAAACCGGGACATGAGCTACATTTCTTGAAATTTGCTGGGACAGCTGGTTAAAAACTGGGACCGTCCTGGCAAAACGGGGACGCCTGGTCACCCTATCCGTGTGTGATGGGTCCAAGCAGTTTGCCATTGCTTTACGGTGTTTGTTAAATTTTGTTGCAAAATCCATTGCAAAATGATCGGAGATGCCTGTGTTTATATATTCTTATAATAACGTTTTACAAAAAGGATGCGCAAACAACATTCACAAATCCAAAAGGCTGGCAGCCAACAGCAATGCCAACGATTGTCATATATTGTGTTTAAATGTGTCCATGGAGTAGCCCCTCCACAGCTCAACTCCTTCCCAGCCCTGTATTTTATCTTACCTTTACGCTCTGCTTACCAGTTCTGGCTACCCATGTTACAGTGGCGTAATGAAGAACCCCGCAGCCGCTGCAGTGTGCGGGTTGGGGGGGGGGCGAGAGCCAGGGGCCTCCCAGCATAGTACCCTGGGCTGATAGCTCCTGAGTGAGTCCGGAGGGGCCCCCCTCCCTTTACTATGCTGGGACCCCCCTCAAGTTTCGTTACGCCACTGCCGTGCTACCCCGCTCTGTGCGCTCCTTCCAATTCAAATCCTTTGCTCTTCTCGCTCCAAAGCTCTGGTCCTCTTCCAGAGCTTTGCAAATGTATGCACCGTTATCATGATCATTAATTTATATGTAGAGATTTCATATCATGTCCTTTGCTCTTTATAGCGTTTAAGCATAAGCCGTTTATGAATACAATTAAATTAAATTAAGTGTGACGCCTGCAGGGTGGGCTAGTTACCCTGGTGCTTTATAATTCAGTCTTTCTGTTCGTGGTATAGAAATGTAGCGCTGAACGCCAGTGTAGAACAACTTTGACCAATGAATTGTGGGCAAAGCCCAAGTTGGTGTTCTGGGGTGAGCTCTTTTTTCATGGATGCAGTCTCATAGGAAAGGTGGGTGGGGGCAACAAGGCTTGACATTAAGTTGTGGGATGATCTGGAGCTGGATGTCACCAGAAGCAAGCATCCTCAGCCTACAAGAGGCGCTTCTTTGGTTTCATTTCGCCAAAGTTTTTGTAGTGGATGATTGACATCATTGACATGGTAATCACTTGATCTTCAACTCCTATGCCACTGTACTCTTTTCAAAACATTATCATTACACAAGGTGCATCATGTACATTAAAACAGTTGTTGATAATCAGTTAATAAAACTAGTAAAAACTATTGACAGTTGTTTGAACAAAGGATCACGATGCTTGACAAGGATCCATAAAGTCTACTGAGTAAATCCATAGATGATAATTCTTCAACAGTGTTTTAATTATCCAATGAATATAAAAAAACAGTGAACAACTAAAGGCAAGAAGTTCTAGTTCTTATTGTAGAGATGACTTGCTTGTTCCTTTTGTATGTTACTAGCAGATCACACATAACGTGGGTCAGATAACTGAGTTTTCTTTCTTCTTACAATTGATTTGGCTCACTATATTAATGGTCCATTTCTATTACTTGCTTGCATTGTAATAATGGATATGCTCTTTTGATATAACATTAATTGAAACAACTTCTGTTTACCTCTAATTCTGGATGGTGCCTGCATTTGGTATATTTGTTTGATTGGTTATAAGCAAATGCTCTGATTATTATCACATTTCAAAGGCAAAACGCATACAACATATAAAATGATGCTTGAACGACTTTAAGAAATGTCTGCTCTTTGGTGAAAGGTAACAATTTATTTGACAGTGCCTTTAGGTTATATAAGGATTCTGCTGACTTTCTTGGAAACAAGAAAAAAAGGAGTGGGTGGCCTTCTTCAATGACTATGCACTCACCATGTGCTTAAGGACTGCAAAGGTGTACCTGGTATCCATTTGATCTTAGTGAAAGCTTTCTTGTGTCTCTTTGTGTGATGTCAAGAGAATTTGGGGACACAGTATTTGTTAGTTGCTGAGAAGCAGCATGAAGAAATAAAAAAGGAGCATGTCAGAGGGAACCATGAAATAATGGGGGATTGTAGAGCAGACATTAGAGTAATAGAAAACCTTTCAAATTTCGGAGGAAATGCTAAATCTAGCAGAAGAAATTTCACCAGTTGAACTTCATCCACCCTAATATTCCCATAGTGCAAGAAATTCTTCCCTGGATATGACATTTTTTCTAGAAATTGGAGGATTTTGCATTATGACCCAACTCTAGATCTGGCTCTTGTGCCTCTATTGGTAAGCATGGATGGGATTTGTGTATGTAAATAGTGCTTGGCAGGGCTCAATGTGGGAACTGCTCTAGTTATCATCAACTTCAGAAGCTTCAAAGAGGTGCCTGGCAGGCCCAAGTGAATTAAATTGCAAGTAGGTTATTATAATTTAGGAACAGAGAATAAACTGGCTCTTTATTGCATCATCAAAACATCAAAACATTTTGTGGATTTCATTGGACACTAGCCTTGTGATGTTTCATATTAATGGATTCGTAGTGACAAACCCTTTCCAGTAAAGGGAGTTTTGGCATAATTCGCTTAAAAATGGCACTTATAGAATGTGGAAATTTCTATGCTCCAAGAGTCTTGGGGACCGTGGTGCCTGGCCCCAGTGGGCACCATGGCTCGCGGGGAGCACATCTGTGCATTCCCCAAGTGACAGCCATAAACCATGGCATCCCAAAGGAATGGCAGACCTCTGCCATTTGAGGGCCGAATGGGATAGATTGAAGATAGAGGTTTTGACATTTAGCCTCTAGGGGCTGGATCATGGTCCCACTAAAGATTAAGATCTGCATTCCACAGCCCCATGGCAGACAGGCCTACAATTTAGGGGAGACATCTGTGGTTAAAAAAAAAAACCCTGAACCACCCTGAACTCCAAAGACACACACTAGTATAACTACGGATGCCATCCTTCAGCAAAGGAGAGATACACTTGTGGGGATGTGGGACCAGAGAACCCGGATTGCGTGGTGCACATTGGCAGAGGACTCTGTTGTGTACATGGAGGATAACTGTCAGAATTGTGACTGGCCTGGGCCTGGGACCAGCTGAAGTGTTGTACCCTGAAGTGTGCTCTCCAAGGGCCTGACCGCGGGCCTCTGCTCTCCCGGTGATCTAATGGACATCAAAGATCACCCGCGAGGGAACTACACCATCTACCTGTGACATCTGCTGAGCGGTACTCTCTCCTTGGCTAGTGAATCCCAACTGGTAGCATCGAGTGAGCGTGGAACTAAGACTTGTGTCTGGAAAACAGATTGTCTAGCGCGGAGCCCTAGAAATCATGCCCGCATCTAATGCATGTGGTTCCTGTACTGCAGAGACCCTGACACTCATAAACATCTAGCTGGTGGTGAGCAGATTCACTGGTTATGGGACCCAGGGTGGCCCGCTTCGTTGATCGTGGCACATCTCTCTCATGCGGCACATTGATTGCATGTTCATTACGTGTGGTGACCGATTCACAGAGTGTGGCCCTCAGGGGTGGAGGTGTACCAGTAGTAGTGCCTCATTCTACCTCATGAAGCTCTGCTGAACTTGCTCCTGTGTCTGTGTGTGACCGGACTGGTCTGTTCCAATATATATCATTGTGAATCGGATGTTATGCCTCCTTTCCAGGGTGGTACAGATTTGAATCTCTTCGCTGTGTGTGACCGGAATTGCATGGTGCAACCCATCTCAACGTGCACTGGTCGTTGTGCCTCATTTCCAGGAAGGTGCAGAATTTGCAACTCATTGTGTTTGAAATCTGAAGTGCCTGGTGTGACTCATACCAACGCGCACTAGGTGCTATGCCTGGATTACCTGGGCACGACCCGGATCATCTTGTACCAATCAGGGCATCTTTTCCTATTGAGAGGCTCAGCTGTGTTATTCCCCATTCATCAGTTGTTTCCTTTTGACCCTTATCATGGCGGACCAACTGCCCTCTCCACACCTGGCCCCTCCTGGCTCCAGGGAGTAGCAAGAGAGATTGACTGGGTTTAAGGGACATGACCTAGAAAATTTTAAAGTGGGCCAATAGACTTTGTGAACTTTGTGTTTTGGGACCTGTGGTTGAACTTCCTGAGTAGCTGGTAACCTCTCCCTTGTTTGCGTCTACCTCCTTGTTAAAACTGCTACATATTTCGACCTGCTTCCAGAGGACCCAGACTAATTGTGACTAATTGTGATTAATTGTGACGGGGTGGTGGGATTGGCTATCTTCCATCTGGGGAGTATAGGACAAACGGGGTGAACCAGAGGGTGGAGGGAGGTTTGGGCCACGGGGTCTGCAGAGGGTGAACCATTGACCCGCTGGGTACCAGTGGCATCTCATTAGGGTGCTGAGTGTGTATATGTGTGTAAGCGTGTGCCGTACGGACTGGCTGATACCTGTCGACCCATGTAGCGGTGCGGAGTGAATGTGTGTGAGTGGGAGTGATCATGTGCGGCTCGTCTGTGATTCACAACACTGGCCGGTGGTCCCGTTTTTATACGTTGATTGAATACCAAAAGCACAATACATTTGACATCGGGTTGTCCAGCGTGGCTCCTGCCTGTAGTGCTGCTTAAAAGTGTTCAATTTTTGTGCCCAAAAAGTATATGATGTTTATTGTAAAATGATTGAATATGTGTGTTGAATATAAACGTTTTTACATATATTCTGTGTGAAGTCTCTTTTGTGATGCTCAGTCGTTGCTGTGCCTTTACTTTACACATTGCCTCTGTAGTAAGCCTGACTGCTCAGAGCCAAGCTTCCCAAGGGTGAGCATGGGTTATACAGTGAGTGTAATCACCCACCCTTGAGGGGAGTGGTAGTTCTGCCTGGCTGTGGGCAGCCCTTCAGCCAACCAGACACTGCTGGTTCCAACATTACTGTGTAAAGCTAGAAACTCTGACAGTATACGCATTTATGAAGAGAGAAATGTGGTCTTGATTTATGAGGAGTTCAGATAGAAACCAAGCATGAATAATCTAAAATTTAGGAGTTTCTGGAATCATGAGTGGCTAGGTTCAGATCTCATGGAGAGGATGAGTTTACTGATGGCCTCATACTCTCAGGAAACTTCTTTTGATGTCTTGAAAGATCATTGATGTATCAGGTGGGTGATCGATGATCAGAGACTTCTGGGTTGATTGTAATGGGGGGTCAAATTGTTCACCTAGGAACTGGTGGACGTTCCCTGGAAGTTTGACTCTGATCCTGGCTTCTATCAGAAGCCAGCTGAGAATTTTGAAGGCAGACTTCATACGGTCCCATATGTGAAGAATTAGGTACAGTCTATAAGAAAAAAAACAAGACAAGCAATGTGGTGATTCTATGTCCTAATGTGCAGAATTTAATGTCGTTTCATTTCTTCCTAGGAATGGCTAATTGTTCGGTAAGCCCTTCAGGTTCTCCAATCTTGAATGTGTCCTGGAATGGGTATCCATGCCTCACTATGACTTAGTACTTCCACACACGCAATCGAATTGTAATGGACTTAACAGACGTCTCGTTACCGCACCGCTTTAAATTATCCCCTAAGTGTAGGATCGGTCAGAAGCACCTTGCCCCACTTAGTCTATAACTTGATTTAGTATAGTAATTTATGTAATAAAATGACAGAAGGCTGGCATTACACTGTCTCAGCAAATTGAAGGCATTGCTTTTTTCTAACATCTTAAATTAGATTTTTTGTTTCTTGAAGGGTAGCTCCAGCAAATTGATATTAAAACATTAATAGCTTTTTCAGAATGAGGTTGTATGCAGCCCACTTTTCACTTCGATGTTGCAGTACAGCCTTGTTTGAGGATTGAAGCCTGCTAGCTTAACTCCATATATGTATGTCATTGTCAAAGTACTCTTCTCTGGATGGTGTCAGCATTTAGGCTGAGGAGGAACAAATTCAATTGAAGACATGAAGAGGGAGGAGTTGGTTGGGAAAGAGCCAAATGCACCAATTAGAGAATGTGGTTAATTGGCACAAAAAATAAATAAATAAGAGCAGGGGCCCAAACTTTGTCTTAAGAGCCTGCTTCCTGCTCTGCTGAATGCTGCGGTAGACGAAGTAAAAAATTAAGAAAATTGACGTTCAATCATTGACTTCCTGAGATACCATTCGAAGGTAAATAATTGATCGTGATTGGGCCTCACCACGACATATTTCAACATTTTTACAAAAACCCTGAATTAGACTTTATTTTTTAGGATTTCCTATTTTGGAGTCCCTGTCTAAATAATAGACAAATTATCCCATATAATATGAATATCTGATGAACACAGAACTTGGATGGAGAAAATCTTTAGTAAGTAAGATACATTGAATTGTTTTAAAACAAGTTAGATTGAGTCTCTTTAGTGCTATTCAACATATAGCATATATAATTGAGTCAGAGCCACCACTCTGGCTCCCAATTTGTTTCCTTGTGATTAATCCCTCTTTATGATTGACTAGAACAGTGTGTTCTTGATTTACATGTGTTTGTAAATAAAATTGTTTATATTTATGGTATGCAATTTAGAGATAACTGACCAGGTTATAATATCTTGTTTTTGTTACATTTCTTTACAGAGGGTCAACAAATATATGCTTAAAAAATCCATGTCCTGATAATGGTCTTTTGAAATTAATTCGCCCAAGACCGAAACGTCGACTGTTGTGTCTAATCCTGCACATTACTGACTGATTACATTTGGCTTTCATTTACGTTTGATTTGAAGTCATTGCTTTAGTTCATGTAGCAGTTTAGACTTTTCTTTTAGATGTATTATAGGAATATATTTTTAACTCCCTTGTACATCTAAAATGCATTTTGTCCTGTACCCCCAATTTTTATTCTGTACCCTGTTACATCAGTAACATCTTTTTCTCAAGAAAATAATAATCTTTTGATATAAAAACCTGGTCTCTGTTTTTCTTTGTTTTTCTTTGTTAGTGTGGTGATATCATTTATTGGTCCTTTATTACTAATTTCAGCTACTCAAATCAAACCAAGTGAGGGTGTTTAAATTAAATTCACTCCCCTTTCAGCTGTTATTCAAATTCCTTAACGAAATCCCTTGCTGGCCCATTACTTTTCAATTGAACTTTTGCCCAAGCCCGCAAGGGTATATTGGGTTGCTCACCCTATTTCAAAAAGCGGTAGACGAAGAGCAAGGCTGCCTAGACTTGATTTCACCAAATGCCTATTTCTTTCACCACCTACACTTCCTGCCGTTTTATCTCAGTAGCTGGATGATAAAAAAAAGTCCTGTCTCCAAAAGTGAGTGCCAGTGCCCACCACCTGCAAACACAGGTACAAATGAAGTTTGGTTTGCTAGTAAGGGCGGGCGGAGAACTCCACTCCGCCTGCAGAGTGTGCGGAGATTTGCCTACTCCGAGTTCCGCGGAGAACACGGAGTAGGCAAATCTCCGCACACTCAGCAGCCGAGCAGAGTTGGCCAGCCCCGCCTCCAACCCCCTATTAATGAATTCTACATTAATTAAAAGTAAATTAAAAAACACTTACCTGTACTACGACGTCCCCGGGCTGCCCTCCTCTTCTTCCTCGATGTCTATGGGTGATACTTGAGAAAACTGTGAATGCGCGCACGCCAAGGCATGTGCATTTTCTGCAAGAAATGCGCGGGCGCGTATCCGCTTGCACAATTTTCACAAGGATTACCCAGACGGCGAGGAAGGGAGGAGGGCAGCCTGGGGACACTGCAGTACAGGTAAGTGTTTTTTATTTTACTTTTGATTAATGTAGATTTAATTGTTAATAGGGGAGTGGAGGCGGGTGGCGGAGTGGAGCGGAGTTCCACGGAGTTTGCTTCCAACTCCGTGGACCTCCGCGTAACCCCGCTACCCCAACTAGGCCCAGGGTTAATTACAAGTTGCATGGGATAGCAAAGCTATCACTGGATTCACTTCAGGATCTCTTTACTCTGTCCTGCTTACCTTTACTCCAAGGGTCAAGTAGTCAGTCACATGACCCTATAGTAAAGAAGACTCTATTAGCCTTGTTTGTCATCTGCAGTTTTCAATTCTTGTCTAAGACCGTCAGCAGCAAAAGAGACCAATGAGGAGTTAAGGGTGGTATCAGCTCTGTGATGTCAATGTGGGGGTCATAGTGAGGGGGATGTCACTTCCACTACCCTATGTATGTTAGTAAGTCAAATTTCATGGGAAAACCGGCAAATGTACAACTAATCATTGCTTCTGTTCAAAGGCTTCAGGTGGGTGTGCAGGGCCGGACTGGCTACCGGGCAGTTGTGTGTGCTGCCGAGCTAGGGGTTAATTTATCTGTGGTGTGGGCTTATTTCGTTGATTGGGACCTGCGTGTGATTTGAAATAAAAAAAGCAAAACGAATTTCGTTTTGCACTCGCAGGTCCCCATCAACGAAATTGGCCCCCAGCACGGCAGCACACACAACTGCCCGGTAGCCAGTCCGGCCCTGTGGATGTGAGTGCAGCTTGCTTTCTATTTGACTCAAGGGAGTGATGTTATGTGTATTTGTAAAGCACTCTATCATCCACAGCAGTATGCCGGTGCTGAGCAGGTGTGTGTGTCTAGCCCTGCTTAGGGTGGGTTGTGTAAAGGACAAGCCAGGTTTTCAGCTTCTAGCTGAATTTAAGAAGAGAGGAGAATGTTCTGATGTAGAGTGGGAGGTCATTCCACACTTCAGGAGTGATACAAGAAAACACCAGTCCTCATGATCCGGATGTGATTTGGGTTTTGAAGGGATCTGGTCTTTAACTCCTTTACTGTGGCGCAAATTCCGCCGCGGTGCGGGAGTTCTGAAGAGTGGGTGGGGTCGTGTCAGCCAACGGACGTGCGCAGCACTACCGAAGTAGTGTTTGCGACGGCCATTGGCCGACGCACGCAGCAAAGGGGATAAATCGGATATTTAGTAAACAAACTTCTAGTCTGTACCAATATCTACCCATTGTTTTGTTGGGAGATTTGAAAAAAACAGGCCTTAACCCCATTGCTGCTGCCATCGGCCGCTGAACGTTCGGAGCACTACCTGGCTGGTGCTGCGAACGTTCAACGGCCGACGCGGCCCCGCCCACTCTTTGGAATGCCCAGCACTGCGCCGAAATAACGGCCGCAGCTAAGGCGTTAAACTGAGGCAGACGCAAATCTAAAATCAGACGCAAATCAGCGTTTGATCCTTATTCAGGATAAAAAATGTTGCCGCAAACAACACAAACTCATACTTTTCATCTGCAAAAACTATGACAGGTATACTCCGCCACATGTTTGCACAGAGACAGCACACATTTGAGGTTTGCACACCTTGGAACGTGCAAACGCATTGACAATTAGACTCCGTTTCGGTACTACTAGAATGATTGAGAAGTAAAGCACTCTAGAGTATTGCAAACGGGTCTGTGCTGTTACAGCACCTGTCATTACACGTGACCGGGCACAAATTCTTGATAATCAAATGCTCAGCCTCCCTGCAGAGGAGCTAGGACAGTGTTCAGCTCCAGAGGACAGAGGGGATTAGCGCTATCTCTGGCTGCAGTACATCATTTGGCAGGTCAGAAAGCATATTAGTTACACATCATCTAATGAAACGTCCCTGAGAGTAAAGGACACCATGTTTCCTCTATTTCAAAGACACTGGTATTCCCAAAGTGCCTCTTGGGCTAATAATAGCCTTCAAGGGGAGTTAAATTGCATGGTTTGCGGTGATTTTCGAAGTCTAGTTTCTGGCCGGCTCAGATGTCTGGCATCCTGTAGCCCACGTGAAGGTGGCGCAGGACCGCCTTTGGTCTCTGTGCAGCTGGCACCGGTATAGTGCCAGGCCTGGAAGGTAATCAGGGTCTCTGCGGGGAAGGACACATCTCCTGCTGCCCTGCAGATGGCCTTGGCCAGAACAAAGTGTTCCGAGTCAGTGGCTGTGAAGTGGGAAAGCAGAGCCTTCGCCAACTTGAGAGCTGGGGCTGAAATCTAGGGCTGGGAGGGGAGGCATGTTGCAGCTATTTATTGATTAGAATCATATTTGCCTATTAATATGAACCATTTTGCAATTGAAACGATAATGCTGTAATGTAGGGAACCATGCTTTCCTGGCATAGGCCAAACTAGGCCTCAACTCCATCTTGTTTCTTGGAGTAGCCAAAATATTAATTGTGTATTTAAATTTCTCATTGACTGCACAGCAGCAAAATGTGCTCTGACACTTTGTGATGACATGCTGTTTTCGTAGAACTCTGGAGGAAGCCTTTAGGTTTAGTTACTCCTCAAGGCCTTTCTGTTGCTAACTGTAAGCTATTAATTTCTTAGACATTTCATTCTTTATGTAACCAGGTTTGTTCTTACTCTTTTTATCATTAATTTAGGGGGATAATGCTATGATGGTAGTATTATATGACTTTTAATAATGGTGTAGTGCGATTTGATGATGTGTTGTTATATATGCTTACCCTATGCTTACAGTGCGATTTCCATTGCTTCCCATTGTAACATTTATTATAAAAAGTCCTGATTTTGAGGGTCACCCAGATTGTTTGGGTCTCTATTAGTGATGTCTCTCTGCTGAGTTGCTGCACACACACAGATGAGTCAGACATGCATGCAGTTTAGAGCAATGTATTAAGTGGTTGGAGAGAAAGGATTCAGTCATTCCATATAATGGAGGGAGAGAGAAACAGTTGCTAGTTTTAAGTCATGGTCAATTTTTTATGCATTATTGTAGGAATCTAGAGGAGGCTTTTTGTGATAGAATTATCCCCGGGCGTAGTGTGCGTAGCGGGGCTACGCGGAGGTCCACGGAGTTGAAAACAAACTCTATGGAACTCCACTACGCTACGCCACCCGCCTCCACCCCCCATTATAAAAAGTAATTAAACATTATTAAAAAATAAATAGCCTCTTCTCTTCTTCGCCGTCACACTAATCCTTGTGAGAACTGCGCATGTGTGCATGCTGGTGCATGCGCATTTCTTGCGAGAAATGCGCATGTTGCGGCGTGCGCTTATGCGCCTTTTTCACAAGGATTACCGACAGGGAGAAGAGGAGGCGGGCAGCCCGGGGACGCCGCATGCCAGGTAAGTGGTTTTATATTTATTTTTTAATAATGTTTAATTACTTTTTATAATGGGGGGGTACAGGTGGGGGCTGCCAACTCTGCTCCACTGCGGAGTGTGTGGAGATTTTTTTCCTCCGCGTTCTCTGCTGAACGCGGAGAAGGCAAATCTCCGCACACTCCGCCGGGGTTAGATAGACTGCAATCTGTGGATATAAAACCATAGAAAAATAAAACACTCTTTGCAGGTTATATTGCATTCAGATAGCAAGCTACTGAAATATGAATATGTACCATTATATAAGCAGATACCAATACCTGCTCTAAAACTTAAATGGATACTTGCAAAAACACTTACTGATCTGTTTCTCCCCTGGTCTTAGGAAGTGTGTGTTTGTGAGGGGATTGGGTTCATCTCCTTCCCCTAGTGTTCAGGGGTTTCTTCAAGGCTCATTAGGTGGGTGGCGTGGGGTGGGAGGAGCTAAAGAGGCGCATTAGGTGACCGGGGATTGTTTGATGCTCCCCATGGAGAGTTACAGGGAGAGTGGTGGCCAGACACAGTAACTGCCTGCAATCTCTAGGCCCAGGAAGATTCTGTTTGCAGACTCAGTAATTCATGGCTCAGAGACACTTGTAACTGGTGATAGTAGTCAAGACGGGTCCTGCACAGGTATATCACTTCAGCCCACTAGTAATAAGGGCCTTGTATGGAAACCCAAAAGCCCAACACTTTATGTGATCTTCTGGTCCTCAAAGTGCATATGCAGCTCTGTAGAAGCACAAAAACATACTCTGGGCTCATGGGGTCTCATGGGGGCTCCTCTTTGCAAAAATGGCGGCTCATCTCATGGAGGCATTGGCGTAAAGCGGGGGGTTTCGTGCTCTATTTGAAGCAAGGAAACTGCAGGTGATTCAAACAACCACACCACTTAGTAATGTGATCCAGGGGTCTACTAGGTGTTTGTGAAACATTGGTATCCAGGCTCCAGTGCCAGCTGACAAAGCTGTGATCCCTGGGAAGTCACATATACCTGTACCTTAGCCCCCAGTTGATAAATCTCAAACCAGCAATTCCCAGCATCCATGCGTAAAAAACCTTAGACATTCACATGCTAAACAAGTGTGCAGATTGGCACACAACCTATCCACAAGAACATGTATCAAAAGAAATCAACATAGACTTTACCTTTCCCCTCTTTCTCTTTCACGCTTCACCTCCTCCTCCACTTCTAACTGCTGGACATGTGATACACCTGATGCTGATCTTCTTCATCTCTTCTTTTTCTGTCCTTCTGTAGCTGCATTCTGGAAGCAAGTCTGGTCTTATATTTCTCGCATTCTTACTCTTTCTGTTCCATATTCCATTGCCCTTGTATTCATGGGAAGTCTCTCAGATTCTTTACATCTTCCTTCACACTCGCATGGTCTTCTTGATCTTATGCTTGCTCTCGCATTTCAACATATTACCTCTAATTGGAAGTCCCTCACCAAAGTTTCCTTACGTTGTTGGTGGAATTCCCTATGTCATTTCCATAGACTTGATGTTGCATTTGCCTCCTCCTGTAAGCCCCCTCGCAATGTTGAGCTTTTTTGGTTGCCCCTTACTACATATTTAGATCATTCAGCCCAACATAAGTATACTGCTCTCTCCTCAGATAATTTTAAGCCTCCCTGAGGGACTTTTACTCTCTCTTTTGTTTGTTTTATTCATTACCTGTTCACAGTTTTATTTCTAATATGATGTTTTTCAAATATTTTGTACTTTTTTGTATTCATTGTGCAATTTTCTTCTCTGCCGAAAATTTCAAATAATGCATTATTCTGCTCTAACACTGTTTTTATTCCCTCCTTCCCTCCCCCCTCTTCCTTCCCTTTAAATACCCAGAAAATGCTTGGTTTCTTAGTATTGACATCAGTATGCTTTTGATTTTTCAACATGTTTTATCCTGCATTTTATTTCTCCCTGTTGATGTCATATTGTACCTTCATATTATTTCTTTCAATAAAGCTTTCAAACATAAAATAAATCAACAACCTATCTACAAGAACATGTATCAAAATATACAGGTATCACAGCTGGAGGGTGGCCAAGAAAGGCAAGTAGGACAACAGGGGAACCCAACAAAACAAGGCACAAGCTGAACAAGCATTGGCAATGCCAAAGGCCTGGTTTCTGACTGAAAGTGCCTCTTCAGTCACTGTTTAAATAAGGCACTCGGTACATCATACATGTACTCTGTCACTCATCCTTGCCCTCATATGTACATACATTGATCCACCCACTGACACATTCTTGCATTCATCAACTTAACCATCAGTAATAAAATAGGCACAAAAATTAACAAGGATGTGGACGGTAAACTAAAAGAATCAAAGTAAAGTGAGTTGTCTGGTAAGTCTCACTGGGGAGTTGCAGATCACTCTAGAAAGAAAATAGATGGACAAAATGAAAGGGGAGCTACAAAACAAAAAAATGGAAAACTAAATCACTTGCAGACTAGGCTAGGCACTGAAGTGCAAACATTTTTAGGGGGATGGGCACACATGATTGGCTGACAAAAAACCACCTGAAACTCAATCCCGACAAGACCGAAACTCTTCTCATCTCAAACAAAGAAGACAATCCTCAAATCACTGAGTGGCTGAAGTCGATCGATGCTCTTAAAGGTTCTCTCACGCCAACTGATTCCGTTAAATCTCTGGGTTTCACCCTAGACCCCAAACTAACCTTGACAAACCACATTAAGAACTCGGCAAAAAGTGCTTTCTTCAACCTCAGACTGCTGAACAAAATCAAACCTTTCATTCCAAACAAGGACCTTAAACTAGCCACAAAATCTCTAGTTCTATCTAGACTGGACTATGGGAATTCAATCCTTACAGGTATCCCCAAATCGCACTTGGCTCCATTAAAAACAACACTACATGCGGCAGCAAGAATGATCACAGGATGCAAAAAATTTGACCACATCTCCCCAGCACTCAAAGAACTTGAATGGCTCCCGGTGGAAATGCGTAGCACCTTCAGAACAGCCTGCCTAACCCACAAGGCCCTCCACACGGTAAACCAGAATACTTGGCAAACAAGCTCAAAAAAGCAGGCCAAAGCAGATATTTGAGAAGCTCCAACTCCCTGTTGCTCATCCTACCAAAAACCAGAAAGAAGAAAACTGCGGACTGCTCCTTCACTGGAAATGCCCCCAAAATATGGAACTCTATCCCCCCGCATATCAGAACTCTACCGCCCTATGCGGAATTCAAGAACCAACTCAAATCCTTGTTCCGCATCCGTTCCCTAGGTCCTAGATAACCAGGATCTACCACTGAACTATGTGTTATCTCTGTATCCTTCTACCAAAAGTCCTACTGTTACGAACTTCTCCTCCTCCAATATTGTCTTTCGAGGACTGCCTTTATTTGTTACATGTCTTTTTGTTCACCCTGTCATTCCTTTTACTGTAAAGCGCTCTGCTACCTTCGGGTCTTGTTAGCGCTATAGAAAACTTCTAAATAATAAATAAACATGATCAGACAAAGTGCTGTCACTCACAGGGCACAGATGAGCTTCTCTATTGCCAATGCAGTATACTTTGATCAGGAAATGTGAATGACTCTTGAACAGACAAAACACTGTATCTCCATGTAGGTATGTAGAGTTTTTTTATGATTTGTTTATTAAAACGACTTGGCAGAAAAACTACACTTTCTGGGCCCCATAAGAGGATCTAGCAAGATTATCACAATGCAAATCTTCAGGATTTAGCAAAGGAAAGAACCATTTCCTAAATCCTTGTTTAATTCCATGCAACAAAATACCTGTCTACTGACTTTAAAACAGTATAATAACGAAACACACTTAAAGGCCTATTTTCTTTATCATATGATTCTCACAATAAATAAGCCTAGCCTAATGTCTATAATATTAAACCGATCAGACCTTTGATTCTGAAATAACTTTTCATAATGAACCAGTCAGACCATAAGCCTTTATCATTGGCTCATAAACATAACCCATAACCAACTAAAGCCTACCATATAGAGCATAATAACCATTTACCCACAAAGGCCTACGGGCTTTAATAAATGCATTCACAATAAGTGAATAACTAAGTCAGGCCAAAACCTGTGACTCTATATAATAAACAGAAACACTCCTGTGGAATCTCTCATAACGTCTCCCAATATATCCACAAAGCCTATAGCCTTCACCATTGACATTTCACAATAACCAACTGAGGCCGCCTGCATTTCACATAAACAGACAACCATCAGGCAGCATTCCAAAAATTACAACTCTATACAAAATTACAGTTGACACAGCAATATACAACACCTCTTAAAAGGACCTAGTAAAGAATATAGCAATGTAAATCTTCAACTCCATATGTTTGTCAAAGGGGGCATGCAACACCAAAATAACTGCCTATTAGGTAACCTACGAGATTCGTTTTAACAAAATACCTTTTTACAGTCTTTAACACAGAGTAAGGATAATCCACCATTAAAGCCATATTGGCTTTACCAAATGCTTTTCACAGTAATTTGGTGAGGTAACTACTTTTGCAGTTAATTTTACAATAAACAGATCAGTCCTATGAAATCTGACATACTTTTTCAAATGAACCAATCATGCCTATATCCTTTATCATTGGCTTGTCAACATTAGCAAATCAGACACCCTGAATTCAGCATATGCTTTCCTGCAAGGCAATCCTTAGACATAGAGTCATATAAGTATACGTAGATGGATGGAGTGATGTTCATGGTGGTGTGGAGACAGGTAAGTAATGCTCATCATTATCTTACTGTACATATTAGTTGTAAGAGACACACTTATGCATGACACATAAAAAAAATTGCATGCTAGAGCAATATTAAAATACACGAGGTGAAAGCAAACATTAACATAGGAGTCACAGAGAGACACGTGACACAGAAGCCTACCTTAGATTCCGGTGAGAACGGGGTTGCTGAGCATCATGGTGAGGAACCAGCAGCACAAGAAGGACCTGGCCATGGGATTCAAAACGGAAATGGAATTGCTAACATGTAAAAATTTACGTTTTCACCTCTTTTCTTTCCATTCTGCCAAATCAAGTTTGGTGGTCTTCCCGCCACAGTTGCCTCAGCAGAAAGGCACATCGTAATCAGCTTGGTGGAACTCTTGGCTGGAGTCCTGCTGCCAGCCGCTTCTTTCCAGCTGTGGCACCATCGATGAGGGAGAAGATTCCTGGCGGAGGCAGCAGGATCCCATGGATCTGCCAACATCTAAATAGGCCGAATGAACCGCCAAGTTGGCGGGCCGGAAAACCTTCCTGTCATGATCCAGGATTCCTAACTGGGAACAGTCCCTATTCTGTGGATGTTGGTTCAACATTGACCCTGAATAGGCATTCTTTATCTAGTTCATTCCATTTTTAAAAGCTTGCTATATTATGCCTGAACTGTTGTTTTTTAGCCATGTTGCTATATGTTACAGGGGCCAGGACCTAATTTCATCAATAGGGGCCATGCCGTTGGTCAAGTATTATATTTGTGGTGATGTGTAATAAGGCAACCACTTTATCTCCAGAATATTGCAAGTGGGATGACGAGGACTGACCGAAAATCCTAAAAGAAAATATATTATCTAAATAATTTTAGTATTGTCAAGAGATCTTGGCTAATGCCAGACCTATAAATAAATGCATACAAAATGCAACGATCGTAAAATGAAACGTAGTCTTAAATGTGTAATAAAAGGGGAGTTTAAGGCTTGGGAAGTAGTTTTAAATGCCAAGTTACAGTGACAGTAAACTGCGCATGCAGCACCTGCAGTGGAAGGCCTGAGACAGGTTTGAAAAGCTATGTCTGTGAGTGGCACTAGCAGTGCAGCAGGCCCACTTATAGCGTTTAATTTACTGGCCCTGAGTGTATGAGATATCACTTTATAAGGGACTTACAAGGAAATTAAATATGCCAAACAGGTGTAAACCAATCATACAGTGTTTAGCGGTGAAAGCACATGCACTTTAGCACTGATTAGCATCGGTAAAGGGCCCAGAACTCTAAAACCAACAAAAAGAAGGTCAGAAAAGAAGGAGGAGGAAGACAAAACGTTTGGGGATAACCCATGCAAAAAGGGCCACGTCCAACAAGTCCTATGTAAATAAAATAAAGGAATAATGGGTGCGCTTTGCTGCAAACTAATTAATACATTTAGGAAACTGCTCTCCTTGATTGTCAGCTCTCTAGTGTTCCCTTGTTGTCAGATATCTGCCCCATAGATTGCAGCACTCTGTGCCTTAGATTGGTAGACCGCAATAGCCCGTGAGACAGATCTAGGCGTTGTGTCTTAATATCTCTTAGTGAGTACTGAAAATCCATGTAGCAGACTGGTTCTAATTTTTGTATGAATTCTAGGCAGATGAATTATCTAACCTAATCCTGAGGCAGTAGAATCTTTTGACTTTTTGCAATAAATAACTCTTCATTGTAAAACCTCCTCTAAAAGATTTACGGGGCTTAAAAGTCATACACTTAGTTTTAAATGTATTCACCACCAGACCCCGAAGGTCGCAGAAGTCACACAATGTATTTAGAAGATTCTACAGACCCATGAGGGTGTGAAAGATTAGAAGGTTATTGTCTGCAAATAAGAGAACTGCTATAGGGATGCCTTCCATGTTGGGGTAAAATTCACTAAGGTACTTTATGACATGGGCCATATATAGGGAGGCCAGGGTGGGGGTTAACACACACCCCTGACATAACCCTCTCTCTATGGGTATGTGGTCCATGAGCTTTCCCTGGTGTCCCCACCTCACTTGAGCATAGTTCCCTTCATGGACTTCTAGCAGATGTGAACGCACACCTATTGACCTCAATGTGGACCACAAACATTACCACTTTGAGGGTATAATTTTTGCCTTTACATTAAGTCACAACTAATATTTTTGGGGGTAATGCATTTATATTTCAAATATGAAAATTATAATTTTATTGATGTCTGTTATTTTCAGAAACTAAGACGCTGAAGTCTTGCCAAAGTTATGATATTTTCTAAATGTATTATTCTGACATTTGAGGGAGTTTTCATGCTGATTTAGGGCATTGGCTGATGTTAAGGCATTATTTCTTTGTTGACACGGAATATTTCGAACTGCATTATGGCATCCACAGATTTTGGGTCGTTAATCTGCATCAGATAATTACCTATATCACTAGTGCGATAACTATGGGTTGCAGGAATTTGTGTTTGCGTATCGTGAACTGCAATTTTCTCTCATTCCGAACACTTTCCTCATTCACATTTCAACAGGTTTTCCCTGACCAAAATTTAAAGGTGGAATAGGTCATCCAAAAAGTGCACAAACACCCATTTTCACCCAATTTAGGGTTGGGTCACACTCATAAAGAGGTCCTCCGCTGGTATTAATGTAGTTATTTCACTACACACCTGGGACAATTTCAAATCTGTTATGACAGCTATCCATTGCATTATTGACACTCTGTAATGCTGGCTTCTGAGCCAGGAGCCTGCTATCTGAACTTTTAAAGACGGTCTTACGTTTAATATTTGGGTAATTTACTATATGTACATGTAGAGTCTTAGCTCTGTTCTGAAACTGTGATATTTATATCCCTTTTCACCCTCCCGTCTTTTTCTTTAGCATTCGATTCTCAATCATATTATATGACTGGCAATTTAATGGAAGGGAAACTAATTATCATTAGAACATTGGACTGTTGGGAGCTCCATTGAAAACAATGGAGTGCTCCAGGCTTAAAATGGCTGGTATAAGCCTGGAGCTCCAACATTCCAATGCTTCTTTGTTCACAGCTCTGGCTGTGAACAAAGGCTTCAGATAGCCTGAGTGGAATCCAATCCCCTCACGCTCCCATAAGGCAGAATGTTCTAATAGCCTTATAGCCCTTCGTAGCTGGGCTATACTGGCTATTAAAGTCCCTCTCCCTTGTTAAAGGCCCTCGCCTTCCGCTCAGGCCTTTAACGCTGGAGAGGGCCTTTAATAGCCGGTATAGCCCTCTACGGCAGGCTATAAGGCTATATTGAAACATTAGAATAGTGAGAACTCCAGTGAAGACAATGGGGTGGCTCAACGTCCGGCTGAACTTCTTCTCCAAAATTCTAATGTTTGTCTTTCTGTTTCTCCCTTTTTGTTTTAGAACATTCTACCATCAGTAGGTGGAAAGTTCTAAAAGCATTATGGCCATTGGGTTTTGCAATTAAACAGTTGTTAAATGCCTTCACCCTCGCTGTCGGCTCTCCCTGCAACGTGTGCCATTAGCTGTGGTTCAAGTCTTTTAACAACCAGTATCGCCTTCGTCAGCGGGCTGTAATGGTGCAATGGAAGGAAGTGACAGGCAGAAGTGAATGAAGATGCTGCACACATTTTGAACATTTCTGGGAATATTTGCTTGTAAATTGTACACCCAAGTTAGTAGGACTGGCTTTGCAACCTATATTTTAGGAAAATTCTATGTGGACATATGTATAAAAGGCAGTAGCGCCTGGTATGGTATGAGGTAGCGGGGCTGGGGGTTGAGAGGAGAGATCTCTCTTCTGCCTCTCCCACATCGTCTCTCCTTAGCTCCTCAACCAGGAATCACCCAAGCTCTCTAAGCCAATCACGACTCTGCAATGCACCGTTGTGATTGGTCTAAGCACCGTGGATCGGCGTTCAGAGTAGGAATGGGAGCCTGGATGGAGAACATACAAAGTGCGCATGACGGTTTTGCTGGGCCAAGACAGCACACTTTAGAGTCCAGCAACCACTCCTCCTCCTGAATGTCACGGTAGCCAAGCCCCGCCCAGCCCTAGCATGCCAATACTAAAAATAAAGTGATAATAACTCAGTTATAATAATTTTATTATATCTTTTACACTGCTAAGCAAGAAGTGGGGCGACGCTCCTCCGCATTAGCGGAGCAGCCGCTACTGATCAGCAGCAAGAAGGACCAGCAGGCAGGACACACCCACTGGGCTGATCATTTGGCCTGGCATTGTTGTCTTTCCTGCCTTATGCTACTGAGGACAGACTGCACACTTTTGAGGGAATCCAAAGGGAATGCAAAAGGAATACAGATTTTCCTACAAAACAAAATAGTATTCAAACAACAAATGCATTTGAATGGCGTTGATTATTTTCACTTTCCTGTATAACCTTGCTGCCTGGTTACTATAGAGACGGGGCTTGCATCTGGCATCCAACAATTGGCGGGCAAGCAAAATGCGACCCCTCGTGCCCACTTAAGATCTGACGCAAACAAACACAGCAGCCTTGAACTCATTCATGGCGCTACTTTAGGAAACAAAACATGCTGTGTGCTCTCTACATAGACTCCCAGCTAACACGTGCATTTCATTGTTCTGCCTCCGCCCCGCGTGGCACTGAAATAAAACGCTTTGTTTCTCTTTTGATGTCATTTCTGTGTACAGTTTGGTTTAATAAATGCACACATCTATTAGTATATGTGCATATACTCTCCGGGCCTCTTACGCACGGTAATGAGTACCATTGACTTTTTAAGTCTGGCGTTAGCAAAGACCTTTTGATTTGACTAAAATTATACATGCACGGTATTCCTCCCTAGAGGGCCTTTCAGCTAGCGCTTTTCATCCATTGGTCTGCTGTTCTGTCATTCACATTTCTCTTCCTCCCAATAGACCATGCAGCTTGGGCAGTGGCTGGTTGGGTTCCTTCAAATAGAATCGTTGGAGCGTGCAAGTAAGAACTAACAGTTCGGATTAGCTATAAATCTATAGATAATCCAGGTTCAATCTAGCTTTTGAGGTCCACAATACCTGGAAATGAATTTAACAGTAAGGATCCACTATATTTACACCTATTTGTATAACATTCAGGACCAGGCGCCTTTATTTATTTTGAAAGCTTGGGTATACCCCAAGTCCTACGAATGTGTTGCTTTACATTGTAGATTTGATTCGAGAATCGGACCAGATGGCTCCGACCTATTTCTTCTTTCTTCGAGGTAAACCACCTCACTGTCAAAGCATAAAACTACGGAAGTGGGAGCGCCTTTCCTCGATGCAACTCTTTAGTGATATCTCTTCAGAGATATTTCAAAACTATCATTTAGATTTGATGTTATTCCACTAAAGGTAATAACAATTAAGGGGGTATATTATCAAGGAATAGCGATATTTATCGCAAAATACGCTTAGCACTTTTTTTTTTATTGCTGCCTGTTGCTGGATATGTTAGCGGAGAAAACATGCTATTATTCTCCATTGTGCTAAAATATCCAGCGATAGCGGCGAAATGCGTGAATATAGCTGAGAATACAGCGATATTCACGCATTAGCGATGAAATGCTCTTAGCCATGTTATCCACCTCCCATTGGATAACATGGCTAAGAACTGGTCTGGGCAGGTGTTAGTATTTGGAGATATTTGCGCTTAGCTCGAATATTTCCATCGCTACGCCTGCCTTGCTAATAGGCGATAGCGACGTTAGCGACAGCTTTCAGTCGCTAACTGGTTGGGTACGCCCACTTTGCATGTCATTAGCGATAAACATCGCTGACATGCAAAGCGGGCCCCAAACCGCTCGCTATCGCCTAAAAGCTGTCGCTAACATCAGTTAGCAACAGCTTGCTAATAGGGCGATAGAATTATCGCCCCTTAGCAGCCGAAAACGGCCTCTAAATCGGCGATAATTGCCTATCGTCTCCCTTGGTAATATGTCCCAAGGTCACTTAACCTACAGAGTCCTCTTTTGGGTGGCGAATAATGGTTTGGGAGCAACAACTTGAGTAACACAATACTAACAAGCATTGGAAATGCAATAGGTCTCGCATTAGAAAAGTTGGAGTTATTGGTCTTGTAAATGACATATTTTATTTATTTGTTGGTTTTTAAAATTGCTAAATTGATGGCTTTGTCATTTACAATGCCAATAGTTATAACTTTCGCGAATGTGACACCTATAGCATTTGGAATGCAACATGTTTTGTATTTACGTGACTTAGATGGCAGCTCTGGTCGTTAGGCCACATCTCTAGAGAGCAGGAGAGTGCAGCAGGGGAGAGAAGCACAGCAATGCAATAGGTCTCGCATTAGGAAAGTTTGAGCTATTGGTATTGTAAAGGACACATTTTTTATTTATGTGCTTGTTTTGAAAATAGCGAAATTAATAGCTTTGTTATTTACAATGCCAATTGTTTTATCTTTCGCAAATGTGACACCTATTGTAACACAATATGTGTTGTGAGGGTGGGTGAGGGTGAGGGGGTGAGGGGTTGAGGGTGAGTGAGGGTGAGGGGTTGAGGGTGAGTGGTTGAGGGTGAGTGAGGGTGAGTGAGGGTGAGTGAGGGT